>NW_020799110.1:4770149-4847846 GCF_003259725.1 Athene cunicularia
AAAAAAAAAAAAAAAAAAAAAAAAAATATATATATATATATATATATATATATAAAGAAAAGGTGCCTGATTTATCTGCTTTTATGGAACTTGACAGGTTAGACCCTGCTTTTGATCTGTTGAAAGCAGATCTGCTGTAGTATTTCAATCTAGCCTTGAAGCTCTCCCCAGTCAGGCTGCTTTGACTTTCTCAGAAGGGCCACAGGCACACCCCTAATTCTGAGCCTTTAGAAACCCCAAGTTCCCTAATAACTCAGATTTTCTGTTTCGCAGAGCTTGTTTGTTTTGTGTTTCCTTATTTATAGTTTATTACTTTGTGGGACACATTGTAGCTGTCACAAATAAAAGCACTCTGCCAAACAATTTCTAAAACTTTTTTTTCTAGACAAAAGAAACAAATAGAGAAATTGTATATGGGTCCTCACAATTGCAGGCCTTGTATTAGTAGGTTTTTTAATAAGACCACCTTTTCTTAATTGTCTAGACATGGATTTAGATGTTTGCTTTAGGCTATTCAAATTTAAGTATTTTGGACATGGCTTCTCAGCATCTCTTTTTATTTTTTAATTGGAGCTGAGGGATTATGCTTGAGGAAGCTCAATTAAGACAACTTTGGCTTGCATAATTGCCTCAGCAGGTTAGTGACTCAGTGCCAAGCTCCATGAAAGTTTAAAAACACTTGGGATTTAATGGTAGAAATTGTCAATACAAAAGGTTTCACTGTACCACTTTCCTTTCAGGTTTTCTCAAAGCTGTGGGTGTCAAGGAGTCATTTAAAAAATAGAAATAAAGAATCCCAAGGAGTGTGTCTTGCTGTGTGTTGCAGAGCAAGGTTTTAGTATGGTCCAAGCACTTATAGAATGACTCAGCTTAGTCACTATATACTAGAAGCTTAAATACCCCAGTATTTTATATATTGTTACTGTGATTCTTTCTAATGAAATTAACCTCAAAGTTTCCTGTTCAAGAAGGCAGTGGCTCCATAACTGACAGATAGTGGTAAAATCCCATAATGTTATTACTAAAGCTTGTGCAGATTGAAATATGGATGTTGTTGCACATCTCTGAAACAGATTCAAACAAGTTTAATGATTCTGGATGTGTCTGTAGAATCTCTGTTTGACAAAGTCATATGCTCACATAAGCTAAATATTTTTTTTAGGGATAAACGTTTTTGGCAACACAGAAAATGTAAATACATATCCTAATATGAAGGAGTTGACTTGTAGGCTGAACGTAACACATGTCAGAGCTAGTAAATACGTGCCTGCCTGCTCTCAAGAGGCATGTATAATTTCACATGAATGTTACCACTTCCAATAACCAAACTACTTCCAATAACCAAAGTACTTTGTAGATACCTTCATGTTACTGCTTGCACTGTCCACGATAGCCATAACTTAAAACATTTTATGGACATGTAGTTATTCTCCCATTTCCTTGGGCATATTCTTCTGACTATAAACAATAATACCTCATGAATTGCTTATCTGTTGCTCTGAGAATTGGTACTTTCGTTTACTTCCTATCACCTTCAGGCAGGCTCTCCTGTATCTCGGCTCCATGTGTAAGCATGCCCATGTGGGTTGTGTAAGTAGACCCTTTATAGTACTTGGTAGGATGTAGATTTCTCATTTAGATTCTTGATTACAGCAGTTTGTCTTTGCACTGCTGTCCCCTGTACACCTGGCTGTTTTCACTTGTTAGAAGAAATTATTTTCCAGGTTAAGTCAACTCAGGTTACAGCTGTATTTCACAGTATGCTGTCTGACACTCTCTGTGCTGGAGGGAGAGAGTGGCTGAGGAATTGGGAGGGAAAGGATGATGAACAAAGCAAACAACTGAGCGGAGGAAGTGTCACATTACCTCTGCGGGATTTTCTAGAGGTAAAACCACAATGTTCCAGGGAAGTACAGAGGTATTTTCTAGAGGTAAAACCACAACTTTTGTTCTAGTAATGCTAGCTGGAGATGCAATTTTTGCCCAATCTTTAAATAAAAATCTGAGCAGTTGGATTCCTGGAAAAAGCAGAAACAATTTAAAAAACCCCGATTCTTATATTGTTCTACAATACAAACTGATGGAGTTGGTTTGTAAGAATCTTGAGATTTGTGGTAGCAGCCATGGTCCCCTGTTGTTGCAGGGCAGCATGCCCGAGGCAAGCCTAAACCAGTCCAGGAGCTCCTTACCGCTGTGTACCTCCCTCGCACATCCTTCGGGGTAGCCATGACAACCACCGCCTGGTCCTGGTGATCTTGTTAACTGCTCCGTGCATCTCCTCCGCTCAGCTGGTGGTCACTGCTTTCATTTTGGAAGGAGAGTTGTCTTGATTTTCTAAATCATTATTACTAGTTGTGCAGCCCCTCCCTCTTTGATATTATATAGTTTGATCTGATTGCCAAGAACAAATCATCTGGAGGAAAGCTGCCTCTGGCAATTGTCATGTTTACTAACTGGCAAAGCAGTAGTAGCTGAGTTTCACCAAACTTGTATCCTTTCATAATTAATCTGTCACAAACTTGATACAGTTTTGGTTGGGTTTGAGGGGAAGGAGGAAGCTCCCAGCTCCTACCTAGGTACAGAAATAGTAGGTTTTTTTCCTCTGACCAGCAAGACTTGTTCCCTAAGTAAATTCATCTATCACTTTATAAAATTGTTCTGCCAGACTTATGTCTGTTCCTGCAGATGTTCTTCTTTACGGGAGAGAATGTAATCAGTCCTGTTACCACACTTGCTTTACTTTCATACACTGATCAGAAGGAATCAGCAGTTTTTCTTGTTTGTGCTTCCCACACCTTTGGTGTTTAGCTTGCATGTAGCCAAGAGCAATCTTTAAGGCAACTAATCTTAGTTTAGTCTCAGTGTGCTGAGGTACTAAGGCAATATATTGTAGCTTTATTTTGTAGCTTTTTAAAACCATAAATGAGTTTCTTCATAAAACCCACAGTCTGTAAAGGTGTAAAAGACAAGGAAATTATAACCCCCTTTTTCAACCTGTCTGGCATGCACAAGGTACTAAAATGCAACCCTTAATTGAAATTTTTGGCACTTTCCTACACTGAGTCCAATTCTTGCTGTTTCAGAATTCACGGTACTTCATGTCTGTGAACTCAGTTTGAGTTTGTTGATATGATATCTCTCAAAGTATCTTGGTTTACAGAGGATGCTTGCCCCTTTTGCATTTTTCTGAAAGCATATGTAATGAACTGAATAGTTCAGAGTTTGTGGGTGTGAGGGGGAGATGTTGTTCTACTTCCTCTTAGTCATTCCAGCCTTATGCTTGGCGAAAGGCAAGAGCTGTAGTTAATCGGTCCTGTATTCTAGCCTAGGAATGTTTTGCTTCAAATGTTATTAACACTGGTGTTCCTTCTGCCCATGTACAGGAGTACATCTGTGCTGGCCACAGGGCAAACAAACAGGAATGCTGCCCTTAGACTGAGTTGCTTGTGACCTGTTATAGAAATGTGGTAGGCTGAATTTCAGGACTGATGAAATCTTTGCAGAAGGTTTTTGACATTTTAAATGAAAAAGTTTCCTGGGAATTGAACTAGTCATGACCTCAATGCAAGTACCTACTGAATGACATATAGCTGGAATCTTTTTTTTTTTAAGTGATGTGCAAAGAACTGACAAAAATAAGAAAAAATCAGAGGGAGGAGTGCCTTTCATTTAAGTTGTCTTCAAGAAACTCTCAAACCCTGTATAGAACAGCGTCCACAGGCAAAGGAAACCACCAGACAAAACATTTGTATCTGTGTACCCAGAGCAGAAACACCAGGAGAGTCACGTAGGAATGTCAAACCGAGTGGAGTTGGTGAAATAAGAAGCGTGTGTGTTAGAGAAGCCGATTTGCATTGAAATTGTGGTATAAGTCACCAAATAACACCTGCATGGGTATAACCATGCAATCATCTCTCATCTGGACGTACAGGTGTTTCTCGGGTTTTTGAAGCAATACTGCATTCTTTAGTGTTCTGTCACTGCTTTTTTCCCTGAGAAGAGTTGCAAGCAATAACAAAACTAATGCTCTGACAAAACTCTGTAGCAGACGATGATTTGTGATACACAGTTGTTTTTTCAGAGAGGCTATTGCAAGGAGAGTGTTTGCCTAGTTGCACTGATTCTTTGATTGCATGGTAGGAGAGGGTGGTGTTCATGCATCAATTAAGATAAAATAAAACTTAGATTCTGTCTGAGACTGGCCTTAAAGGAGAAATTAATATCTTTGGTCTTAACATCTGTGTGATTGAGGATTGAAAGTAATTTTAACAGCTTTTTTTTCATTCATATAGGTAGTGGATAAATTCAAAATATGTACACTTATATATAAAACTGATGGTTCTTTACTTTTAAGCATTGCTTAATGTGAACTTTGCTTCCTTTTCAGCTGCTACAGTATTATTTAACTAGATTTTGTTGATGCAGAACAGCAGTGACAGACTGTACAACTGATGACTCTGAGGAAGAGTCTAAAAAAAAATGACTAAAGTTTGAGATAGTCAAGGGAATTGTTTAACTTTCTGGACATACATTACATAATGTTCAGCTTCATTTCCTTGACTTTGAGTATGTTTGTGGATAGGGTAGAGTCAATTTTAAAAACGTTCTCCATACTGCTGTGGGAACAGAACAAGAGTGCCCTCGACCCTTACTGAAGAGGGATGCTGAGAACACGCTGCACTGTAAGAAGTGCTCAGCTGTTCGTTGGATCAAGACCTGCATGAAGAGTCATGAGGAAGCATAAAACCAAAAGTAATATAGCCTAAAGTAAGGCAGAATCAGAGAAGCAGTAACTGTTATGACTGGAATGATAATTAAGAGCTGGATTCCCAGTTGTCAGTAGAACAGTGTATGCTTGTACCAGAAGCACAAGAAGAATTGGTCTGAAGTATTCACCACAGATGTCTCGGATTAGATGGATAAGGATTGATTAGATATCTGTTCTGTTTTACAGCCTTCCCCCCACTGCCCATCACCCACAGATCTTCAGCTTGTTTTCAAACATCTTCCCTTACATTGCACTCTTATTCATACATTATGAGAGCCATAGTTTTGCAGATAACTTGAGAGCACTGCCAGCAAAAGAGCTGGTCACATCCTCTGCCCATTCCTGGGTGCTCATTCCTGCCTCCCTGGCTCTCTCCCTTTCCCCTGGATGTGTGTTTGGGAACTTCACTGTGAACTCTATTAGAAAACCTCTCTAGACTAAAAGTGATGTGGAAGGAGCAGGAGTGAAATCTAAATTGTTAGACTAATTCACACCTGCTGGGAACTTTAATTTTGCACAGTTTAACCTCTCACATTGCCATCAGTGGGGTTTAAGTATGTATTTGAAAACTAAGTTTAAGTTTGGTGCTTTGTTTTGTAAAAGCATTTCAGTATAAATTGTCTTTGTTCCCATCTATGTACTTACTCTATTTTCTGTCCAACTAAATAATTAAAAATATTATCACTTGATTATGAGGAGCTATTCCGGAGTGGTCAGGAAGAAAGACTTTGATTTGTATATAATTTGGTTTTATAGCATTGTCTGATAGCAGTAATTTCAATAGCATTCAAATAGTCTAACCTACATGTCAAGCAC
Source organism: Athene cunicularia (assembly GCF_003259725.1). Lineage (NCBI taxonomy): Eukaryota > Metazoa > Chordata > Aves > Strigiformes > Strigidae > Athene > Athene cunicularia. Next base: position 4,775,734 of record NW_020799110.1, read on the forward strand.
TTTAAGGTGTATAAATTTCCCTCTTCCTTTCCCCCTGAAATTATTTAAGCCTGTCTGGCAATAGCATGTATGACAAAGATCAGTGATGGACTGCTGAATAGCTGCCTTGGCAACTAAAAGGCTGGGGAAATTTCTTTTTTTTTGAAACTGAAGATTATCTTATGTCTTGTTATAACCTTGTCAGGTCTTGAGTGAGCTCAAACAGTTCTTGATACGGGAGGTGGGGGCGGGGAGAAGCTGAACTACCTGCATAACTGCATCTGCACTGAGCAACACAGTTCATTTACTTAGATTAGGATGTGAGATTTCCCAGATTTGCAGGTCAGTTTAAAAGCAACGATGATGTTTTGGGTTCATCCCCAACAAAAGGAAGATGAGCTTCTGCTTATTTTTTGAGTGCTGTTTTTGACAGTGCCACAGACCTCCTGCATGATGTGTTTATAAGCCTTTCTTTCCTTGTACGGCTTTTAGGATGAGAGACTAATACCTGGGCTCAGTCTAGCCCAGGGATGTGCTGAATCGAGTCTGATGTTATGTAACACTGGAAGAGAAGTGTGCTCTGTTTTTTTTTTAAATAAAATCTAGAATGCCCACTATCACAAGGAACACAGAGTTGTTTTCTATAACAGAAGCCTTAATATCCTTAAGTCAGTACTTAATAAATTATTAATTTAAATTTAAAAACAAATGGGCAGGTTAAAAAGAAATACTATTAAGAAAAACGGTTATTGGGGAAATTGGGTGGTATGTTGATAATATTTTGGACCATAGAAAGACTCTCTCAGTCTTTATGAAATAAATAGCAGTGGCCATGGCTCAGAGTGGAGTGTTTTCCATTGGGCAGCAGTTGAAGTGCTGGATGGTTTTATAAGTGTACTGGAATACGTAGTCATCAAGTAATAAGCACAATATGAAGCTGGTGCTTTAGGCTTATATGACTTATTCTGTGCCATTCTTAAATAAGATGAGAGTCTTTGGTGGAGGTTTTTGATATCTTGCTAAGAACTGGAGAAAGATCGATCAGGTAGGCCAGAGAGGTGAGGGGATGCCAGCATAGAGGAGGGCTTACCAGAAACTGAGAAATGAGGCATGTTTCTTAAATATAGGGAAACAATCATTAGAAAGGAGACATGGGGCAGGGGAGGAGCAAGGCTTTACCTACCGTATCACACTAAGAGCCTGTCTTCTTCCCCTGAAGCGTGTGTGATTGCTGCACTGGTTCATCTATTTAATTTTCTCAGTGCAAAAATAAACAAAAGGCTGATCTGTGGCTAGGGGACGGGAAGGATCTTAACTAGTGACTGCATCAGTTGCTGCCAAGGCACGTACATGTACCCTGTTGCTTTTTATATTTCCTCAGCTAGAAAATGTGAGTAATAATGCTTAAATTATGGATCGTTCAGTGTTGTGCGAGTTAATTAGATAATGCTACATAGTGCTTTGAAGATGAAATGCATAATATAAATGTTGTATAAAGCTCACTAAGGGTCTCTGTGTCAGGTATATAGAAACCCATGGTAACTGCAGACACAGGAGAGCTGGGAAGCATAAGGCAGAAGCACTTGGGCTGGCTGCATGCAAATTGACTTCAGTCGAGCAACAGAATAAATAGCACATTCACACAAATTTGTCCCATGCTGACAAGCCCTGCAGACTGGCACAACAACATGAAAACGCTTCTGGACTAAAGCTTTTAGTCTTGTGCTGTCTAACTTGCTGCTTCAGGAATCTTTGCTTTGTTACGTGTTAAGAGAGATTGCAAGCGGCAAAGAGAAGGAATAGTAATGGGGGGTCTGTTGTATTTCTGACCCAAGCCACTTGGCAGCAGTGGGTCAGATGCCAAGGTAGCATGAACTTTAAAGGAAAAAATGAGAGGATGGAGACAGACATACACTGCTCCAGGAGCTAAAATTTTAATACCGGTGGTTGTGTGATGAGCTAAACTGGGACAGAGTGAGAACTGTTGCTTACTGAAGCATTTTAGCAAAGCTTGGAGAGCGGATTAGTCAAAAGCATTAGTGCTAACCCTTTTTTCTGTTTAGTTTTACTCTCGTTTCCCCTGTTGGATCTTTCTCACTGGTGCGTACAGTAACTTTACCCTCTCAAGATCTCTGAGCAGGTGGTGTCTCTTAGCTAGCATAAGTACCCACCTTTTCACCATTATTTACTAACAAAAGGGATTTCATTTGGTAACTAAGGCATGATTTATTTTTCTTTCAAAGAATTTTTGGCTGCTTGCCATGTGTTTTGCAACTGAGCAACATCATGGTCCGTTTCGTTTGTTACCAGTGTCAGCAAAGCTCTCTTACAGTGCTTGAAATAGTTTTACCAGTTTGGGGCTTAGAATGACTTAGATAAGCTGCATCTTACTGGAAGGTCAGATGAAAGAAATGCGGATTTATGGGTCTCCTTGGTGAAAAAGTACAGAAATACAGACCAATTCCAGATCAGCATTGCTTAACAACGACAACAGCAAAATTAAAGTAAAAGTAGGAGAGGTGTTGCTATGTCTTTGAGGTCTTTTTCTGTAGAAACCATGTTTTGTTAATCTGTGGTTGAAAGATTTCAAAAATGGGTAGTTACATAATGAAGTAGGTTATTTTTTTTTTTTTAAATAGATCATTACTTCATTTGGAACAGTATACGTACTAGTGTCTCCTGCAAATAACTGAGTTGTGCGTTGAACTCTGACTAGTTTTTTTCCACACAGAATTAAGACTGAATAGTTTACTATTCCTTTTTTCTCTCAAGTTGAATCTTTTATTACTTAAACAAGGTTAACTTATTTTCTCTAAAATTTATCTTGCAGATCTTAGAATCTCAAGACATGTATTTCCTTGGACTGTTGTCTTTGCTTGTTTTGCAAAGCAAAGCCTTCAAGACAAATTTTCCTGATGAAACCATTGCTGAGCTTTCTGTGAATGTTTACAATCAGCTGCGAGCTGTGAGAGAAGATGAGAATATTCTTTTCTCTCCTCTGAGCATCGTGATAGCCATGGGAATGGTAGAGCTTGGAGCCCATGGAACCACTTTGAAAGAAATTCGACACTCCTTGGGTTTTGACAGCTTAAAAAATGGTAAGACTGTCTAGTTGTGTTTTACTATGGGGGGTTTTGTCTTAAAGAAACAGATGGCAATGCCTGAACGATGGAAGTGGCCCAGTCCTGTCCCTGGGTTATTAACCAGTAGGCTCCTTGGCACCCCGTTGCGTGGGGTGAAGCATGGTGGGCATATTCTGCGTGAGCTGAGGGATGCCAACGTACAATTCTGGCTCGGGCAGCTGAATCTGAAGCAATTGCAGTTAACTGCAGATCTTGGTTTCAGTCTGCAAAATAATCTTGCCTTTGCCTCTAGAGTTATAGGAAGACTTTTAGGAACATTCTTTTTAGGGATTATAATGAAACCTGAAAAGGAAAGCAGTAGTTTTTTTGCTTATAAGAAAGTATGAAAATCTTAGTAATTTAACTGGAAATGGTCTCTTTGACACAACTTGCTTGGTTCTTTCAGGTAGAACCTGTAGGTTCTTCACCCTAATTCTGTGGCATTAATGTTCTGTCAGCATTGCCTCATGTCACAGATATACAAGCTAATTTAGGAAATACACACATCTTGGCTGTTTCAGCCTGATACACCATGTGTTCCCATCAGCCCTTCTGAGAACAGGATTCATTCCTTTAGCAGAGAACAGCTCTGCCACACTGTCCTGTTGTAGGGTGGGATGAGCAAAGTCAAGCATCCGGCTGTAGTGCTGTGCTGGGGAGTGCAAGCACACCCTGCTAGTGCCAGCAGCTGTACCATGGCTGCGAACAGAGGGGATGAATGAATGGCAAAAAATTACTTTGAAGAGGCAATCTCTATGAATTTTGATATCAGAGTAATTTGTTTGACACCTGAATGAAATTTGTTACTTGTACAACATACTTAAGTCTTCAGTGAAAGGATTTTGGGAAGGAATTCCTGAATAGAGTGTTGAAGATGTGCGTAACAGACTACAGCATGTATTTAGTTCTACAGTTTGTCTCTTAAACATTGATAAATTATCCCTTAGCTGTAATTGAAGAACTTAAACAGTTGATTTGAGCTGGGCCATTCACTGTTCTTGCATATGAGTGGTAGTCAGTGAAAGTACTCCAGTGATTTCTGCTTGGAGTATATCACTGCATTCAATTTTTCAGTTGCTTTTTTAAAAAAAATTAGAAATTGCAGCTTCAGGTAAATGATGCAACAGTACAAGCTTCCTATCTTAAAGCAGACTACTTTAATCCTACTCAGGATTCCTCATTACCTAAGCAAATGATTCTATACTACCCCATGCAGGATCCTGGGGAATTCTAGGCCTGTTTTTTGAAGAGAGAAGTCTGCAGGGAAGCCCTTAACTTTAAAACTTGAAGGTCTTATTTCCTTAAACAGCTGGCTTTTGGGATGTATCGAAAATTCTGTTAAGGATTTGTGGTGGCAAGTTATACAAGTGTGACTAGTAAGAATAATTTTTTTTAATTACTCTTTTGATGTTGAAAAGATTAACATTGATAGCTTTGTGATGGGATCCAAATGTCTCGTTAATTATGCTAATTATAGATAGTAGGAAAAAATAAGCTCTAAATAATATGCTCAGCCTTACAGATTGTTCTTTCAAATCTAAAGGTGTATGTGTAGGTTTAGAAACAAGTTTATTTAAAAATTATAATTTTTTTGCATAAAATGTCTTTGTGAATTTGCAGCAGGAAAAGAACTTCGAATAACTTTTCTGAAACACTAAAGTTGTTTTTCTTTCAATAGGTGAAGAATTTACCTTCTTGAAGGACCTTTCTGATATGGCAACTACTGAGGAAAGCCATTATGTTCTGAATATTGCTAACTCTCTCTATGTGCAGAATGGATTTCATATCAGTGACAAGTTTCTGCAGTTGGTGAAAAAATACTTTAAAGCTGAAGTAGAGAATATAGATTTCAGCCAAAGTGCAGCTGTAGCTACCCACATCAATAAGTGGGTGGAGAATCATACAAATAGTAAGTCCACATGATTCTTCTATATACTTCCTGCAGTAAGTGTTTGTGTTTCCAAAGTTATACAGTGTTGTTGAATTGTTGCCTTAGTTTTTATCTGTTCTGTCTGAGATTAAAGTATTGCCTTCCATGAAAAGAATTCTAGTATCAACTCTGAAATTATGGGGTTTTTTTCCTTTGCAGAAATGATCTGTCTTAAGTAATATTAGCCATTGGTGATCATATAGTAGTATCTGAATATTTTTTTCCCCTGGTTTACTATATAAAAATTATCTGTTTATCGAAGGAGAATGTTTTGGTGGTAAGCATTTTAGTAGTATTTTAATACTGATTTTAGTATTAAATTTTTAAAAAATAGATGAGTACTATTGCTAACTGCAGAAAAGTTGTCTACCAAGGGGTTATTGACCTATGCTTTGGATGTGTGGAATATTACTGGCTCTCTGAGGAACTCAGAGTTACAAGGTACTGAGAAATAGAATACCAAGGAATACAAAAGATAGCTTTGAACCACAAAATCAGACCCTGTAATGTAATCTTTTCCAGTGTGAGGAAACTAGATAGCATGTTGAGAGGATAGTTGATTTTAGGAAGACTGTCAGCAGAGTTTCACAACAAAAATTTGCAGCAGGGGAGTAAGCACAAAACTACTGTTGTAAATATGCATATTCAGATCAGTGTGATGTAGTGCTCGCTTCGCTTGTGGAATCCCAAAGATGTGACACTTGCTGAATACATGCAGAGTCTCAAGGCATAGGAGTGAAGTGAGTCCCTCGTTGTAGGGATCAAAGCATATTCTCATTCTAGTTCATCTGGCACACTCTGAAAGTTGATCTTTTAAGAGTAACTGACAGGGGCCTTGCTCAAACATCAGTAGTACCATGGTAAAGCTGAAGGTATCGGAATCCCCTGTAAGGAATTAACACATCACCATGTAGTCTGAGCACTTAACAATCCATAATGCTTTATGGAAATGTATAGCACCAAAGTGGAAAAACACCTCATATAATACTTCTATTACATTTTGGAAATGATCTGGATTTTTTTTCCAAGGGAAAATGGCAGCTATTACATTCATAAAAAATTCTGTGCTTTATCTTATGCTACAGAAATAGAGGGAAGGGCAGTGATGCAGCAGATTGCAGAGTGTTTTCAGAGAAACGTGGTGTCTCTCTAAAGGGAAAGTAAAATTCTCTTTCTTTTAGAAAGAACAGCAAGTTCTCCTGCTTAACACCTGCCACGTGTGCTGACCAAGCTCCTAACTGTTGCCCTGGAAGGAGCTGTGCAGAGCTAACAAAGGCAGCTGTGGGTCTCTTAGCAGTAGGTTGCGATAGTAACAGTCCCTCAGTCCAGTCTCTGACCACTAGATCTCATCGTCTCCTGCCTGCCAGCTCTGACGGAGGAGGCTCATTTTCTCATTAGGAGAGGGGTACAAGACAGGCAGGTTTCCAATTCCAGTGTGTTAAGCATGATGGGAGGCTCAGAGGAGAAAACAACTGTCAGAGGTTTCTCTGGCCAGAAAATTTCTGAACATTACATTAGTGTATTTAACAAGATGTGGCTGAAAAATAGAAGGGAATATGATGTACCAAATAGAAATAGAAAATCTGGAAGTGTATTCCTTCTTAATTTCTCCTTTTTTCCAACCAGGGAGAGTGAGTATGGCAGTAACAGTCACATCTCATTGCTAAGAACCTTCTAGATAAAATGAAATACAAACAACAACCTAGAAGAAGTACTGCCCTATGATACACAAATTTCACACCAGTTAGTCAGTGTCATATGCTCCAGAAAGCAGAATTAATTTGTATTTTAAACCATGGATTAAGAAGTAATAATTAGACTGAGGAATGTGTTTATTTTAACACCTTGCATTGCAATGTTGGTTAAAAATAGAAGTGAGGGAGAAAGCTATCTGAAGTAGGCTGTAATTCTTCAAAAATAGTGACAAATCTGATCAGTGCACCAAATTTAACCAACTCAGAATTATTTTGCTGAAAAGCAAGCCATTTAAGATGAGCTAAAGCAGGTAACAGACTGTATTCTGATGTAAATGACTTATTTAGGAGTAGGAGCAAAGCAGCTGCCATGCTCAGCTGACATACCTCCCATGAATAGAGCAGATGCTAGATGTTTTTCTTCTCTTTTGTGTTTTAAGAGCTAATGTCAGTGGAACAAATGCTGTGAATTTATGTGGTTTTCTTATGATTAATCCTTACTTTGAAGTCAGTAGGACGTTACTGAAACTGAATGCTTCCTTCAGAATTGGCCCAGGTAGAGTTCCAATGGGTATACTTACACACTTTGAATTAAGCACCCATTTAAGTGCTTCTTTGGACTGGAGCCAAAGTTTGTAGAAGTTGTGACCTTAAGACGATAGTGCTGAGCTGTGTTACAGCACCAGTGTAAATATTCCTTACATGACCCCTTTTCCACTCGGTTTCATTGGGGGTTATATTTAAATAGTGATCAAGAAACAGTTGACTAACATGTACTTGATGGAAGGGTTTACGCACCTACACTGTGATTTAGGTTTACAAAACACTGGCAGTTTAATTTGAGATTTAATGAAACATCTGAATTGGAAATTATATGTTAACACAGCTTTTTATTTTCTTGCATTTTTCAAGCTGTCTTAAGTTTTGATTTAATGCTCAATTTGACATGCAGACTGACAGTTGGTTTTCTTCTCAGATATGATCAAAGATTTTGTGTCTTCAAGAGATTTTGGTGCTCTAACTCATTTGGCTCTCATCAACGCAGTCTATTTCAAAGGCAACTGGAAATCACAGTTCAGACCTGAAAACACAAGAACTTTTTCTTTCACTAAAGATGATGAAAGTGAAGTGCAGATTCCAATGATGTACCAGCAGGGAGAGTTTTACTATGGTGAGTTGGACTGTTGGCAATTTAAGGCTAGTAAGTCTTCCCTTACTAGGTTTGTGGTAGCAAGACTCACGTTTATTGTTTGTTTTTTCACCTAGAGTTTTAAATGTGGTGTTTGTCCAGTGAAGGGACTCTGCTTTTGATGTTGCCTTGTAATGTGTGTGCTTGTGTATTATAACTAGATAGCAACGTTTATAATGACCTTGATTACTTTTCTTACCTATGTGTTTGTTGCCACATGGTTAATTTTGGGATGTTTATCCATATATCTCATCTCTTTAAAAGAAACTCTTGACCTAGTCCTGATTCTCACTAAAATATTTTCCTTGTGCTGTGGTAAATATTCAAATGAATAATGTTTGCTCACTACTGTTCTAATAGCCTTAGAAAGGTAAAATAGACCTTCCTTGAAGAGCAGAACTACGGATCATTTTTCAACTTGAGCTTGAACTCCAAGTGAGTTCTACAGTGTCTAGCATTGGCAGTAGTTCACTCGGTCTCATCACTGAAAAATTATCTCTCCTGAATAAAAAAATCTTTGCTCATTTCCATGAAAGGTTTGGCAGCCTTAACAACATTTAGACTGCTCTCTGTCTAACCAGTGGGAGTTAGGTAATAGGTTCAGAAGTGTGATTATCTACAAACAGTGTGATCTCGTAAGCTTGTTTTCCTGAAGAAAACAGTTGTAAGCCTCAAACCCTATGCTGAAGAAACTAATATCGGTTATACAGAATAGAATAAACAAAATCATTTTTAGTTCCAGTATCTAGTAAATACCGCCTAGTATTAGCCTTCTGGTTTTCCCCTATCCCCAGTGAAGACATAAGAAAATAGAAAATACTTTTAATATGTTTTCTTATTGTTGATTTTCTTTTGTAGGAGAGTTCAGTGATGGCTCTAACGAAGCAGGCGGTATCTATCAAGTTTTGGAAATACCATACGAGGGAGATGAGATTAGCATGATGATCGTTCTCTCCAGACAGGAAGTTCCACTGGCCACATTGGAACCACTAGTCAAAGCCTCGTTGATTAATGAATGGGCTAATTCTGTAAAGAAGCAAAAAGTGGAAGTGTATTTACCAAGGTGAGAATATGCTCTCATGTTAGTAGAAGGGGAAAGACTGCATTCAAATTGATCTGAGTAGCAGAGTAGGTAAAACTTGAACCTCTTGATCAAGTCTGCAGTTATGTAGCACCCACGTGAAGTTTGCTCTGACAGGAAAGCCCAGGGGGTGTGCAGTGGTTGAGCAGCAGATGAGCACTGCATTTGCATCCCTTTCATACGTAAGCTCCAGAAAGGAGAACTGCCTCATCAGGAATATATCCACTCTGAACGATGCTCAGAGTATTGCACAACTCGTTATGGACGAGTTCCATTTAGACAGGAGCCATAGAAATGTTACAAGTCTGAATTAACAAAGGCTAAAATGTTTCCTTTAGGTCCTAATTAAATTTCTATCTGCTGCTAATTTAAAAAGTTCTAATGGTGTGTGTCTGTGTAGATACAAAGGGTCGAGTGTCGGGAGGTAATTCCAGTCAATTTGTGTCTTCTGTCTTTTTTTCTTAGTTGTAATAAGTGCTGGCTTCTTTTTCCTTAGAGGAGCAATAGAATAACAAGACATTACTACCAGAAGGGATGAAACTTCTGTTGATTCATTTGTAGACATAAGTTGTATGTGCTTAGTGGCATATTTGCTTACATATACCACTTTGTTATCGTTCCTAGAATTCTGTTTTATCTACCTTCAGATATTTTTCATGCTTGCCCTACACTTGACTTAGTTGTTTACTACCAAATGTCACTAATAATGTATAGTTGGATGATGTCCTTCAAGTGATTCATACTGATTTCATTGAAGTGTTTACATAACATGGCAGAACCTTGATGTGGATCACTCAATCTACTTCTGTGGCACTCTGCAGTGGGTATACAGCAGCAGAAAAAATAAACTGTAGTGAATCCTTTTAATCGTTAAAGTAGTTCTTAGTTTTCAGGGGCCTTCGAGATTTGAATTTGTTATATTTCACATGTAAGAGAAGGGCAAGAATCCCTGCAGTTTATCAAGTTCCTTTCCAAAGCAAAGACTTTCAAGAAGCTAACTGCAGCTGAGCACAATAAAACAAGGCTAGCCAGAATAAATCAGGTTGAGATGGACTGGTGCTGTCAGCATGCCCTGATTCCAACTTGAGATGGAATTCCAGTCAAAAGCTGTCACAATTGGAGTCAGCGTGGCGGGGGAACAGAAGTGTTTTGGGGCTATTTCTCTCTGTCCCATAGTAAGAGTTCCTTTCTTTTTTAAGTAGCATTTCCTTTCAAGAAGCAGGGAGAGCAGCAAAGAGCTGCATTGCAGGTTTTAAACAAATTGAACCTACTGTACACCATTCCTGTGATTTTGTTTGTTTTTCTCTTGGTGCTTCAGGTCCCAGGAGATTTAGTATTAACAGTCCACTAAGATGCATTTCTCCTAGGCTGTCTCTCTTGCAGGCTTGGGCAAACCTTACCTAGATGTTAATGAGAAGTAAAATATGAGTATTCTTGCATCCCTTAAGCCTTCCTTTTATAATTGAAGCGTTTCACAGCCTGTAGGTCAGGTGCTGAAGTCGGACATCTCTCAAAGTCTAGAGTGCAAGATCCACAACTGAAGTCTCTCCACCGATTATACAGGGAATCTGTGAAAACTCACTTCCAAATTTAAGAATTAGGTATCTAAAGTTAAATACATGAATGTCACTGAGAACATATTTGTTATGTTTATGATTTGAATTAAGTTTATAGAGGTAGTTTTGGGGTTTGTATGCTCTAAACCAACAGCAACTCCAGGATTCTCTGTAGCCAGGTTCTCAGATGTGAGTTTGAGACTTAGGTTTTGTGTGGTCATGAAATGTCCGTATTTATTCTGTCCTCAGGCTGGTTGCTGTGCCTGTCTCTCTTAGATAAGAACCTCAAAGAACTTGGTAAACACTTGTGAATTAAGGCTATACAAAAGTAAAACAGGTACAACCAGGTGCTGATTACCTTCAGTATTTTCAGACTATAACAGATAACTATCATGAGCTTGAAATTCCATATAGTAATACTGCAGTTTCTTACAAAAATTCCAAATATTAATTGCATACTCCCAAGGTGTTGGATTTCCATTAGGGATTCAGAGGTGATCTACAGGATTTTATCAATGCTCTAAATAAACACTTCATAAATATTTTATGCTCTGACTCAGAAAGGCATGTTATGAAATGTGGCCTGCGGGCTCTGTCTTCTGAGAAATTGAAAGCAGCAGTGGAATAAAATTAAATTTTTATATCCTGAAAGATGTTATCCAATTATAAGGTGAACATTTTTAAAAGTTATTGTTGTGGTTTAACCCCAGCCAGCAATTAAAGCACCATGCAGCCACTCACTCGCTCTTCCCCCCACTGGTGGGGCAGAGGAGAGAATCCCAGGGAAAAAAGGTAAAACTCATGGGTTGAGATAAAGACAGGTTAATAGGACAGAAAAGGAAGACAAAATAATAACAGAATATATAAAGTGATGCACAGTACAGTTGCTCACCACCTGCTGACTGATGCCTGGCCAGTCACCGAGCCATGGTGCCCCCTAGCCAACTGCCCCCAGTTTCTGTACTGGGCATGATGTCGTATGGTGTGGAAGAGCCCTTTGGGTCAGCTGTCCTGGCTGCATCCCCTCCCAGCCTCTGCTGGCAGGGCAGGATGAAAAGCTGAAAAATCCTTGACTTAATCGTTGCTATGCAGGTTTATACTAAAACATCGGTGTGTTACCAACATTATTCTCATCCTACATCTGAAACACAGCACTATACCAGCTACTAGGAAGAAAATTAACTTTATTCCAGCTGAAACCAGGACATTTACACATTTGTAATACGACCTGAATGACTAGCTGGAGCAGAGTTAATCACAACTTCCCAATTTCTGTCTGCATTATCTCTGTGCAAATGAAATTGTGTATTATTCCTCTTAATAGCAAAGGAGAGATTTGTACAGAATAGTTAAATTATACTTTCTCATTTTCATTTTCAAATCATTGTTTCCAGCTTAACCCAGACTAAAGTGATCAACATTTTAATCCACTTTTTGCATAGGAGTGAAACAGACCATGAATCTAATTTACAAAGCTGTCTTTCTAACATAAATTATTTGAAGAGCATAGGAGGAGCTAGTACCTAATAACAGTGCTACAGCCTGCAGATCTCCTCTTAAGGATTCTTCCAGTATGCCCAGCTCTCTATAATGATTTTCTTGCTTTTTTGTGCATTTAAAATACCTTTAACATACTTAGAAGGTGTTGAAATGGTAAGGGTTTTTTAGATGAAGGTTGTTTTCTCTCAAAAAAAGAAACCAAACCCAAACAAAGGAACATCAAACAAAAAGAAAAAACACAAACACTTTGCCTTTTTTTAATGTTTGAGTCCCCTTTCCATGAGGAATAGGCCAGTGCTGATAGTTCTTGAGATAGTCACGGAAAAGACATAAAACTGTCCCACTGAAATACATACTCAACCAACTTTTGCAGCCCTCTTTTTAGCCACGGGTAGAAGGACCTTGCCAGAGAAAAAAACATAACCTGCTTCGCTTCACCTTGTCAGAGCAGCTGGGGTTTTTCTGTTTTGCTGTTAGTGGGGGTTTTTTGTTGCTTGCTTGTTTGTTTTCAGGCTATTAAATCATGCAGGCTGGTTCTAGCACCTCAGGAAAACCTAGCTAAAATTCCAACCAAAAATGTTGGATTTGATATCGCCTGGCAGCTTTGTATTATAGGCTGCTTGCTGGGTTAAAATAGTGATTCAGATCCTGAAGGCCTGTCCTCCAAGCAAGAATATTGTTATTTGAAGCAATAGAGCCATTCCTTTGTTTGCTTTGTTCTGCAGAATTTAATGTATTAGAACCAATCTGAAAGCCTGATATTTCTTGCTTTGGCTCATTCAGAACTCTTAGTAATTTTAAAAATTATAGCCTTTGGGATGAATCAGACTAGGCTGTAGTTATACAACAGAAGTGAACTAGAAAGTGTACCCTAATCCTTCTTGATTCTGTGGATCAGGACTTCGAAAAGATTTCAATTCTAAGGACTTCATAAAAAAAAAATTCAGCATTTCAGAAGGGTTGCACAGCATCATAAAAGATGAAGCCATCTTTTTTTCTGTCTTCTGTAAAATAGAAGAAAGATGGCCTGGTATGGTACGTTTAAGTTAATGCTCTGTACAAAGCCTAAAGGTTCACATATATAACTAAGGAGGCTGTAGATTTTAATCTAATCATTAATCTAATGCTTGCATAAGTTTTAAATTCTATGAAAATATCATCATTCTCTGCTAAACTCTCTAGAGAACTACTTGTTAGCTTCTCAGTCTAATTCTACTTCCTAAGTTCTTTATTTCATGTGGGAGAAATCCAAAGATGGTGGAAATCAAGGGAAGTTCAACTAGTTCAGCTATTTGGACTGCATTTTACATGTAGGAAGCAGAGAGTCTTTAGAAATTAACATTGTAAAAATAAATACAGAACTAACTCACATCTTCACTTCTCGATTATGGCTAGCAGATGACAGGCAGAGTCACTATCCCTTATTAATATCTTTCTGCTCAGTGCTTTCTGAGGTGGTCTGGAGAAGCATATAACCATGAACATGTGTGTTGGTGAACCTTCTAGAATGGCTTAAGTAAAGAAGCTCTCCTCTGGGCCCGACAGACCGTTCTGGTTCTGGTCCTGTGGTGAAAATACCTCATCTTTTTTTCAGTGTCTGTTTCTCGGGTTTCCCTCTGTGGTTTTTAATGCTCCCAGTTGCAACTACTCCACGACTTCTGATACTGAAGGATTGAAATTGATTTTTCATTGCATTTTTAGCATTAGAAACACCAAAAAAAAAAAAAAAGACCATCTGGTTCATTACATGTGATGAACACTGTAAATAACCATGTGTCAGGGCTCATATCATATAGCTTGGTGTTTCCAAAGTCTGAAGGTACAGCAAATGCCTGGCTTGGGAAATGAGATTTAAATTCTCTCCTGTATCCTAGGTTGTCAGCTATGATTTTGAATACCTACATGACTGTCTATAAGGCATGCAAAGAAATCTGAATATGACTGGAGGATAACTCCTACTGAATGTTTACGTTGGATTACGTAGCCTGAAATTAAATTTCAAAAAGCACCCCTATTATTTTTTAAAAGAGACTAATTCCGATGTCAGCTAAAATATTTGAAATATCACTACTAACTTATCTGTAACTCTCACTGCTCTTCAGAGCATGTGAGAAAGGAGGGGAGATACTATTTTTAATGGTGGTTTAGGGTGGGTTTTTACCATATGACAAAGCTAAAAGGAGAGAAGGGAAGTAATTAGTTTTATTTTTGTAAGGGGATACTTTGGTATTTATAGAGCTGATGTATTTTTGGTCTACCATATTTTTGTCATAAAAGCAGGAACTCACTTCTGTAGATACTGTAGAGACCTTCACTCATCCACTTGCTCAGTATTTGCCTTTCCAGAGGTTTCAGTCAGGTATAGCCTCTATCCAGTAGTTAAGTGACTGCTACTATCCTTCGTGTAGGTATTTTTTATCAATATAACCAATCAACTTGTATGCATATTATGTTTTTAGATGCATATTCAGTGGAGGCTTTACAGGTTTGGGTTGGGGTTTTTCAAAAACATCCCCCAAACCTCTTGATTAGTATGCAAAAGCATCTTTCTTCATGCTTGCTTTTGGGGTCATAATTCATCACGTAGCAGATAAGTGTATTTTCTGTCCAGTGGTCCAGAGACTTAAACCCACCTGATTTCCATTTATGTATTACAGTGATTCTCTGCAGTTGGAAAAAAATTCACTTTTTTGCAGTTATTTTTTTTATTTGTGACCTCAAATTCTGCTTTTCATGCACACTTTTCTTGCTGCTGTCCTGATATTCCTTACTAGTTTGACATTGCTAGTTAATAGTTCCAGCACAGGTAAGACCCGTCACTAAGGACTGCAGTGGAATTGCAGAGTTGTTTCTGACTGAATGGCTCGCTGGAGAAACCCCATATATAAATGGAAACCACCTCATGGACTATGTATTTTGTGTTGTACAGTTATAACCAGTCACTGGCAGCATAATGTAAATCAGTAATAATTTGTTTGATCATTCTATAGAGAACCCATAACTCACCCATAACAGACACTTACAATTAGTCTCTTGTGGTTGTCTGTAGATTTCTGTTATTTTCCGGTCAGGGCTGCCATTCCTATTATTCTGATATATTTCTTTTTCTCCAGCTGTCCAGTCTGTTTCTGGACATACATAAAGGACTTGAGTCATTTTTTTTTCTCTTACTGACAACAGGCATAACTTTTATAATGTTTGCAAAGCGGTCTTTGTAAATGGAACAAGCTTTTGCCCAAAATCTTGCCCTTGGGATAAATCTCAATTTGTCCTTCCAGCATAGTAACATAGCCTAGAACACAGCTTTGCAAGCTAACCCTGAAATCCTGCCAGGTTATACTCACATGGGCACTTGTGCTAACAACTATTTGTTTTCCCTTTTCTTTACTCACAATCGAAACCCAATTAAAATTTTGCCACTAGAGTAATCAGAAGCTGAGTCAGAAATGTTTTATATTCATGTTCATAACTGCTGGCCTTTGCTCATAGTGTCTGCACAAAAATGGAGTGTCTTTCTTACTTTCCTACTCCTCCTTTGCCAACAGCTGTCTGTGAAGTTTGTGCTGTCCTTTGCCTTATTTGATATTCTATTCCAGTATGTGTACAGTTAAATTCAGTTTTTATAGTAAACCTTTTGTATAAAAAGTAAGCATTTACATTAGCTACTGCATAATTTTGCACTGAGGTTTTATGGTCAGGGACTGTGCATACTATTAGCATATTTTTGATTGCTTCTGCATTAGGAAAAAAAAATCCAGCTGTGAGAATAATTTGTTTGTAAGCATTTTTGTAGAAGGTGTCACTATATTATACTGCCAGTGCTGAGTCTCCTACTTTGTATTATTTAATTTGGTGTTTCAGTTGTCATTACCTAGAAATTTTAACGTTCTAATAACAATAAGTACTGCTTCTGTCTGGGCTTTTTGTAATTTTCTATTACATTCTCCAGGTTCACAGTGGAACAGGAAATCGATCTGAAAGAAGTCTGGAGAGGTCTGGGAGTTACAGAGCTGTTCAGCAGCAGTGCTGACCTCACTGCCATGTCCGGTAAGAGGTTCTTGTGTTGTTTCTCAGGGTATAGGAGAAGGTACTAAAATCACCTAAGGAGAGCCAAAAAGCTCTTCAGAGTGGTTTTATGGAACAAAAACCCCAAACCTGCTAAGCAATTTTTTGATCCTTTGTGATTTTTGCAATAATGTAAGAGTGTGCTCACTGTGGGAGCAGTGGGGCAGGGAAGAAATCCATCAGAGAGGGGGTGTGTGGGGTGGGGGACTTTTGACCTGGGAAAGTTCGCTTTGAGTAATTCAGAAGGGGGTCTCATTAGAAATGTAGTGAAAGTGTAATCCTCTGTAAGAGGCAGAACCACATGACAGCAATATATGGCTTCAGTGCCTTGATGTTGCCATCATCAGGGATGTGGGATTCGCACAACAAGGGGGTTGTCGTTTTTTGCCTCCTGAGGCTATTTGTTCAGAGCATTAAGAGCATTAAGCTGTTGTACAGTTAGTCATCTCCCCAGATACCTGCTGTATAGAAGCAGTGTAGGAAAGGAAGAATTCCGAGATAAAAGCAATTTAGTCACATATGCTGCTTACCTATTTCAATATGTTGTCAACGCTTTCTTTTCAGAACTTGAAATATCCAATACATCTAGAAATTCAGGTGGAAATTAGATATTTATGCTTTTAATACTTCCTAAAAGGTATTGAAGTGGCACAAAAGGTGGTGAGTCATTTTTGCCTGAGAAGTTGTTTCATTTTTTGTGTAACAAAAGTAGCCACACAAGCCCTGTATTTAGCATGGTCTATCTAGACCTGCATTTTGGCAAACCCAGTTATTCTCTATCTAGAAGCATGTGTCAGTGGTGCGATTGCTGACATTGTTCTTGTAACATGCTTATAACTGTTCCCTGTATGGGTTCTTTTGCTCTATGGGTTACTGCCTAAGCAGCCAGATAGATCCTTAAGTGATGCGAAATACCTGTTTTTAATTGTCTGCCTCTGGAAGCAATCACACCTGTGTGGCTTATTCAAAATAGCTGCAATGAAGGCAAATTTTTCTCTGAAATTTTACAGTAGAAATGTTTGCGATTTTCATATCCTTTCATATCCTTTTCACTTTTGCTAAGTTTGAAATACTTTTTATAGCGTATTCCACAGTTTTGATGCTTCCGCTTTTCTGGTGAAATTGTGGGAAAAGCTGGAGCTAATGTGAAAAGAATTTGAATAAAAGAAAAATCCTTTTTTAAAATACCATTTTCCTGAAGAAAAACACCTTCAATTTCTCTGCCACTCCAAAGAAAAGTAAGCTTTGCAATAAATTCTAGTCTCTCTCTATATAAAAATACTTACTTGAGGAGTACTAAGGAGAAGGGAAAAATACATGGGAGCTTGAACCACAAAGGCAGTGCTTGGCTCTTACTTAATTTCATGTAAAGTTCACCTATCGGGGACTAATTCTGTAGTTGAGAGGTCAGCAGAAAGATTGGAATGTGCTTGTGTTTTAATCCCATGCAACTAATTATTTGTTTAATATTTTTGACAATTGTACTGTACAAAATTTAAATGCCATGTTTTGCACGACTGAATTAACTCCTCTGCCATTTAAAGATTAACTTAACTATTGTAGAACAGTTTATAGAGAGAATTGTTAAGTTTTACTGTAACTTTCTTGCTTTTCACTTAAAAGTGCATGTGCTACCTGGTGATGAAAAGGTCGTTTGTAAGTTAAGAATAAAAAAGTTTTTGAAGTACTGTTTTTCATGAAAACTCTGCTTTTGATGCGATGGAGATGGAATTTTGAGTAATTAAAATACAGAATATGTTTCCTATCTCTAATTTCTCAATGTAAAATGGGGAGGGAGGAGGAAGGAGGGGGGAAAATCATGAAGATAAATGTTGAAGGCTTGCTTTTACAAATACCTGAATAGTATTTCAGGTAACAGGGAAGTTGAAGCTGGAAGTTTACACGCATCTCAGTGTCACCCCTCTGGAAAATTTGGCACTTCATGAAACCCTAAATGCAGATACTTGAGCAAAATGTTTGTCTGGACACTTTTAATTTAGGAAGATACAAATCATAAAAGAAATCTAAGGAGGATTTTTGAGAAATTCTGTTGCATTTAAAAATACTGTCCTCCCCCTCTCCTGTTGCTTTTGCTTTTGGATTATTGTCAAGGAAAGCCGTCTGCAATTTCAACAGCAGCCCTAATCCTGTAATCAGATCCAGGCACAGATTGTTGAGTTCAGTGAAATTCTATGTGGGTTTAGTGGATATAAATCAAACTGCAGGATTACAGACTTATTTTTCAATATTTGGAATTTTTTTGCTTTTTGCACTCAATCTGAAAAATGAAAATAAGAAGAGTCGGTTTTTACCTTCTGGGATGGCTGGTTTGTGAGCAACCAAAGAGAAAGTATTAAACCAAGTGCACATTTTAAATGTTACTCTCTTGCAGAAATTAAGTTCTTTGTCAATTAACACAGGGGAGTAGGAGGACATTGCTATTTGGCTGTCTAGTTGCATGTATTCATGCTCTGACTTTCAGCAAAAGACTGACAGGTTTTACTTGCATCTCTGAGTCCATCAAGTGTTTCAAAATAATCTTGAAACATCTTCTGGTATGTGGGATATTATAATTTACACAGTGCATAAACACGCCACTGGAGTATTTTGACACTACCTAGGACTTACCCTTGCACTAATTTCAATAGTAAAATTTCCCTTCTTTTTCAAATTATAATCATTTCTTACTGTTGTATCATGCCTTAAATGGCAACTGCTTTTAACCTCAAGGTGACCTGCATTTCAGTGAGCAGTGAAGTGATCTTAATGACTTACTTTCACAGTATAAAGTAGTTAGAAAGAGCATCAGTCCAGTAAATAGCTCTTCGATGTCTTGGCTGAAGCCGGTATAAATTTTCTGGGCCAATCTAAGCTAGAAAAGCCCATAAACCTCCATGCTTCTTCAAAATGAGACTTGCAGAGCAACCAGTTGGCAGCTATGAGTAGGAGTTTGCAAGCATATGGAGTGTAATGACAAATGAAGTGTGATACTAACAGAGTTATGTACATTAGAAGTAAGCTTCAGATTACTCCCACACATTAATGGTATCTAGGCTAGGGTCCTGCAGAAAGCTTAAAATTTGGTACCAAATCTCCATGGGACTTAGTTCTGAGATGCTGAAAATCAAATCATGTTGGTTTTTGTGAAAATCCAGGTTCATAGAAGTTACTAGAGAAAAATGACATGATAGTAGATAAACAAGTAAGCCCTAACTTATCCACAGTGAAAGCCATAAAGGAAAGATGTGTAATAAAGACAAGATGTGTATGATGTGAAGTATGGCAGCCAGTGATTTAACAATCACAAAACAGAACAAAGAGAAGACTGCCGCAACACACAGTGACAACATTATGCTTCCATATGAAAATAGATTCATTTACTTTAAGGAGGGATAAATGAGAGGAATGTGATGGTGGAATATAAAGAGTCTAGAGAATGTAAATTGGGATGTGGAATTCCCCTTTTCACCATCCAAGGACAAAGACATCCAATAAGTGAAAGACAAACAAATGGAAACCAAATAGAAAGTGCTTCTGTTATGGAAAACTTAACCGCAGAGATCTTTGCTGGCTGTTCCTTGAGGTCATGAGATTGGTAGGATTAAAAAAAATAATTGCTTCAGAGCAAGGAAAAATAGCTATACTACATCGAATAAAGGCATTCTATGTAGTCAGTGGATTAGAAATTTGGTTTAGGGTATAAGGCACACGCCGGGTGTGAGGGTGTTTTCTCATGGGTTGTGCTGTGGTTTTCATCTGTAAGGCTCCTTGTTTCCTGTTCTGACGTAACAATAATACTATAGCTGGCACAGTGTGCTAGACTCACGCTGGTCTCATCTGCAGTGACGCTTTTTGTCAACTTAACAAAACATTGTTGGGTTTGTTAATACTCAGATCCCCAAAACATTTACAAGTAGGCCTACTATTACACCTGATGGCAAATGTTAGCAATGTTTATGCTGTCTGAATTAGGGTCTATAAGCTCATCAGATAGAGACCAGTCTTCTGAGGTGCTAAATGTTCTGACCAGAAATATACCTTGGAGTATCAGAAGCACCGCCATCCTATGCAAACTAAAGCATTCAGGATGAAAATACTGAGTATTGCTGTGAATATTACAGGTCACAAGAGCAGGCTTAAGTGCTGTAATAAAAAAAAAATAAATAACCTGTGATCAAAATATGTGATTGGGCTAAGTGGGCATTTGTTTGTTATTAAACATAAAAATGGGTTTAAGATAAGGAACTCCAAAACATCATATTTCTATAAAGGCTGCAGTTAATGTTTTCTTTTGGTATGTGCCCTATATCTCAAATGCTCCATAGAGCTTTTAAATGGGCTCGAGCAAGGGTGGCAAAATACAGCTGCCTGGAAGGTAAAATTTGCAGAACTGAGCAATAAACATACTAAGAATCCGGTTGACTGACACATTTACTAATACAGCACAGACATAGCGAGATATGCACAGCAGGAATTACTGAGGTGCCTGGATCTGTCACCCTTTTTGCCTTGGGTATCTATCCATTGCCACCTATGTAAATGTGCTTGCACATCCAGTGTTTGTTCTAAAAGGTTTTTTGAAAACTTGAGCCTTAATGGGCCCATAATGGAATGGGAGCTTTAGGGGATGACTATTTAACACTTGATTGCAGTATTTAGTTAGCTTGTGATTTATTTTTTACAGGTAATGCTTGAGGCTTAAAGGTGATATTAGTGTTTGAACTCAACCACATTGTGTTTTCAAGTGGCCTTTCTGCTAACAGTGAAAGAGACAAAAGCTCTGAGTTACACTTAGTGTTCAAGCTAAGCAGATGCTGTGTATCCCTTGTTTTAAAGTAACACAGTAAAATCTTTATCCTATCTTTTAAGCTGGCATTACTGAAGGCTTGGAACTGAAACCTAGAACTCGGACAGTATTTAGCAATCTAGTATCCTACAGCATTCTCCTGCAAAACTGGCTGCTTGCAGCTTGGGTGGGCATACACTTCGCTGGGTAGAAAACTGGCTGGATGGCCAAGCCCAAAGAGTTGTGGTTGAATGGAGTTAAATCTGGTTGGTGGCCGGTCACGAGTGGTGTCCCCCAGGGCTTGGTTTTGGGGCCACTCCTGTTTAACATCCTTATTGATGATCTTGATGAGGAGATGGAGTGCACCCTCAGTAAGTTTTCAGACAACACCCAGTTGGGTGGCAGTGTTGATGTGCTCAAGGGTGGGGAGGCTCTGCAGAGAGACCTGGCCAGGCTGGAGCGATGGGCTGAGCCCAGCTGGAGGAGTTTCACTGAGGGCAAATGCCGGGGGCTGCCCTTGGGCCACAACAACCCCCAGGGGGGCTACAGGCCTGGGGAGGGGCGGCTGGAGAGCTGCCGGTCAGAGAGGGACTGGGGGGGTGAGAATGAGCCAGAGTGCGCCCAGAGGGCCAAGGAGGACAACGGCATCCTGGCTTGTGTCAGCACTGGCATGGCCAACAGGGAAGGGATCTGAGCCCTGGGCTCGGCACTGGGGAGGCCGCCCCTCGATTCGTGGGTTCAGTTTTGAGTCCCTCACCCCAAAAAGGCCATTGAATGACTCGAGCGTGGCCAGAGAAGGGCAACGGAGCTGGGGCAGGGTCTGGAGCACAGGTCTGCTGGGGAGCGGCTGGGGGAACTGGGGGGGTTCAGTCTGGAGAAGAGGAGGCTGAGGGGAGACCTCCTGGCCCTCGGCAACTCCCTGCCAGGAGGGGCAGAGAGGGGGGATGAGTCTCTTTAACCAAGTAATAAGTGATAGAACAAGAGGTAATGGCCTCAAGTTGCACCAGGGAAGGTTTAGACTGGCTCTGAGGAAGGATTTCTGTGCAGAAGGGGCTGTTGGGGGTTGGAATAGGCTGCCCAGGAGGGGTTGAAGAGTCGGGCTGAGCCAGCGCTGAGGGATCTGGGGGAGTTGGGAACAGTCAGGGTGAGGGTCATGGGTGGACCAGAGGAGCTTCAAGGGCTTTTCCAACCTAGACGATTCTCTGTGTCGGTATATGTGTTACTACACACAATTCCAAAGGGAATGATTTGGGGCTTTTGTTGTTGAGACTTAAGGTGAGCAGCTGAATTTAGGAAGTTTACTTCAGTTCTGAGTGTATGTAGCAGTAATGAGATCTGCTGGGGAGAGACACTTTAAACTGTTGTCTCTCGTGGGTTTGGCTGTCATTAGTATTAGAACTAGTGGCTGTTGTGAAAGCCAAAATAAATGGGTAACTATTAGGTGAATAGTCCCAAGCTTTCCCTCCTTAGTCAACCATCAGCTAGACTTTTGGTGTTGAAGATTTAGTGAAGGATCAGAAATACAAAACGGTGTAGCTGTCTCACTGGGGTGGTTAGATTAGTTTTTCATGGTTGTGTATCTCCCTGTTGAGAAAGCTTTTATTCCTTTCTTAACTGCCAGTTGTGCTCTGTCATTACTGTGGATTTTATGCAGGTACAATAAATGTATATCTAATCCTTGTTATGTCTTACTGATGAAACTTAGTCAAACAGATTAAATGGTGTCACATGTCTTGCTTCCTGCAAGGTGCTGAGTATTTCACTCGGTCTGATCGTTTAGCCACTGAAGAAAAATAATGAAACGTCCGCTGACTTAAGCAGGAGTAGCCTTGGACTGAAATTAAAATACTGACAAAGAAGGATGACAAACAGACAAGACTGAAAAAAAAACCCCAAGTTCCATGGTGATTTTTGCAATAAATATTTCTCTTTAGCTTCTTCTAAATATAATGACAGAAAGAAAGAAAATACCTAATTTTCCTGAAGGAAGCCTATATTGCAGCTAATGCAGAAGTGAAATTCTTCATCAGCATTTGTCATATAATGTCATAACCCCTTTTCCCAATAGTTGCGTTTAAAATCTTGTGTTCAAGGATTGTCTCTTACTCTGTCTGGTGTACTGGTGCTCTAGGTAGTGCCATCCTATTTTAATACACGTAGCGTGGGAGAGCACTAGAAATTTTAAGCAAGATAAATGGTGCTATTAAAAGTATTGGCAGAAGGTATTTTAATGCAACTCCTATGCACAAAGGTCTTATCCTTCCCTACTTGGTATAGGTGGATAATAGTGTTGGGGGGTTTGGCACTGTTTGTTTTGGGTTTTTTAAAATACTTCAATCTTACTGTAGAGCCACTTGAAATTCACGTTTCCTTTTCCTCTTCAGATAACAAGGAACTTTACCTTGCAAAGGCATTTCACAAGGCATTTCTAGAAGTTAATGAGGAAGGATCAGAAGCTGCTGCTGCCTCAGGTACCTGACTGAAAAGCAGAATTAAATCAAATGTCTGGTTATTCTGTGTTAGTTAATTTTTTAAAACTGACTTGCTGTAGAGCAAGGGAAGCTACATAGTATATAGCATGAGGACACAGCATAGCAAGTATGCTGCTTTTCAGAAGAGAATTCTAGAAAACGAAAAGTGTTAGCATTTTCTTAACATGGTATGTTTCACAAAGAATTTTGAACATTCTGTGGAAAACCTTTATTTTGTTTCTGATTGTCAGGAGGGCATCGACTTGAAATTATTTATTTTTCTTTTTTTAATGGAACTTAAGTATTCGTAATTTTTTATCTATCAATTGAGATGTTCAAAGGCATTTGATCCAGAATAGTTAGAAGTTGAGAGTTGTTGCAATTCCATTTTACTAAGCTTGTATACAGAGATGCAAGATGGGAAGAACTAAATGCAAAAATGTAGCTGTCCCCTATTAATGGTAGGAGGCCAGCATTGATTTATTTGGTTATTACATCCTTTTCTTGAAAATAAGTTGCGTTAGTTCCCTATATGTACTGTTAGGTGATTTCTGATTGTCTGTACTTGCACCAGCCTTTGAAGAAAGGAAGAATTACTTCTCTGGTCATGAATATCTGTAACTTGTAACATGGACAGAGATTAATGGCATGCATGAGTCTTTATAAAGAGTGCAGTGAAAATGTAAAAGTACATGAAACACTGGGAAACAATGTCCTGGAGAAATCCACGCATCTCCAAACAAATATAACAAGAAGTCAAATTCTGCCTGATTCCCAGTTAATTTTACTTTCAACCTCTGAATTATTTAAAGGCTGGAGCTAAAAGCTGCAAGATCAGCCAGTTTAGTTGCATATTCCGTAATTATTAAGGGTTACCTTTTACTATCAACTGCAGGCTTGGAGCTGTTTAAAACAGGTCAGCAGTGCTGTCTACCGTAATGCATTTTCTTTCTACAACTGAGTGGGAGTCATAACTCCTCTTAAGGTTTTGGATCTTAAAATTTATAAGCTGCTCCCTCAGCCTGGGAAATTGTGCCACTCTCCATTGTTAATCATTCTCAAAGCATAAACAGTCATTCATTGACTCTCTAGGTCTCTTCCATTTTCAGTGAGATTTTTTTCATGCTGTTTCCCGGTGACGCTTAGTGCTGAGAATGCAGGACTTTGGTGTCTGTTCATGAACTTCACAAGTATCTTTCATAAAGAGGAGGGGATTATGCAGTGATATTTAACAAGTTGCCTATGTTCTTTTTCCTTTAGGAATGATAGCCATTAGCAGAATGGCAGTGCTGTATCCCCAGGTTATAGTTGACCATCCCTTTTTCTTTCTGGTCAGAAACAGAAGAACAGGTGAGAATATTGCAGACTCTTCCACATTTTTTTCAAGAAAATTGCATATTTTGATCAATGACCTGGCCTCATAAAATAAATTTTCCCTAATTTGTCTTAAAATACCTAATATTGAAAGACTCACCTTTTCTATGTCCCCTTAATGTTTTTCCAAGGAAGACATGAAAATCTTACATAATCTTGAAAAATATTCATGATTACATGATCAAAAACCCCAGGGAAGAAAAACTCACCATTTTTCTTCAGAGAGCACAGTGTTACTGCCCTGAATATCCATAATCATTGCATTCTGTAAGAGCTTGGCTGCAGTAAGACCAGTGAGATATGTTCCTGGTACCAAATGATTTGCATAATGGACAGATATTACAGCTATGAATAATTCTGTTGTGCTCTTGAAGTGTTCTGTGGCAGGCGAGGGATGAGAACAGCACTCACTAGCAAAACGGGCAATGATGAATAAGTAATTCTTTAGTTTCATAGTTGTAATTTGTCTTAACGATGTGGATGTGACTGGATCGCAAACCA
This sequence comes from Athene cunicularia, assembly GCF_003259725.1. Classification (NCBI taxonomy): domain Eukaryota; kingdom Metazoa; phylum Chordata; class Aves; order Strigiformes; family Strigidae; genus Athene; species Athene cunicularia. The sequence goes on from NW_020799110.1 coordinate 4,800,982, forward strand.
TTACCGTGCACCCAGAAACTGTCATGGCTCTGTGTGTTGTAGTATCTTACATGTTCTACAAGCATACTCCAGTAGATTTGGTTTGATGGGTTGTTTTCTGTATTTGAGATCCCCATCATAGGTATCAATGTTTATTAAACGATTTAGATTGCAGTAATACAGCATAGCTAGGTAGGGACACTCATGCACAAGGCATGATACCAACTCTTGGGGGGGAGTTTTGACCAAAACTAAATTGAGTTTCCTTGCTGTTGTAGACATATAATTAGGCAAAAATGTATCTGAAGGAGGGTATCTGCTCATTTCCCTACTCAATATACAAAAAAAAAAAAAAAATCCCCCAAAAGTTTAAATCAGAACAGAGTAAAACTGGCTAGCTTTGGGTCAGTTGTTAATGTTGCATGGGCCTTGCTGTTGCGTGTAGAAAGAGGAATTGCCAACAACTGTAGTTAAATCCCAAAAGCTCCTTACTAATCTAGAAATCTAAGATTAGAAACATTTTGGAAAAAAAATTGTGATGATTGCGCTTCTCAAGAATACCCTGGGTGCTCATGATTGATTACTCTGTTTAAACAGGTTAGATAGAAATGTATAAAAATAGGAAAGATGTAAATAGTGATTAAATAGTGTAGGGGAGCGGTGTTCGCATAGAGAGTTCCTTGTTGTGGGTTGCATGCTCTAATGTGGAGTAAATCTGTGAACTCAAAGTATCTAACTACTAATAACCATTAACTGATTGGTGTGGAGCTTCTGGAGCTCACTTTTAATTTTGAGGAATGTTGTCCAGCAGCTCAGGCATAAGAGGGTCAGAAGTGATCACAAAGGTTACTCTCATTAGGTGTTCACACTTCAGTTTTAAGGTTAGCTGCCACCTTTGGAGTCCCCCAGCCTAGAAACCAGTCCTGCACCATAGGCACTTGGCACCAGTGGCAGTACTTCATAGACCTTCATCAGAACCTTTGAAATGAAAGCGAACCTTTGTGTTGATTTCTAGTGGGTTTTCCATCAAGCCTTTCAGAATAAGTGGAGGGGCTCTGAAATGCAGAAGATTTCACAGTTCTTGTCTGTACTGTATCAGTTCTGAATACAAAGAGGTCCCCTTCTCTAGGGCTGTTGATCCATTGCCTTTCATGGGTACCAAGCTCTCTGAGACATATGTTCCTATAAAAATTGTGCACCACATGCCCTAAAATTTATTACCAGTATCTGTCATCTTACAACCTCAACTTTTCTTTCAGTTCTGACATCTTTCCTTTCCTTCCTCCCTTCCCACTTTTTTCCACAGGTACTGTGTTATTCATGGGAAGGGTAATGCACCCTGAAGCAATGAATACAAGTGGCCATGACTTTGAAGAGCTTTAACTGCCACCAGCTACCAAAAAGAGGAGATAAGCACATAAAGTTTGAAGTTAATATATTTAAGGTTTGCTGTGTTTTTCCCCCAAGATACTGTTTAAATGCTTTTGGATCTAACTGTGTGCAAGTCAGTTCCCAGAGGAAAGCTTACAGTATTAAAGTAATGGTTCTGTTTCTGTCATTGTGATTGCTGTGTCCTTAAAATAAAGTTGTGTACATGTCAACAACTGTTTCTTGTTCTAGTGAATTGTAAAGCGAAAAATTGCAAACCCGTTATGCGTAATTTTTTTTTTTACAGTCCAAAGACTGATTTGATCAATGAGACGGGAGCAGAATGTGTGCAGCTCTGAATAATGCAAATGGCAAACCTTGATGATAATTTATATTGAAGAACTACATCTGGAAAATGTGATCTCTTCCTGTAAAAGTAGTAAACAGACTGCAATACGCTGTCTCATCAAAGTTAATGGAACAAATTAAGCCTAGTGGATTTTATTCTATAAAATAACTGTGGTAGACTTTGTGTGAACTCTCCCACATGTGATTCTAAAATGTTGCTTTTATGAATGCTCCTGCATGTGACTCTGCAATTCACCTTCCCTAAGTGTTGATGCCAATAAAATTTGATCGCATGAATATTTGAGACTAGTCAGTGTAGAATAGCTATGTATGTGGTTGAAGTAAAATAGCTGAATAGTCATGTCATTCGTGTGGACATATTTTTCTCCCCCAGAGTAGTTGTTCTAAGCTTTGCAGTATCTCACTTCAAGGGATCTAGAATGATCTTTCTCAAAGTAAAAAAACAAGCAGAAAAAAAAAAACAAAACCAAGCAACCTACCCTTAAAATTAAGTGTCTAAAAATGTTCTATTCATAAATAAATGTCTAAAGGAACAATATAATCCTTTTTATTCCCTTTTATTGAAAGTAAACAGATAGAGGAGAATGACACATACCACAAGTAAATATTAGGAGGGGAATTAGCTGCTGTTTCCATTTGCAAGCGGAGAAGTACCAGTTGTCACCGGAGAGGCATATAATTATTTCCTCCCTCATTGTGCAAAATATAAAAGGAACCGAAGTTATTAAAAAGGTAAGAGAGTAGGAGAAGAGAGGGGAGGCGCTCCTTTGAAACAGATCATAAATACAAACTTTTGGATAATAAGTGGCTTTCTTCTCAGTCAATAGGAGTTTTGTCTTTTGATTTCTGTAGAAACAAATGCATATTGGCTGAACTTTAGTTATAGGCTTCTCTGGCATACATTCCTTTCAAAACAGCATAGATATTGCTCTCAAAGTTATTCATGGAAGGAGAATTTCCAGAATCTGACACATTGTTTACTTCTTTTATACTGCTGGTGCAAATCATGCAGATCAAACTGCAAAGTGATGGATGTTCTCTGTGGGGGCTGGTTATGCTTCCCCAGAGAAAGGGCATTTGAACACATTTCTAGCCCAGCCTCCTTGGATTGTGTAGATCTGTTGCACAGAAGAAAATAGAGCTCCTTAGTGTACTGCTGTTGCTTATTACCCTTAATATATTATAGTCTGGACTTGGTGGGACAGGTTTTGTACTCAAATTTAGACAAAAATTGCAGTTTTTAGTTCTGTATAACTAAAAGTGTTGTTCTTGGGAGAGGAAAAAAAGGGAGTGCTTCTAAGAAGGAGCAGAGGCTAATGTTACCAAGATCTAGAACTAGTCTCTGCAGATAAAACCAGCTCCTTTGACATGGGGTCACAGGAGGGCTGGTTCTTCATGTTTAAATGATTCTATGAATATCACCTAATGTCTGTAATAGCGACCCATATGCTAAGGATCTCTTGTGGTTTTAACCTTCTTGGAGCCTGATTTTTAAACTATTGCATTTTTTCAGGCTAATTTTTGAGGTGCTCGGTCTGATTTGGAAAGACATGATTGAAGGTTGTCATCTGCTTTCTCATGTTTATTTTCAGTCCATCAAAAGTTCTTCCTCACGAATTTTGTGTTTTCTTTTCATTAGTTCCTTGCAGCATAGATGCTTCTTACTAAGGGAAGGACTGAAGATAGATTTGAACTAAAGCCATGGAATTCTAGAAGGACAGCTGCCAGTCAGAAATATTTGTTGAGGATATCAGGCAAGTGCAGACTTCCTTAGCAGTTAAACTGAGCATAGGTATAAGTGGAATGATGTGGAATTACATATTCCCCATCTGATTCTGAGGATTGCTTAAATGGGCATATAGGAAAACCAGAAACAGAAATGCAAGCACTAGTTATTTCACTTGATACTCTCCTAGTCCTTACAGATACAAAATAGCCAGTTCATGTTTCTTGAAAATTGAGAATTGTCTGGTTTTCAACAACATGAATTGATGTATTACCAAATTATGCAAAGATGTTATTTGTAGACCACAATGAGAACAGCTCTCAAACAATACTGCTTTTCAGTAGTGATAATATCTCAAATATTGTTACCAATTTATTGAGGAATATGAATACTATTCCGTTGTGGTTTTTATCTAGATTTTATACAATGTTTCTTTCAAAGATGCTATTGCTTTTTTTGAGACAAAACTAGCAAAATGATTTTTTCTTTTTGCCTGAATTTCTTTTGGTAAGGGGAATTTGTCACTAGTGGCTCATATGTGAGTTTAGGTATGTAGTCTTAAAAAAAAAAAAAATTGAAAATTGTATTTTGTGTTGGAGGCTATATCAGAAAATAAATTACTGAAACTTCTATAATTGTGCTGTGTAAGTGACCCATGATGTGACACTTGTCTGCTGAGATCTTTCTGTGATGCAGATGGAGTTTAAGTCTGAGATGCAGCTGCCTAATGCTGTCATCTTCTCTCTTGTGTACATGTTCTGGAGCCCAGGTGGAAATGCTCTTCAGAGCTGCAGCTGGAAGGAGTACTTTCCCTACAGATCTTTCAGTGGTGGTCCTACCACTGGAGACTCACTTAGTTAACTAATAGAATCCCACCTGTACATGATTGAGCACCAAACAGTTTTTCTAGATTTGTGCTACATTCAAGCAAAAATTTGTCGTTGGATGAATTAGAATGTTTTTGTTGCTGTTCCAAGCACTGATTTTCACTGTTCTTCCCCGAGCCTTGATGATGGCAAAGCAAACTCTGTTGTGTTCGTTTCTGTAAATCAAGTACATGATATTCCTCAGACAAACAAGGTCTTAGTGTTATGCTTGGAAACAGACAAACAAAAATTGTAGTCAAGGTTACTTTTTGTTTTTCAATGATGGACAAAAGAAGACACCACAAGATGTCACTCTATCCTAAGAAGCTGGGAAGCATTCTCCCCTTGACAGCGATCCTCTGGCACTGCTGGAAAGCCGAAGAGCCTGAATGGTGCTCAAGCGTGTGTAGGTCTTGGGAAAATCAAGGAGAGTGGCTTGACTTTGAGAGTGTAATGAGACCCAGGTGCCTGAGATTCATAAATGGGGATGGCAGGAACAAACCCTCAGAAAAAACCTGGTTTGTGTTGCAAACTTTTCTCTGATTCTTGATAACAGGTTGCTGGATTAAGTTCATTGCTCGTAGGGGGATTTTTGCCCAGTTCACAAACTGCATGATTGTACTGTGCACTTGGTATGGGGTGAATAAAAGAAAAAGATTGTTCTTTCAACCCATCTCCGTGAACAGCAGCAGAGCTGTACTGTGGTTACTTCAGAGTAACCAGAGTCAGTGCTGCAATAGGACACATTTTCATAACTACAAGAGAGAAATATCGATGGTTGAAGTCATTGATACACTGGCCCTGTTGTTCTTTTGTTTACCATTATTTTCTCCCTCCCTTGCTGCCTTACGTACAGTCACTAGTATTTCTACACGAGCAGATTCCCAGTGTGTTGTCCCCTTGTGCAGTGAGGTGACACCACTGTCGGGTATTCTCTCTTCATGGAGAGAAGGAAATATTGAATCCTATGTGGATTTTCTAAAAAAGACAAGGCATGCTCCAAAACTGGTGTTTACAAGCTAATTCTTGAGTTGTTTCTGTCCCTTTTAATGGGCAATCTTTGCTTTTATCCCCACAGTAGAAAATGGAAATACATGGATTAAGAGATGGATGATTTACCCACAAAACCCGGTGCTAGGGAGGAGGAAAACTACCTTACTAACTCAGTACCAGCAAGAAGTGGGTTGACTTCCCTTGCGACCTACTCTGCATCTACTGACATAGCTGATGAGAAATTGTAGATTAATTTAGCTTGTAAAGCTGTCTGCAGCCCCCAAGGATTTTGGATCAAGCTGCAGTAGTTACAGGGGTCCGGACAGAATGAAGGCTCTGCCTGCTTACTGGGGACCTTTGGTAATTGGTTCAGTAGCTTGTCTTTGGCTTCCAACTGGCATAAGTTAAGGGCTATAAAACAAAGTTACAAATGAGAAACTATTCGCAATACACAGACAGATTTGGTGCTGTAAAACTCATGAACAATGCTACCTCTTACCCCCATCTACCAGAGCTTCTCAAATGCTGTGCTCTTTTTATACTACTGCTCTTAAAACAACATCCACATGAATGTCTTTCATTTCACAGCACTAATTAGAAGCCTGAGTCACGGACCAATTGCTCTAGGCATTAGGCAAACTGAATAAAAAGATAGACAAAACTCATGTAATAAAATGCAGTTTAAATTGCAGTTTACAGACAGTAGCACAGCGCAATAGTCACGGCTGTAAGGCTAATGAAGGATATCAGACTTATTCACAGTTGCTCTGGCAGGCAGGTAAATGGAGAAAGGTGGTGAAGATAAATGTATTATCCAAACAGTAGATGACTCTCAGCTCCATTTGCTATTTTAGAAATTGTTCAGACTTTTTCAAAGCACCTTACAAATATGGCCTCCAAACTCTGTTAATGGCTCTGCCTGGAAGTTGGGCAGCTAATTATTCTCAGGTAGGTGCAACTCCAAGCCAAGCACAGCAAAGCTCAAAACGTTGGCAGCTGTTCCTAAAAAGCGTGGTATGCAAAAGTCTTGCCGGCACTCTTTCAACTGTGATCAAATAGTTTGAAAGTTTCATTTCTTAATGATGTGTTTGCAACACTGTGTTCTGGAAACTAACCTGGCAGATAGTGGTAGTAAAATTCTAGGTCTACTAGGACCTGGCTGAGGAAAATGATGGAAATTGTTCCTGCAGCTAGAGAATGTAGCCCGTTGCCTCCGGTTTTATATTTTCAGCCCCACTGAACCACAGTATGAATGAAGTTTCAGACACGACCCATGCTTTGCTGATGATGAGTTGTTTTACTATCTGTTTCTCATAAACACGCATCTTCTCTTCCCTAAGGGTCATCTTTTGGATAAAGTGAGGGAAGAATTCCTACAGAAAAAAAATTATTCTCTATTTGTGTTGAAGTGCTTTTAAGTAAGGAAAAAAAACCCACCACATATGGAGGAAATCTGTATTGTGTTGAAATCATGTCTTTTATGCTCTCGTTAAGGTATTGGAATTGACCGTAGAAAAATTGCTTTTTCTTTAAGAACAATTAATTTAGATGGCCTTCAACCATTCCTTCAAGTATTCTAATGCTACTGAAAGAGTTTAGATCCAATCATAGTTTAACGTTTTTACTCTATTTACATGTATTTGTTAAGAGTCACGTTTTAAAGCCAAGCAACTTGCAGTGGTAAGTGTGTGATAGCACTGCTTGAACAGAATGAAAGAAATATGTCAAAACCTGCTAAAAAATTGAAGACATTATGAAGTCCATCTTACCCTGAGACCTGTAAGGATCATGGTTTGGACAATGCCACATACCAGCAGTCACCAACAGTCCAATGCAAAAAACCCTGTTTATTTAAGGTTTTTGTCATTGTTAATATACTTTTAGATGGCATATTTCTAAAGGTAACAGCCAGAAAGCTGGCGTAGTTTGACACAGGAATTAATAAAATTTCTCAAGCTTATTGCAAGAGAAATACTGGTCTTAAAATTCATTGGCTCTCCTGGGAAACATTCTCTTTGAGTCAGGCTGCAGCTTGGAATTGCCAGCATATAGTGACAGTCTGTCGTTTTCCAGGAGCAGGACCATATAAAAGTCTCCTGCTGCCTCTGAACAGAGGATATGTCTTCATCAGCTGAGCTGCTGTTAAAGCCCTCAGTGACACCCACAGAGAGGTAAAAGAGACCAATTCTAGTGTTGCTCCTGCCTGTTTTATGTCTCCATTATTCCTCTACAGAATTTTCTCCTTGGTCTAAACAAAAAAAAGAATCAATGTGCTGCAGTTTATAAATTCACTTCAGATATTTTTTGAACAGAAATTATTTGTGGATTGTCACAATATTTCGGAGCTAGTCTTACTGCTACATAGGGTGCAGGTTGAACAGGCTAACCTTGAGCTTTTTTAATTCATTTATTTTCCAGTGTTCCAAGTTGAATGTGTATACATCTATGGAACAAAGTGTTCTGAGGAGGTGATCTCTTGATTACTGACCTTTTGAATCATAACACATGTGGGACAGGCGGCTTGGAACCATCAGTAAAATAGCTTGCCTTGTATCAGGCGTTTACAAAAGCCAAGGACGTTACCAGTTCTTCCTCTTCACTATCACAATTACAACAAGGTAGGTGTGAGCCATTCTAAGGGCGAAGGTGCAGAAATGAGGGAATACCTAGCTCCATAAACTTAAATGTTTAAATGAAGCAAACAAACAAGTAGTGTCCAAAACACCCATAACAAAGAGCATCATCAGAAAAAGCTAAATTTAATCAGAGTCATCTGGAGCCTGTTCCAAATCCCTTTGTAGTGCATCAAAAAAAAAAAAAAGATTGCCATTAGTTTCAGTCAGTTTTGGACTATGTGCAGATTTCTCTCAGGCTGTGCCCTGAAGCATGAGAACAAAGAACCAGGTGATTAGTAAGAACTCAACTTTTGCCTAATTTGCAAAAATTATTTCAGGCAATTTACCTGAAAATATGAAACGGACTTTTAAACACAGTGCTTCTACAGAAAAAATGTCAAGACTATAAGCATACAAGACGTAGAATTTATCAAGTTGTATTTTGTGTGTGTACACATGTTCATGCACTCCTTTAAATGTGAACATACAATGAGAATAACAAATGCTGCTACTATTTTACTATTATGTTTCACTAAGTGAGCAAAATCGAACCTATGTATCTCTTCATGAAGCCATATAATCAGTACAGAATAATGAAGCTACTCTGTGCCTCTTGTTTTAGAGGCTGGAGGACTTTGGTGCAGGATACCTATAATGGAATAAAAGGGTTGTTTGTCCTTCTCCCTTTCTCAGTAACTCTTTAGGGAGCCTAGCTTGGCCACGTTCCTGTCTTCAGCTCCCTGAAGTTAAATAAGATGAATTCAGGCCTCTTGAAACTATGGGCAGCATGTTCCTCTACCTACAACCATTGCACAGAGAATTCACGTGGTAAATATACAGGTGAAGGTAGAGAATCCTGGGGAAATGAACAGGTTTATAAAACGATGGGCAGTGGCAAAGCTCACCAGCCACCGTTGACATGGAGGGCCCTGGAGAGGAGCCACGACTCCCAGTTGAGCTGGCAGAACTCATTTCCTTATATGCTGCTTCCTTGTTACTTCGCATGTATTTTCTAGATACAGCAACTTGTTAGTAGATTTATTGGCAGTACACTAAGAAGTATCTTTAAGACAAGTTAATTCAGGCTCTAATAGCCTTGATAACACCTGCTTAAAATATGCTTCCTCTATGAACGACAAGAGTACAGGGATTATATTATGATAGTTCCATGACAAGTGACTTCCAAAAAGGAATGTAAAAGGCTATTTTTCAGAAGGGCCATTAACCATCTGGCAGCCCATTTCCCACCCTTCATTGTAAGCATGATAAGCTGAAGAGTGTTTAAGGAAAAGGCAAATTGAAGTTTTTGCTGTTTCCCCAAGAAATGCATATGGATTACTCCACAGACGAAGGTTTTGAAATGGAAAACAGGTTTTAGAGTTGTATCTCCTTCAGTGCTGTAAAGCCCAGCTTATTTTTTAGAGTTTCTGTGCAAAGCCTTTTTTTTTAAAAAAAAAAAAGAAAAAAAAAGGTGCTTGGAGATGATTCATTTTGCAGGTATGTTCACATTCAGCACAGACACATGGAAGACACAGTCTCGAAATAAACTAAGGGATATCTATGACAGTGTTGTGCTTTTGTGTGTCATGCCATTGTAAGTATGGCAGTAATGCTGCTGGTGACTTAAGCTGCTGCAGCACTATCAAAACCTGCACAGACTCGGTTTTCCCCAACACTGTTGGTAGAACAGTATAAAATCCCAGTCTTTACTCCTGTCCTCAATCTCCCAACTTACCTAGAACCTTGCAGGTTAAGATTTTGTTTCATGTGGAAGAAGGCTATTGTGCAGGAAAATTATATTTTACTGCCTTGTCAGCTAAGATCTGGGATCCGAAGAGCGATGGTGGTTCTGCTGTCAGGCTGGTGCTCCTTTTGGCTCCCCCTCCACTCCTGTGCCTGTACTCACTGACTAGTGTGTGACACAGGCGAGTGGTTTGCATGCCTGTCTTCCCTTTCCGCAGTGGAGGGCATGCAGAGGGATGGTGGTTTGAATCACGGGGGTTTTTTGCTCCAGTGCACCACGGCTGAAGCACTGTCGGGGCACACACTGGACACAACTGGTCTCTGGTCCACCCATTCCACTGTAGGCCAAGTGTCTCATTCCGATGAAACTGGCATTGCTGGAACAGAGTCGGTAACCCTCATGCTGAGTGACCAACAAATACAGTTGGTCTAATGCCCTTGGGGCAGGGAAGGAAGAACCCTGCTAGTTTGGCACGGGGTTAAGGTCCCTGCCCTTTTAAACTCTCCTGATGTCTTTCTGAGGCTGAAAATGGGAACAGCATGATGCTGTAAATTGCTGGTCATAAACCAAGATGAAGACTGATGTGCAGCTACACTCTGTGTCCCAAGCTACTGTCCAAATCACTGACTCGCCTTGTTAGGCCAAAGTGTCAATGGATTTATGTGGAAGAAAAATCCAGTGAACAATCAAAGCGTTTAAAAACAAGCCAACAAATATAAAGCATTTGGGAGCAGCAGCTGATGTTCCCTCGGAGATGTTAACACATGATTTCTATAATCGTAAAAATATATTTAATTCTGTTTATTTAAACCAGTCTGTGTTTTGCTGTGAGCATTAATCATCTGGTGTCACACAATAGCACACCAAATGTCACACAGTGAATCACATCTCCTGCAACACTGTTATGAATATTCTGGATGTACTCCACAGCTGTAGAAAGAAGTACTTCATGCCTTGCTAGCCGTAGAACAAACACACTCTTGCAGCTTCATTTTGTATTCAGTAGCTCTACAAAACAGCAGAGGCAGCATGCGAAATGAGGAGGAATACTACTGAAGCTCAGCTGCTGCTGTTTCACAATTTGACTGCAAAACCTATGAGGTCTGAAAGCAGATATTAAAGTACAAGTATGAGCAGAAATCTTAAACTACCTCAATCAAGAGAATTCCACCTGGTCACTTAGTTTTTCAATATGTTTTGTTTGCCTGAAGAAGCAACAGCACATAATGTTTTCTGCTGAAGACAAGGCACCCATCTTTCCCCAGTGTGAGTCAAGGAGAAAAGAAAATTCCTATCCCAACTGCTGGGATACAGCATGGAGCTGGCAGAGCAAAACAAAATGGAGCAGCTGAAAGACGGGTATAGCTTATGTTTGAGACTAGTTCAGTGGCCTGGCAGGTCTGTGACTGGATAATATAGTGACATAAAGTAGTTGAACAGCACCTTCATAACCCCACCTTAGGCCAGCAGTGACTTTAGACTCATCAAAGTCCAAAGATCAGGATGGATCTGAATAATACGGGTTTTAATCTTTCTTTTTTTCTTAGAGAAAAGCTGCTGCTTCTATCACCTCATCTCGGTTAAAACAAAAATATAAGGGGGGGGAGTGAACTCATGAAAAATTAAAGGTTTGTCTTCAGAGGGGATTTTGGATGGAAACAGCTAAAGCAGAGAGAGGCACTGGATGAAGTAATTCTTTTTCAAGCCAGTGGATTGTCTTTACTGGGCCCTGCTTGAAACTAATCAGTTGGCAGGAAAGACTAATGCATATTGGTGGTGCACTCCCCTTATCAGTGATTACAAACACATGCTCTGGGATGTCCCACCAAAAGATTTGGTGTCCTGCAGTACCAGAGCTTAAGTGGAAAGACAGTATTGTGGTGAGAAAGGGGAAGGTGCATCCAGCTGAAGATACTTTAAGGTCGTCTTGTCTTTTGAATATATATGAGTCAAGAATCCCTTCTCTACTGAAGTCAGTAGACCTAATTTAAAATAGATATTTATATCTGTGCCTTGTGAATGCAAACTGCTTGTTACTCAGACATCCCCAGTTGGTGAGGCTAGCACTCACACCTGCTTAGCAGCAGGTACAGATACTTAGCTGAGGGACAAAGCAATGGAAAACCAGTGCCAAGAATGCTTAAACACCCCCAGTGCTGCTGAAAGGAGAACGTCGTGTAGCCCTCGGGACTCATATACTGTGGTACAGCAAATGTAGTCTCTGACTTTGACCAGAAACACATTTTCATTACATTTAATTTCTTTTGGCAGGACATACCATTTTCTAACTTGAAATGCAGAAATTGTGGACAGCTACAGTGCGTCTGTCTCCTTCCTTTAAAAAAAGCACTGGAGAGAAACAAGGCTGTTTCTCCTTTCTCGTAACACAAGGCTGCCATTTTTTCAAGCTGAAAGCAAGTGGGAGAAAATTATTTGGATTTCCTGACAAAAGCTGCATGAACACAACACCTTTAATAAAAATAGATGGTTCTCCTCATAATGCTTCTCCTTTTCCCCATGGTCATGGAAGCCCTGCTTTCTGTTTTCAGCTAGAGAACATCTTTTTTATCCTTGCAGACAGTGAATAACAAGGCATTCATTTGAACTACATCTTTTTTGGCAATAAGGCTTGGGGAAAGAATAGGAATAAAAAAATCAGAGATGTCAGAAACAAGTTCTGCCTGTAAATACACGTTCGTAGTTCTCAGTTCCTTCTTTCAATGCAGTGGGGGCAGGTGTTTCTGAATTTTAAACAACCAAATTATGTTAATCTTTCAACACTATTCCCTTTGCATGCTTTCCTGTTCTTTCACTCCTTTCTTAGCATATGTAGAGCTGGGTAGTTTTTACCATCTTGGCCCAGCAATGGAGTAATATCAACCCGAAGTGTAGTTCAGTAAAAGGTATTGCGTCACTGAAACAAAAGTAAGAATGGATAGACATTTGAAAGAGAATAGATATGTTTCAAAGCACGTGTACTGAAATTCAGTGGTCTTTGATGAAATTTTCATCTGTACAAGAACACTTACACTCTCTGTTCCCCTGCCTGTCTTTGCACATTAGTTACATATGTAAACATGCACATGTGTGTCCACACACACACACGAATATGTGCATGAACAAATATGCATGTCTGTTTACAGATATGTCGGAGGCTGCCCTTGGGCCACAACAACTCCTGGCAGTGCTACAGCCTTGGGGAGGAGTGGCTAGAGAGCTGCCAGTCAGAGAGGGACCTGGGGGGGTGGGTTGGTTGATTGATTGATTGATTGATTGACAATGAGCCAGCAGTGTGCCCAGAGGGCTGAGGAAGGCAATGGCATCCTGGCTGGTGTCAGCACTGGCGTGGCCAGCAGGGACAGGGAAGGGATCTGAGCCCTGGGCTCGGCACTGGGGAGGCCGCCCCTCGATTCCTGGGTTCAGTGTTGGGCCCCTCACCCCAAAAAGGCCATTGAATGACTCGAGCGTGGCCAGAGAAGGGCAACGGAGCTGGGGCAGGGTCTGGAGCACAGGTCTGCTGGGGAGCGGCTGGGGGAACTGGGGGGTTCAGTCTGGAGCAGAGGAGGCTGAGGGGAGACCTCCTGGCCCTCGGCAACTCCCTGCCAGGAGGGGCAGAGAGGGAGGATGAGTCTCTGGAGCCAAGGCCCCAGCGCCAGGCCCCGAGGAATGGCCTCAAGCTGCCCAGGGCAGGGTCAGGCTGGCTCTGAGGAAGGATTTCTGTGCAGAAGGGGCTGTTGGGCGTTGGAATGGGCTGCCCAGGGCAGGGGGGAATCCCCGGGATCCCTGGAGGGGTTGAAGAGTCGGGCTGAGCCAGCGCTGAGGGGTCTGGGGGAGTTGGGGACGGTCAGGGGGAGGTTTGTGGTTGGACTGGAGGAGCTTTAAGGGCTTTTTCAAGCGAGGTGTTTCTGTGATTCTGTGAAACATGCATGTAAAATGGTTTTGCTGTGCAGGTGGGGTTTGCTGTATTGTGTGTGCATGGATTCAACTAAATGTATTTCAGTATATGAATGAAACAGATGTACGTGTGAGGTACAGGAAGGTACTGGGGAGAAAGAGAGGGAAAGGTGCAAAGGATTTCAGGCAAAAGGAAAGGCTGCCCAGTATAAAATATCTGAGAACCACTGGTATTGATAATGGCAGACTGAATGAGTCAAATGCATTATGAGTAGTTTTCCTATTCCATAGTTAAAGAGATTATGCCTATTTATCTTAAATATCTAACATATGACAACTCTGTAAAGCCAGTTTAATAATGGAGTGCTCTAGTGACTCCTAAGTATTCCCATATTTGCAAGATCTGAGTTTCAGGAAGGCACAGGGTTTTGATGGATGAAGTGAAACAATTTTTTCAAGATAATTCAGGTAATCAGTTCACCACCAAAAAAAAAAAGGAAACATAACTCTTTAGCAGTTGGCAGCAGTTACATAAATAAATACAGCAATTTATGGAAATATGGTGGCATCTGCAATGATGAAAGTTAGACAGGAGACAAACGAGTGATACCGCTTCAAATGACACAGTGTAAAAGGAAGCCTACAAGGCTGCAGCAGGAAATTGTTTATCAAAATTAATTTAGAATGATTTTCATATGATTAAAATTACCTGATGAGACTTGTGTTCAATAAGTTAGGAAGTACTTAATGAATGTTGTATTCCATCAGGAATTATTAACAATTAACATATGAAAAGATGAAACACGAGATTCATAAGAAAGATGTGGATGGAGGCAAATAAGACTGCCCTCATAGCGGAGTTTTCATCTCTGGGTGTCTTCATCAAATGTCTGATCTTGTTTGTTTTGGCATAATATGTTTCGAATTTTAAGAATTAGACAGAAATGTCATTTGGACAAGTGAAGACTGACAGAAAGCTCATTAAAATGGATGGCAGTTTGCCTATCAATTTCAATGAGCTCTAAACCATGACCTCTGTAAAAAAACGCTCAGTTCAATCTCTTGTGAAAAATCTGGCAGATATCTGGCAGATACCTGGCAGATAAGTTTTGGTTTTTTCTTATGTTCACGTACAAGTTTGATTCTGCTCCAGCTGATTTCAATGGCAGTACTCTTAAGGGCTAAAAGGTTAAGCATAAGCTTATGTGCATCTGTGGATTAGGGATGCAATAATTTTGTTCAATATAAAAAGCAGTGTTTTAAGGTGAAAGCAGAAATACATCTCATCTCAGTGAGACATATAAAGGGGGAAATCATTATTAAACATCAATCAACAGGAGTTCTGCGTGCCACCAACCTCACTTGGGATATGATTTTGTTTTCGATTTCATACCTGCACAGATAAGTTGCTCGGTGCAAGAGAAGGCAAGTTATGGCCATTAATTTTTTTGAGAAGAAACTTCTGAGACAAAAAAATCTCAAAACATTACTTATACATGATCTTTCTTTAGTGTCAGAAAAAGTCTACTTTATCCAGAAATTGTTGACCTACATTTTATTATAAAAGTCAGATTTGATACTGAAATAAGTTTCTCCTAAACCAAATAGAAATGCCATTCTTCATCCCATAAACATCTCTTTTTATGTCTTGATCCAAAGACCTTAAAGTCAATGGAAAGACTCAGTCTTCGGTGCCAGATATTATGACTTGCAAGCCCATTGTTTTTCCAGAAGAAAGAAAAAAGTTTCAGTACTTGTTGCTTGGTTACAGCCCCTCCAGCCCTCTTGGAATTCCTGGGTTTATAACACCTTAGAAAACCAGACATATATAGTTTGCACTTCAATTATTTATGCGCTTAGTTGTTGATTCCTTTTTGTCTGGTAACCCTGATGAAATCTTTCACTAGCTCTGCTCTTCTTCTATCCAGGCTGTATTCTGTTGTGCTTGGCTTTTCCCTGTGAATGCTCTCCAAGTCCTACCAGTGGGAGTCAAATAGTTGACTGGAATCCTGAATAGGCAGGACAAAAAGAAATTTGTTGCCTAGGCAACTCAGCAAAATAACCAGTTAGTTTATGCAAGTGTGCCTGCTTATCTGCCTAAACACAGATGAGTATATGTGTTTCATATTGCATTCCTTTTCTAGTGCTTCCTATGAGTATCCATGCAGCTAATGAATTATTCAAAGAAATTCTGTCTCTCTGATTCATCCAACAGGAATCCATGAATTCCTGGATATAGCCAAACCAGGTAAAATCAATATAGAAATTAACTTTCTGCTATCACTCTGTTGTGGTGAAGTTTCTAGATCTGATTTGACTGGTGGCATCAACCTAATGGTTTGATATCACCAATAAGTATCAAACTAACAGTAGGTAAAGTAAGAATTTTACATAAAGAACATGAAATTACATCCACAAACTGATTTTTACAAACTGCTCTATCCCCGAATCAGAAAAATGTTATAATGGAGAAGTCATTTAAGTATTCTTTAACGATGATTAACACAATGTCGGATCAGAATGACTCAACCATTTAAACGCGTAGACTTTAAAGCCAGATTGTTCATCTAGTCTGATCTTAATGAAGTCAGTCTCTGTGAATCCTGTATGAATGCTGACCCTATTCACATTAACAGAATTTTTGCTGTTGACTACCACAGCGCCAGGATTTCATGGTCTGAGCATTTCAGTTATTTCTATATAAAAGGGGGAGGGATAATATTATTTCCTTTCTCCTACTCTTTGTCTGCTCTGTTCAATTAGACTACAAACTCTCCGGAGCAAACTCAGTACAACAGGGCCTCTTGTGGCCTACAGCGGTCATAATAATTGGAATTGTTTCCATCATTAATCAGATCTCAGGATGAGATGTATTCTGCCCAGTTCATGCATATTTCATATACCTGTAGGACATGTGGGGAAGCATCCGATCGGTGGAATGTAGATGGGAGAGACACGTGGTTGAGACTGATACCCACCCTGTATTATCCCTGCTCGGCCCTTTCAAAGACAAAATTACTGATCAAAATTGGATAAAGTAGAAAAAAAACCCAACTATTTCTTTATTGCAGGGAACATGCTGCTCATTTTCTTAGCAGAAGCACATTTTTATGGGAAGGTTGTAAATCTGAAAAATAGTGTTTATAATGGAAAGACCAACACCATTTTAAATATGTAATTTCACTGAAATAGCACATAGATAATTTTTCCTATGCTTTATGAGGAATACATTTGCCATAGAAGATCTGAAGCCCACTAGACTGTGATGTAGACCAATACCTTTCATTTTATATAGAGAGGAGAAATGGCAAGTAGAAAGGCCCCAAATTACAGTCTTGTTTAGTTTAGAAACTTTTTTGGTAGCTAAAGAAAAGATATGCTCAAGTTACTTGATGAAACTCATGGTCCTCCGCTCACCCTGTAATAATCTCTGTTTATTCCACCCAAAGTTTCTGAGAAACGCATGTGGAATGAGGACTTTGTTAAATTTCAGATAATGATCTGACAATTCAGCATTTGGAACTAGAAAATACCTTTGCATAGGAGCTGAAATTTTCTGATAAAAATTATGCTCCTGTGCTTTACTGGCACAGTGAAGTTTGCCAGCAGAATTTCTAAGAGAATGTTTTAGAGACTTCAGTCACTGTTGGAGAAAGAACATGCCTTGCTATACAGAAAGATTTTATAATGACCAGCCTTTACAATGATCAAGCAGAGAAAAGAAAAATCTGAAGGAAAGGGAGGATAGGGAATAATTTTTCTGTGAAGAAATTGAAAGGTAGGAAGTCTGAACCACAGAGGTTTGTGACTATATGGTATTTCCAGTTGAATATCGCTGGGCAGAGGGCTTTACTCTGTCCTTTTTTCCACATTGATCTTGATCTATTTATCCCCTCTTCTTTCAGCATGGAGCCTAGGAGCTCAATTGAAGGAGGAACTATGCTTGTGATGTGGGAGATGCAGATCAATAGGGCATGACTGACCGCTTTATTACAACCTTGCACAGCACAGCACTGAAACTTGGTTCCTGTAACTACTGTTGGACTTTAAAAGCCATCTGTAAGCTTCAGCAGGAACTAGCCAGAGCCCCTAACAATACTGGGCTGCTGCAGTTCCATCAGTGGCACGCTGCCAGTGTCTACACTCTGTCTGAGTGAACCGAATGAGCATTATATCAAACACATTTTGAAGTGAATAGCTTCACTATTCTATAGCTTTAACCTATAGCTTTAATGTTTTAAGAAAAATATAATATAAAAATAGACACAAAACTGACCTGTCAGTTCCCACCAAGAGAAGAGTCTCTTGTTTTCATTCTCAGATGCACACTTGAAGCAGGAAACCTGGAAGATTGTTTATAAAATGGCTGAGCACGTTCAAATGAGGCAAGGACATTCAACAGAGCGAAGAGATGCTCAGGAAGAACTTTCATGAACATTACATAAAATATGAGGCTCTTTAAGTATCAATTTTCTTTTCATCCAGAGTTCTTGGATAAATTAATAAAGCATTTAACAGCCATTAATTAAGCAGGGGACATTTTAAGCAAAGAAAAGATAAACTTCAAGTGGGCAAAACTGTGACAGCAATTCAGAAAAGTGAAGTCGCTGGAGTGAGCACACCAGAGATTCATCCGGATGATCACGTATCTTGCTACAGGTATCACCAACCTATATTTAGCCACCTTCTGGAAAGACGGTTCACTGATACCAGCTAGATCAGCACAGGAATTTGTTTGATGTGCTTAAGAGATTGGTAACAATAGCTCCTAACGTGACTGCGTTGCGAGGTGACAGTGTTTCCTTGGAGACAGTGAATCCATACAGCCCCAGCCAGGATCCTTGCAGGTTACCTCTCCAGAGGATGTAGAACTACCTCTCTATGCAGGGACAAAGATGGGAAGATAAGCTTTGGCTGTAGACAAATAGCCTTACGCAAGATGTGAGGATTTTATGAAACAACAAGACATGTCTGAAAGGTAGGAGGGTGAAAGAAGAGAAGTAACTGTACTCATTGCACAGCTGGCTTGACATGCTTTGACAACGAAGATAGTGTTACAGGATTAAGTATCTTTTTAAAATGTACCAACCTGTATTGCTGATGGAGATTGTTGTGCAGTGAAAACAGGAAGAAAAAAAATTTTTTTTTATATCATTGGCTGATTACTGAAAGACTAAAGGTATCTCAACAAAAATGTGTAATTTGTTGTAAAAATGCCTGAAAGGCACATTGATTGAGATGTGGAATTTGTATCATTGCAAGTTAGATCCATGAAGAGCTGCACGGAATGTTAGTTAATATGCTAGGAATGTATAATTATGGTGATAAGACTTAATTATGTTAATTATGTCTTTCGGGGGGGGCAATTTTATGATGCATAAAGCAAGATAATTGATGATACAGCTAACAGCAAGGATGCATTGTAACCAGAACTTACAGGTGTGTTTATCACTAAATTATGCTCAAACTGGTTCAAAATATTGCATAATGGCTCATAAAACTTCTATAAAAAAAGTAATTGAAAGGTAATAGAGCATGGAAACACTACGTCCAAGTCCTCTACTATTTTAAGTTCAGAGAGTTTTCATAACAAATGTTTGCATACAAGCAACAGCTGCTACAGATCAGTAAATTGTGTGCATTCCGAACAAAGCACAGCCTGAATTCCGAGTTTGCTGTCTTCTAAATACCTATACAAATTGAGTTTGTAAGTTAACCCTGCGGTTCATTTATGTTGATCATTTTTGGCATGTGCAATTGCCTGAGACAACATAAATAACTGAGTGTTTGTATCATGCGCGCAAACAGCTATTTGTGCAAGTGGTCTGGACAGATCCATAACCAGCTCTCTTAGAGCCTGTGCAAAACCACCAGCTCTGACCTAGATATGAGATCTCCTCTCTTTGGGAGGGTTTATTGCCATTTTCTTCGTTTGTTTGCATTTTTTTTCTTAAGGATGATCTTAAAATACATGAGATTTGGTTTTTGTAGAATGGTTCACTTCTATAGTAGCAAGAGCATGGAGCACTTTGCTGTTAAATACCAATCTGACCAGACTTCCACAGGAGCATGGGCCGTTCCGTCATCTATGTTCTGTGATTTGGTGGGATGTGAAGTGAGCACCGTAGGAGTTCTGACTCTGAATATGCGGAGGTGGTATTAATAGCCCTACTGGTTGTTCCCAAATCTTTTATCAGGGGCATTTCACATCTACAGGGAAAGCACCCATGGGTCAGTGAAAGCTAAGCCTGCTCAAGGTTGCTTGTTCATGAAAAGTAGCTGGGGATAAGAATACTGGAAGCTAGACCAGACTCCAAAACTGCTCACAACACTGGGACAAAAGCCTTTCAAATCCCAGTCACAAGAGTTTGTTTATAGCCTTCTTTATCCTTACTCCCACTGAGATCCATTTGTTTTTTTCTGTGAGGGAAAGCTGAACCTCTGCTGTAGAGTCTAGGATATTTGTTTATAGAGGCTGACAGCTATATCAGAAGAAAGGAGTCTTTTCACAGAATCACAGAATCATTCAGGTTGGGATAATCGAGTCCAACCCTCAGCCCTATTCTGCAAAGTTCTCCCCTACACCACATCCCCCAACATCTCATCTAAACGACCCTTAAACGCACCCAGGGATGGGGACTGCCCCACCTCCCTGCATCTCCACCTGGCACAAGGGTGCTTTGGGTAATTCTGTTTTCTTTTGCCTGACAGTCTTTTCTTAACAGCCAAATATCTAAAATAATGTACAGGAGAAATGTTTTTCTCTCAGAATATCTTTCACTGGTGTAGTTTCAGAAGTAGCTCAGCTATAGCTCTTCAAAGTATTTCATGGACTTTTAATATATTCTACCCATAAAGTCAGCTAGGCTCAAAGGTACTTGCACTGCAGTTAGGAAATCTGCAGCATTTTGTTGCCTATAAAAACGTTGCCAAGATGTCAGTGGGAGGAGAAGCAGACCCGTTTCACGGACACACTGACTGACACTGACATCTTGATAAAGTGTGAGTTTTGTCAGTGAACTCTATAGAAGTGCCTGATTTTCCAAGATATGGCCTGATACCCCATAAATCATGTTTTGAAAAATACAGTAGCTGCTCTGTACTCATTCCTTCCAGTTTACAAAATATTTCAGCCACTTAATTCCCCACTGGGACTTCCACTGAGGAAAATGCATAAAACACATTGGGTTAATCATGAGTGCCCCCACGCTCCCTGTTACCTCTACTCAGCTCATACGCAACACTCTAGATTTCAAGGTGCTAGCAAAGGATTGCTTTCTACAATTTCTTTAATTATTTAGATGAAATGGCTATTTTATATATTTCAATGAATGATTTTTATATATTTCAGTGATGCATGGAACAGATTTCCCTGAGCTTTTTTGAAGTGATCAGAAGTCCTGCTATTTCAGAGCATGCTTTAGGCACTTCAAGTGGGATCCTCCTCATCACGCTTCAGATGTCCTGAAGTGGTGTCCACTCTCAGGAAAGCCTGTGGGCTCCTCATGCAGTCGGTGTGGGCTGGGGTTCACTCCAGATGAAAATAACAGGCATGGAGGGCGGGTTGAGTAAGTGAGTGTGTGGACATGCCGCCTTGTCTCCACTGACTGTAGAGGGAGCCAGGAACATTTGCTAAGTCTGGTTTTGCAGGCTGACAACCCCAGCTAGGTGGGAAAAAAATCATACTTTAACCAGATGGAGCTTTTAGATGTTTAATGTTGACTTGAGTATTCTGAAATTTTGTAGATGGATTTGATATCAGTGGCAAAGCTTAAACTATGGTACCAACAACCAGACTGAGGGCCAGCCTCAGAATTTAGAAGTTGGTCACACACAGAGTTCTTCCCCCTTACCATTTTAAGTTTCCTTTCCAATCCCCTTTTATAGCATTCTTAAAATATAGTCAAGTATCTTTGCTTAAAACACATCATAGATTATTCCCCCCACACACACCCCAAGAAGAGAGAGAGAGTGGAGGTATGCTATTGCCACAGAGGGTTTCCATTAGTGAAATTAATTCCCCTCTCATAAGAATTTAGGTCTATGATTTATGATAACCACCAATTTCTCACTGCAGGCAAAGTGAGAGGAAATGACTCAGCCTGGACAGACATCATGAATCTAATTTTTTTCCCCCTAATGCTTGACATAATCTAGTGTGCTGCTCCCAGAGGTGTCATTGGAGATTCATATCCAGCCGAAGGGCCTCACAATCAAGGCAGAAAATGTTGTTACTTTCATGTATTCTGTGATCTGTAATTGTTTGGAATTGCGTCCTGCCTCATTCATTACCATTTCTTTTTTATCAATTTTGCAGCAAAATAGTAAGGAAAACAAAGCAAGGGAGAGAAAAGTGGTGCTGCACTTGCTCCTTCAGAAAAATCTTCTGTGACATAATGATAGGGTCCAGCTGGTGCTTATTAAATACAGTTTTGAGATGAAAAATGTTTCCTTCTTTCACTCTTTCCAATAGAAATCTCACTACCCACCTGATTGGAGAAGTCTTATCTATCACATATTGATTCTGGAACTTTATGTTTTATTTTCTATTACCAATACAGAATTTTGTGAGTGGGTTTCTGCCAAAAGATCAGAATAGATATCATGGTAAATGGTTCAGCTAAAATGTTTTATCCCACGTTTCAAGGGATTAGAAGTGTATATTCATGTCTCAGCAGAGGAGGTAGTTTCTAGATGGGAAGAAGGTTATGAAAAGTCTTGCAGTTATAAATAGTCATTTGAATCCATCCTAACAAATTGCTTTCCAAAACTGAAAAGCATTACCAACCTTTTCTCTTAAATATAATAGAATTTCTACATATTTCTCTGGTATGACCTCATTTAACATACAAAGAAGCAGAACGAAAACAAATAGCAAGATAGGGCTAAGCAAGAGTTCCCAGAATTTTATTTTTTTTTTTTAATTGACCAAATGTAAACCCTCTTTTCACAGGGTTGCTGTGTGTGTGAATGCCTGCTGATCTGTAGCAGCACACACACATGAAAATGGGCTGACCTCTAAAAATGTCTAAGTATATAGCAGTTATTTCCAGAAATGCTGATCTTGCTCAGCTTCCTTTAAGTCATCTACGGTTTATTGTAGCTGATTTGATCCTATTAAAAAAAAAAAAAAAAAAAAAAAAAACAAACCACACCACCATAAAGCATGAAGGAAGGAGCACTTTCGTATATCAGTACTGTTCTGTGCGATACGTATGCGCTTCCAGGCAAACACCAGGAACGATGTAATACTGGCTTTTGCTGATGTTTAAAAAAGACAAAACAATCCTAGTAAGGTCAACAGTATATGTCTCTTCAGGATTATTAGCCAATAATATGTAATCATAAGTTTTAACTGATGTTCTATTTAGCTTGTCTGTTACACTCAATATGAAACTTTCATTACCATCCTCACTAGACCATTTTAAAACTGCATTTTTATTCTCCATTTCTGCTCCTGACTATAATTGTTTTAATGATGCTTACTGACAGCTGATACTTTCTGGCAAGCTCTCACCAAGCTTGTACAGTAAAAGTCAAATTATAGTGCTGTATGCACACGCTTACTAAATTAAAATATTTTTTTTTAAAGTATTCCATGGTAAATTTCTAAATTGCAGCTGCCTGTCTGCAAATTATTCAGTCTCTCTGAAGCACAATTGGAGAAACTGTATCATTTGGGGTGTAGAAAATGTACTTTTGAAATTGTTCTTAGGCAATGAACTACCAGAGCACACAAGCACATGACTTCAAGACTCTATCGAATAAACTTCAACTCTTCTCTGGAGCCTCGATATTCTACTGAAACATACTCAAGGGATTAAAATAAATATGCAGTAGAGGTACCTTTTCATACACCCTGGATCCACAAAAGCAGGGCTATAGAGGGTAGAAGGGGACATAGCATGCTCTTGAACAAGTTCAGTTCTTCCTTTTCTCCAAGACCAATTATTTCTAACAAACTGCCAGTAAGTTCCTCTGTCTAATGTTTGGACACATCTGTGAAATCCTCATACGTGTAAGTAAACTGTACTTAGGCAAAAGGTCCCATTGAGGGACTAGAGGGGATTTCCTACGGTTTGACCTCAGGATCATGTGGCTATTGTCTGGTGGTAAATCCTACTCCTTGCTACTCTGTTTTTTCTGTTATAAACCAGTTTGCATTTCTCTGAACAGAATCGATTACTGGTTTAACATTTCCTCTCCAGTTCCTCAGGTCTGACTACCAGCAATCAGAAATTCTGGAAACCCTATTCCTCCTGCCGCTCCGTCCTAAGTGATACACACGCTATTGCACCAGTCTTCTCACAGAACAGAGGAATCGCCAGGCAGAACTGTGATTCTGGGCTGCTTTCCCCAGTAAGTGTTTGGTTTATAGGTCTGCTTACAAGTTGGTAGAAAAGAGACACTGACAAAGAGTAACTAAGGCAGAAATCTCTTCCTCAGCTTTGAAGCTGATTACGTTTTGTCTCCTTTCATTTTCCAAAGCTAGGTCAGATTATAAATAAGATTATATGATATGGTGTCAGCTGTGGCATGGGATTTGACTCAGCCTTTAAGCACACCGCACAGAACTGGAGGCAATGGGCAAGTATAAGTCCTGAAGAGGTTGTGTATGTTTGCTATAAAATGACATAACCAGGAGTGCTCTAAGAGGTGACAATACAGATATTCTGCGAGATCTCTCGCTGATATTTTAACCTATTTGTGGAAGTAAACCAGAATGGGCTGTGGTACCCTGCACCTAAACTGTGAATTCCCACAGCATTTATCAGCTTCTGGAGGTGGCTCCACCTGCAGGGGATGAGTCAGAGGTGTCTGCTCCATCTCTCCCCCTTCAAATCCACCATCAAGGCTTCCAGAAATGCAGGAAGTTCAAGCAAATGCCCAGCTGCATTGCCCTGAGAGGTTCCCCCGTGGTAGGCAGTCGTGGTGCTGTGTCCATTGGGCAGGACACAAATCACACCTCCTCCACAGACTACAGACAGAGTTAGAGACTTTGGTCCTCGCTCCCTCCTGGGAGATCTGGAAATTATGAAACATGTTGTAGTGAAAAAGCAAAATGGGCAGAAACCTCATATTCTCAACGGCAGTGGTAGGTTTTCTGTATGAAGATTTAGTGCCTCAGTAGCATTCAGGATATATTGTACGTAAGCTTGTCCAGAAATGAGTTTACATATGTATGCATACACAATGCATGCCATTGTATCCTCACTTCCACACATCATTTTGCTATTCACCAGATGGCATTAAGGCAGAAAACATTGTAAGCATGTATGAATGTTATTTCTACTGTAATAAGGCCAGAAATATGAGAAAATACAATGCCAGAAACTGACAAACCTTAACCAATTCTTTTATATCTTTTTTTTTTTTTTTTTTTTTTAAGCTTCCTTCTGATTCCTTCAAGTATCTTGGCTGGTGTGACATAGAAGAACATGATGTTCGAGGAAATCAGCTTCATTGTCCCCGAGTGAGAGAAGGTAAAGATCAAAAAGACATATTCATGTTTAAGCCTTAACTCTATTTACTCAAACCATATGTCCTTAAATGTTATGAGCTTAAATAATGGAGTCTGCCTTTGTTTTGAAAAGGGGCAGGATTTCATCCCATATTGTACATGCTTACTTTTTTTAATCACTAGGAAAATACCCTTCATAATTCTGAAAATGGGAAACAAAAGCCAGAACTGTAATTTGAAAATTTTTAGTATTAATGTGCTGTCAATTACTGCTCTCTGAAGTTCATTAACATGTAAATACTATTCAGAATGCAATAACAATATGCCCAACAAGAAACCAAGAGTGAAATCCAGTCCTGCAAACAGTGGCACATATATTTTATTTTAAGACTGAGTTGGCCCAGTTGCAATCTACAGACACTCAAGAATGGAAGATGGGTTTTAAAATCCAGTGTTTGCATGTTTGGTTCTAAACAGTGGAAAAATTCCACACTGTCTCTTCTTTAGTAAGGAATTTAAAGATATCCATAGCTCTAAACATTTCAGTAGACCTTAAGGCTTTAAGTCTTCAGCATGTGTCGTTCTTAATACAAATGAGGTTTTGAATGTGACTAATGACCAGTGGCAGTTGTTGTCAGTGGTCTGGAAGTTACAAACATATCCCTTTCTCAGGACAATTAAAGGCTAAGTACATAACCGCTATATAAATTCATAGCATGTGAAAGAACATATAGAAACAGTACGTTAGAACTCAGATGCTTATGCTCAACCATTTAGAAAAAGCTTTTATTCTGAGCTGTAGAAGAAACTTCATTTACTAACCATGTACCAAATCATCACGACCTTAGATTGCTTGCTGAATTATGAGCCCAGAAATGGTAGAAAAATCTTCACATTAATTTACATCTTAGTAGCCTGCAAACCTACACACCTATAATATTATATATATTTCTCCATTTCAGATACCTTCCCAGCCATATATATAATCTTTCAGCAAGTTACTAAGTGCCAGTTCCACATCACATCCACTATTATAAATCTTTTTTTTCTGACCAGGGCCCTCAGAAGAAGAGCTGTTTTTCAGAGGAGAAGAACATACTTTGAAAAAAAGAAAACAAGTAACTGACACAGAAAAGTGGCAAAGGAAGCTGCAAGAGAACTGGGAAAACTGTGCTGTAAAAGTTTCTCATTAACATTTTGTACAGTAGTGGTAAATAAGCCAAATAATAATGTGCTGGCTGCTCATTGCAGTTAGCAGTTTTTAAGCTCTGGTTGGCACCATGACACTGTAAAACAGAAGGTTTTTTTTACAAGCTGGAACACTGGAATATGCTGTTATTTGGGTTGTGACCCAAAAGAGTAAGCTCTTGTGTTGTGACAGGGCTTTGTTAGTGCTCAGGCATATAAGAATGAGTGACATTCTTTGCCTGCTTAGTGCCGTCTTCAAAAATTGATAATACACGAATAGCTAGAAAATGGAATATTTTCATTTCAGCTCTATCACTCCTTCCTCATACCAGCCTGAGCAGTTCTATTGGCTAGAGGTACTGTATTATTGCTGGTCTGATCAGTGGTAAGTTACAACCTCCCTAAAATCAAGGAGGAAGCCGGGTAGTATCCTCATCTAACACAGACCCAGCACTCTGGGTCACGCCTCTCCTTATGCATAAACACACCATACAGACTGGAGATTATTGGTATCTGGCTGCTGCACAGCACTATTGTTCCAGGTGAGTTTAGAAGCCAAACCAATAAACCACAGTCAGTCCTGCTTTCTCCACCCAGAGCACACACACTGTCATCCCTCTGGACAGTGAGGTTCACATGCTTAAGTGATGGTTTCTTTCTTCTTTACTTTGAAAGAATCGCACAGTGCACCACTATGATTCTAAGGTGAATTTGGCAACTGACACCACCAATTGTATAAGAGCAGCATAATAAAACAGATTCGCCTTTTAACTAATTCTGACATTGAAAAGATTTAATGATACAGTTATTTTAGAAAGCAAGAAACAAAGAGAAAAGTTTTTTGTCTTATTTTTCCCTTCCCAGGAGTTGAACCTTTCATTTCAGGACCTGGGTGATCTTTACCAGGTGGAAAACTTCAAAAGGATTCTCCAAAAACTGATTCGGGTGGAAAAACTTTGGTTGGTGGACAATTCTTTGACAGATCTAAGTGCCATAAGGTTGCCAAGGTATACAAAATGCCCTGTTTCTGTTTTTATGTAATATCATAGAAATAAAAATTTTATTTAAGTAATAGCTGGAGCAGACTCTTGAGAACTTGAGAACTGCCAAAATATTATATTTTGGGGAGTATTATATTCAGAATCCATCAGTATATTGCTATTCTGAGTTCATGTCATCCCCAAATTGAAAATATCCTGCAAGGAGATCAGATGATTTCCCCTTTATTCCTGGTGAATAATTAACCAGTCTTGTCAAGTTCAGTGGTATTTGTTCTGAAAGAGAAATTTGTTCAACACTGAAGGAATCTATATGAAGAGATGGTGGAACATAACCCAAGCAGAGCGGCCAAGCGTGACCATGACAACTATAGTTTTACAATCAATTTATTGCTAGTGTTGTCGTATGTCCAGATATATGGAAAGTTGTAATACTGAGAACAGGAAAAATGATGTATCCATTGTACAATATAAAGAAATCTGAGAGTATAAAGTGAACAGATATGATCTCGCCATCGATGAGTAGGCAAAAATAGCACAAATGAAAAACCAGTGTGAAAGCAGGTCTTGAGAAATCAGCTTCTTGTATTTCTCATTGGAAGCCTCGAGTGGCCATGATTTCAACCACGTGAAGAGCCATCCCTGTGTTGACTTACAGGTATATGCTATTACAGAGGTGATCAGTGATGTCATATGCTCTGTTCTTTACAGATGCAGAGAACTAAATGTCAACAGAAACCACTTTACATCCTTCAAACAGCTGCCAAAGGTACCTCAGATTCAGCATTTATCACTTGCGGAAAATAACATTCTGACACTAAGTGGAATATCAGACTTCAGACATACTCCACTTGAATCCCTTATACTCAAGAGGAATCCCTGTGAGTTTCAAGAAAGATACAGACAACTGTAAGTCTTGCCATCTCACAGCCAACCAAAGTCCATCGACACAAAGACATGTTTGTGAGAGGGTTCAGAAGGAATAGAATCTCAAATACAATAAGCATATAATAAACAAATACAATAAAAACAACCTTTTTATTTTCCTATAGTCTCAACTGTCATAAATGCTCAGGAACATGGACTGATGAGGCAGTGTCTGATAACAGCCACAGAATATTCAGAAACTGCCTAGGAGGCTTTCTAATCACATGACTGGCAGTTCTTGAGCTGAACTAAGTCCATGGATCAAGTTTAGAGACAGTGAGTAGGGCAGATAAATTAGATTCCCTTTTATTAATAGGAACTACCTATTATTCAAACTCTCTTCAGTCTTATTGCATCCTTCGTGTATTCTGAAAAGAGTTGAAATTGCATTACATGTCAGAGATGGAATCAGAAGGATGTGTTGAAAAATTGGAGCTAAAGGAAAAGCGAGTTACCTTCATTTGGTTTTTCTGGGTTCTCTCCTCTCTCCGTGGCAGCACTGTGGATGTTACACTGCCTTGAACACCCCACTCGGTGTAGGTACATGTTGCAGGCAGTGCAGTGTAGTGTAGACTTAACAGAGCTGCCTTGGGCACTGGAAATAAAAATCCAAATCTGAGATAGAGAGTTCAGGGGAAGATAATCTAAGTCTCATGCATGTTTTGACACTTACACCCCTAACATACTCTTTCCCAGTTGCTTTGACTCCAAAACCATATTGCCATGAAAAAAATTGCACACAGGTTGGAAAGTTGGAAGCGTGTTCCTTCTGAACTCTTCAGAAATCTGCATGGTTGCATGTTTTTTCCCCATTACAGAGTCACATCAGCCATCTACAGCATTGATATTTTTGAGATAAACCTTACAGCATGTGTCTAAAAAGTCATCTCTTCCTGGGAAGGGAAAAATAATAGAAGTTCAAAAGAAAGTCTTTAACGAAAACCTTTAATAGAAACCTTTAACAAAAGCACAAAAAGCTTTGCAGGGAGCAGTTTCTTCATCACAGAAGGATAAAAAGTTGAGTTGCATTTCTCTCAATCTGAATCTTTGCTCTTCAGCAGTCTAGGAAATTCAGTCTAGGTTAACACTGTGTCCTCTCTTTTGCGTTAGACAACTGGTTTGATTCTATAGAAATGTAGATGCTTATAGATACTTGTAGTTCTTTACTGAGTCTAGGATATAAAACTTGTGCAACAGAGTGAAAACTGAATATTTTTAATTAGCTTTTTATCAGATAAATTCTGCAACAAATGACAAATGACAAAAACATTTCCAGCAATAGAAATCTATTCTGGATAAGTTTGAAGCTGCTATTTGTTTTTTCTCGCTGTCTATTTTGTTCTCAACATTTCGCAAGGTGATTTATCTCAATTTCTGTTTTTCTTTTGTCTCTCTTTAAGTGTATTCTCCAGTTTGCCAACTTTGAAAATGCTGGATGGCATCCCAAAACTGCCAGAGGACTGTTCAACCCCAGATATCAGGGGTTTTGTCAAAATGTGTACTATACTCTAGCGCTGTATTTTTGTAGGATCCCAGACATGCTAGAGTCACCTCACTTAAAAGGTACAATAAATCTTGTATATGGAAGTTACTGTATTTTGTTATCAAAGAGATATGGAAGCAGAAATATAATTATTTTGAATGCATTTGTGATACTGCAGACTTCAAGTAAGTATTGATTAGTGTCATGTAAATAAGACATAATGTGTATGCTGAGTGTCATGAGTTTGTTGTATTAAAAATATTGGGTGACTTTCTTGTCTAGGAACTCTGTGTAGACAACAATTCACAATTATTGACTCCCACTGCATTTACTTAAAATATGTCCAAGTTCAGACCACATGTCCGTTATTGGAAATGGAACGTGGATTAACATCCAGGATGAAGGAGAGAAGAAAAAAAAAAACCAAACACAAAATTAAAGAACAGGCTATGCAGTTCTCCCCTTTATGTCCCACTACTGTCCTAGTATTCTTTAATGTACTTTGTAGATGGGAAACACAGACCCATCCCAATCATTTTTCCACGTCAAAATTTTTAAAAATAATGAAAAAAATCCTTGCTTGGGAATTTGGTATGGCTAAGAGCATTGGGGAGGTAAATCACGACAGAGGAAAGAAATCTTTCGACTTGTTGCTGGTGTTGTTTAGGAATGTTTTGTTTCTTAATAGAGGTTCCTCAAACCAGAGCCACAATGAGGGAAAAGAGCTGTGGAAGCTGAAAAGGGATTTGTAAGGACTCCCCAGGATATCTGAATACAATTATTTTGAGAAGTATCTGTCCTTGTCTTTGATTCATTTGCTGTTCAATTTTAGTTTTCCAGGCAGCTCATACTGACTCACAAATAGCTGTGCCACTAATGGTTCAGGAAAAGAATGACAGAGTCCTGGAAAATGAAGACAATTAACAGAATTGCCTAATTTCAGAGACAGTCAATAAATTCTCTGCTGTGCATTGGCTGCAGGCTCGGTTTGGTTCAGTTACAGGGGGAGGAGTAATGACTGCTCAGCCCTGTCGAGCTCTGCAGTGCAATGACTTAGCAGCAGAAAGGTCGCAGCAGCTCTGTATAATGTCTCTATTGGATTCAGGCAAGAGAAATGACCACCCTGAAAAGCTTCCAGGCTCTCCCTTAAGACTGTTCCTACATTTCCCGCAGCCTAGCAGTCAAAACGGTTGATCAAAATACTGCATGAGCTACATCACAGGATTTGGAATGTATAACAGTTATCTAGCTCAGAGTATTTTCAACTGCTGTGAAAGGAAAAAGACAATGGGCCACTGCAAAGAGGTGTCAGGTTGAGGGCTCACACTTAGGAAATACTCTTGCAGTTCACAGAAGCTGGCCAGTTCCTTCCCAGTATTGCCATGCTCACAGGGTTTGATAACTAGATCCAGGCGTTGTAGTCCGCCCCGGCAATGGGAACAGACCACACTACCACAAACCCCTCCATAAACATACACAGCATCCAGAGGGTGCAGTTCAACACAGCAACAAGCTCCTACAGATTCGGAGAGAGATGACGTTGTTTACACAGAAACAACAAGGCAACCAGAGCTTTGAAACAGGAAAAGCAGAACACTGTGTGCTGTACAGCGTGGCAAAGTGGGCCAGAGGAGCCGGAATCTTTCACGCGGGGAAGATAACAGAAAACCTGAGAGCTTTCTGAGGAATGAGGCTAGTAGTCAGCCTCAGATCTAGTATTTAGTCTACCCAGATACCGTATGATACAGTATCCAACATAAAGCCCCCACTGTGGGTTTGGGAACGGAAAGGGTAAAAACAAAGGATGAAATTTATTATTCTTAACTGAGGGTGCATGTGAGAAAACACCATCTCCTCAGAAGCAAGGCAGAGAGAAAAAGCAGAGAGGAGACAGAGCCTGTAGTACCACCCTCACTGCCCCGGGCAGAGACAGCCAGCAGTGAGCAGCTCGCTGGGACTGCTGAGCCTGGAGACGGGAAAGGGAAACGGTCTTTTCCTGAGGTATCAGACACTAAGGAGCATTCAAATCAGCCACGTTCGCGTTACATTAAAAAGCACTTGAGGACTAGGCTCTCTTCCCAGAATTTGGCATTAGAAAATGAGACTGAGATGGGAAATCACTCCAGTCCCATGGGTTGACATTTCAGTTACAAGCTCCTACCACCCACTTCTTGCACATGAAATTAGGAGCTGGTCGAGTCTCTCCTAGGATCACACTCAGAGACTTTGCTCTTCAGACCTGAGTCCTGGGTCAGCCACAAGAAAGAGGCACAGACAGTGATTTAGTCTTTCCAGACAGGAAGCTGGTTCTACTCTCATAATTTTTCCTTTCATTGTTTTAATGCTCTGGCTTTGGAATCCCAGAGAAATATGAGGTAATACCTAGGGACCCTTACGGATTTTATTTAAAGTGCATCCAGGAGCAAGAATGTACTGGTGAGATGTTTGAGTCACTTTGCTGCAGTGAGATTTAACTGAGATGTTCACTATTAGCAATGTCACATGGGGAACAGGGAAAAAAGAGCAATTAGGTTCCAGCTGGTTGACTGGGCAGCAGCCACAGACCCAGGAAGCACACTGGCTACATTGCAACATTACCAGTCAACTAGAAATCCCACCAGCAGGAACCTTCTGAAACTGGCCTGAAGTTCATGCCAAATCAGGCGTAAATTAATACACATTTTGGGTTCTCAATTAGACTATTACTATCTAACTTCCTTTTCCTGCCAAATTTACACTCAGCTTCACTCAAGAAAAAAATGGACCTGCAGCAAATTACTCTCGAGTTTTACTCCCTTGCTTTTCCACAGTTACATTACAGAGTGGCCTAATCTAAACCTAATCTATGACTTCAAGAAAATCTGGAAGGAATGAAACAGAAATATAGCCTTTATTTTGCTAGAGCTTTTGAGATTTCATCTATTGTGATTTCACTCTGAAATTAAAATAATAGCTGCCACCTGTGAGCTCCGTATCAAAGTATCATGACATCAATTTCCAATTATTCACAAAGATTCCTTTGAACTTGACGTTTCATGAAAATTTAACAAAGTGTTCCCAAAGTCTTGCCTCACATCGTGGGACAAGTTCCAGGGGTGACAGACTTCAGAACTGAGTTCCCAAGTCTCATTTTAACTGTCTCTTTATTTCTCGTTATGTCTAAATTTCTCAATACAAAATAAAAAGCAAGCAATATCAAATCAAAAGACAGATTCTTTAAATGAACAGAGAGAAGACAAGACTTTTAATTAATTAATTTTTAATCCATTTATCATAGTCCCAGGAACTCCAGAGAAGGGTTTAAAAAATCTCTAAGTATTACAGTACATGGGTCATGGAAGCAAAGTTGTAATGAAGAAGAAATCATCAACCACTGATGAGCATTTCAAAGAAAACTGTTTGCTCATACACACATTAACCTTGTAGAACGTGAAGCACAAACACCCTATGTTTATATTGGTCAGAATTATTTAAATCACTCAGGAAATAAAGACTTTGAGCCATTATCCTGCTCCAGGACCGTGCGTTGCAGCACCAGTACTAGGTGTGAACACAGCGAAGAGGAAAGCAGTGGCTTTCCTTGCAAAAGGAGACCTTGCAAAAATGTCTCATGCTGTGAGAGTGCATCAGAGGCAAATCAGAGCTGATCAGTTAAGGCTGTAATTCATCATCATGTATGTTAATGCTCAAGCCCAAATTTATACACCTCTATGGAGTAAATAACATCGATGATTCCCAAGTTTAGCCTGTGCTGGAGCACAAAACGGTTATAAGGACATCCCAAGTGACTTCCTGAGGTCCTTGTCAACTCTCAGGTCTCTGTACCTGTAAGAACTGTGCCTGACACGCTTTGCAATGCGTTGTGGGGAAGGATCTGGGTGAGGTGGTGGGTCGCGGTGCTTGCTGCATCGCCATAAACCACGGAGGAGCAGGCACTGAGGGCTGCACATGGTGCTGCATGGCAGGCTCTGCTTCGGCTGTGGCTAAACACGGTCTAGCTCTTCCTCCAGGGACTGACTTGCATGTCCCTGTGGCCAGGAAGGGGATTAGTTTTCTCGTGTCTGGCTTCTGTTCCTGGTATCTGTGTATCAGTGATGCCAGCGCAGCGGTGCTTTCAGCACTTGCGTATTCCCTCACCGAACACGAGTGACTACCAAAACCCTTCTAGCATTAAATTCAACAGCGAAACTTCCAGCGACTTCAAAGCTGCAGAGACACAGCTTTATTCTTCTGTGTGGAAGGAAGCAAACTCCTCACAGATCAGGGATCGGGTTACCAAAAAGGGCATTATGAGGCTGTTAACCTTTGAGAAGCAGAACACTCTCCCCTTTCCCTGGAGAACCTCTTTTTGAAGATCAGAGTATATTCATTTGTTTTACCATTTCCTTCCTGACTGATTAAAATCAAATACTTTCTGGCCTATGTAAGGCAGCTTTCGATCACTGCCACTTAAATTTTGCCATTCAATAAAGAACCTTCAGCATTTCTTACGATTTCCTTGCTCTCAGCACTGAAAGAAAAAATGAATTTAGAGAATACAGTGACTGATGTTTTGATCTATTTGGATACATGTATGAGACATGCAGAGGCACGCTGGCAGGAAGCATGGGTGGAAATAAGCTATTAAGATGTCCCAGAGCATTCATTTTTCATTTGCAATCTATCATCCAGGATACATTTGCTTTGGAATTGCCAGGTACCATGCTACATTATGTAATTGAAAGCACTGAAGATAAGGAAAGGCGGCCATTGGCAACATATGCTTTGGATAAAAGCAGCTATAAGAATAAACCTAACGACCATAACAGGGACGAGACAAGCGTGGACAGTAACAAATTGGGAATGACCAGAAAGTTCATGAACAGTCAACCTACAGGAAATGGTCCAGTCAGCCTTGGGGAGTGAAATCCAAAGCCAATTTTTTTTTTTCTTTTTCATACTGATCATTTTATTTTTACTATGTGTTAATATGATATATTCCCCATTTCTACTCTACATACAGTCTATTTTCTTGCTACAATTACTCTTTATGCCCTGAGCACTGAGCTGGTTTGAGGATGGTCCTGTTAAGAGGCATGGATGATGAAGTCAGATGTGTCTTTGATGCAATTTTAATTTTATGTGTTAAAACTTACAAAGTTCCATTTTTCTGAACTCAAGGAAACTCAAACAAGGGACTGCATCTGTGCTCAGGGCTCCAACCCCTTTTTCAGTCAGTACTTAGCTCTCACCTTTTCTCAGCATTACATGTCTTTGAGCTTTACTTTCCTGGGTTCTAACTTGCTTCTTTTTCCATCTTAGCTCAGTCACACTCTTGTGGCTGCAAAGACCTGCCACATGTTGAGCTACAGCTTCCCACCAGCCCAAAACTCTAGCCCAGGGTGTTGCTTGGGCTGCTGCAGAGCTTTCTTTGCCTCCCAGACCCAGCTGTTCTCTCCTTGCTCGTGTCTCTGGTCCTGCCCTGCAGGTTCGCCCAGTTGCACCTTCAGGTCCACCACTGCATTTGGTATGTTTGGCATCACGCAGGCAAAACAAAATTGGCGGTGGAGCAAGAAGTTCTGTGGGTTTAAATAAGTCAAATGACATCCATTCTGTATGAGCTATCCCTATTTAGCTTTAAAAAGCAGAATTCTTCATGAGGACAGATCTCTAAATCAGGGTACATTATAGAGGAACGTGTTCAGCTTGGAGGACGTTTGAAATCAGCAGTGTCTAAAAGACAAAGAATAAGGAGCTTAGACTACTGCATTTCTTCACTCAGCTTAAGGTTTTACCACTGGTTCTAACTTGAAGTATTGGCAGTCTCTTTTCCTCTGCTATTTTTTTTTTTTTTATCTTCCTTTAAACATTACAACTGTGATTATAAAATCACAGCTTAAGTTCAGAAAAGTAGATATATGCCTGTAGAGAAAATGGAATATAATGTTAATTCTACAGAGGGAAGTGCTCAAAGTGCTTATCATGTCCCATGCCACAAAGATTAGATTAAAATGTCCTAAGATTTTACTGTGACAATATCACACTCAAGCACTCTGAACCAAAAACCTCACAGAGTGCCTAATTATTATATTCGGTGCCTAATACTTGTCAGCTTGAAGGTGCTAGAATAAATCCAGGACAAATTTCTCTGCAGATATAATCCCATTTATTCTAGCTGGGTTTATTTACACCACAGATATCTGCCAGTTATTAATTAGTCATATTTAAGGCCGTAATTAAATCTGACCTAAATCTACCTTTAAATCCTGGATCTTCACATCCCGATTCATTGCAACACCTGGATGCCCAAAGTCATTTGGGTGCTGGATGCAGGATAACGTCAGCACAGCACACATGAGCTTGAGGGGGGCCACAAGGCAGCAGTTTGTGTGATGAGAAGTGTCCGAGTTCAAGCATAATTGTGTGGGGCTGCAAAGTCCTGCACGGCACTGTCTAGGGCATATCCCAACATATACGTATATCCTTCCTACAATGAGTATTTCAAGAGAATAAAAAGGAATTTCTTTTTTAACCAACACAGCTGGAAACTCGTTATAAATTATTACAGCTCCGAGCCTGCACTGCTGTGAAGTTGTGCCAGTCCTCCCAGCCCAGACATCTGGGAACTGCTGCCCCAAGGAGGGGCAGAGGCAGGTTTTGTGCCTGGACAGCCTGGGCAGGAGAGGGCTGGTGAGAGGGTTTGTGCTGGAGAGAAACCAGCTGGGCTGTGGGGATCCAGCGGAGGGGCAGACGGCCAAGGGCTGCACGGATCGGGAAGAGAGCAAGGGCCAGCAATGTGGTGTTACAACAAAGACAAAGGGGCACATTTCAGCAGGAGCTTTACAAGTTAATGCCTCAGTGGCCTAGAAGATGTACTGCAGTGCCTTCATTGTGACAGATTCAGTGCACAGTCATCTTCGGGTTTAGAACTGTAAACATGGCTGGAAAGGTAATGTCTATTTACCAGAAGAAAAAGTCCAGATGAGTAATAAAAGCTCCAGATATCCCAAACATCTACATTCACAGCAAAATATAATGTGACATAATAAACGTGTGTACGTATTTAATGTCAAGCAGCTTCAAAATATGTGCAAGCTAGACAAGGCAGCTCGTAGTGCAAGGGAAGGACCAGGGTTTGGGAGCTGTGGGGTTGTTTGCTCCGTAAATGTATGCGAGGAGA
This sequence comes from Athene cunicularia, assembly GCF_003259725.1. Taxonomy (NCBI): domain Eukaryota; kingdom Metazoa; phylum Chordata; class Aves; order Strigiformes; family Strigidae; genus Athene; species Athene cunicularia. The sequence continues at coordinate 4,837,752 of NW_020799110.1, forward strand.
AAACAAAAATCTCAGTTTCTGTTTCTAATTACGAACATCTGTGTACAAATGAAAGCCATTTCTCCCTCTATAAGCATATGTCCTCCATGTGCCTGCTTCCTCTGAAGGACAGGAATCCAGTATGGATGCTGTAAGGCCCATCATTAAGCGAGCTGGACTGCTGATGTGCTCATATTCCAGTGGCTACTGGTTTTCCTGTTGCTCCCTTTCTTCCTTCCTCTGCCTGTAAATTAAAAAACATGCTGCCCTCCAGGCAGCTATCTCCAGATATAAGGCAGCCCTCCTGACATGGGAAGGGGTTTTCCTAGGCTCTCTGGGAAGCTGAGGACAGAGGTCAACAGTCTCCTGCAAAGTAGAATGGGTGATAGTTGTATAAATAAAGCCCAGATACGAAGCACAGCCAGCTACAGCCAGTGGACCAGGACATCTGTGGGTTCTGCCTAACAAGGTACAGCTTGGTGAGCTGAACTTTGGAGTCTCCAAAGGAAGAGTAGATGAAGGGCTAGCATGTGCGTGGAGCGGCTGGGAAGGGGAGATCATTGAGATTGGATTTGTGTGGTGTAAGTGTTTGCCCCTCATGACTTACTGTGATTTGCTCCTCTAGCCTCAGCAGGTTTGCAGAAGCCTCCATTCTTGTAATAGTCTGAGGACAACCAGCAACCTGGGAGTGGAAACAAATAAGGAGACAATACGCTCCTAAACAAGGTGAGCTAATTATTACACACTTTTTTGTAGGCCATAAAGCTTGGGTTATTAATCCCTGAGTGTGGCTTTGCTGGAGAAAAGCAGCTGGTAAATGCAAGTTTCTTGAAAGAATATATATTGCTGAAGGTTAACACTCTCCTTGCATTTACCTACTTTCCAAGAGTGCTGCGTGCTTTCTGGAACGGGACAGCATGTTGAACACCCTCTCTGGCTCTGCGCTGTAAATCACGGTGCATTTCTTGCTATGCAAGTGGCACATCTTTTGTTCTCTCTGCTGCGACTTTAAATCTGTCAGAAGCAGGCTGCTGCAGTGTTCCCTTTCAATCCCTGTTCCTTTTTGTTTCTGAATACAAACTGACTTTGGAGTGAGCGATATTTGTGCTTGGGAAGTATGCTGTGGTAAAGAGGAATATTTGTGAAGCCATCTACCAGAGGAGAGTCGTGCCTCCTGGGACTAACTAATGGAAATTCTTGTGCTGATGATGTATGATACCTGAATGTCTTCTTTCAAAGCGCTGCAAGGACTGGAGTTCCCTTAGGACTGGTTTGAATTCATCCTTCCTTCTCCAGCCTTCCTGTGTTATTTTAATTAAGTTGTAATTCATCTCTTTCTTTAAAATAAATTATTTTTCTAATTTAGTTGGAGACACATGCTTTAATTTGAGATAGGGCTATACGGATCGTATGCTATTTGCCATAGAGCCAAGGTGTAAACTTTCAAAGAAAATGAATAGGTTTTCTCAGATATGCTTAGCTCTTGTCCTTTTCTAGAGATAGGTGAAGGGCAAGTCTGCCTGTCACCAGCTGGTACGTGGTTCATTCCTGAATCACGGGGCTTTGCAACGCCGTTAGAACTGATTTTAGTACCCATTATAGAATCTCCTTTTATCCATTTCAGTGTATAATCCTGTTTTAACAAAGCCCATTGATTGGAAGAGAAGATATTCACAGAATTAGTGGCTTATCTGTTAGGTAGATGCCTGTACGAGCACTAAAAATTGTCACAGCAATTAATATTGGCTTGGGCAAAATGCTATGACTTGAACTATCCAACAATAAGAACTGTAGAGAGCAGAGCAGACACCGAACCCTGGCCAATAAACGGAATGCAACTGCCAAAATTTAAAATTAAGTAGAAAATAAAAGGGGATTTTTTTCAGTGGAATGAACTACAGCCAAAAGAAACACAGATTTCATAGAGAAACAGAACTTTTTGACAACAATAATCAGCTGTAAGAGCTGTTGCTCGCTCTTTCTCAAGCCATTCTGGGTCTCCCAGTTGTTGAGTTTTTGCTAAAAGTGTGGTCTGTTGTGTCCCGCATGCCCAAAAGAGCCTACCTGAGGTAGCTGGCTTTAGGCCTTGGGCTTAAAGTGCTTTTGTTCCTCTTTGTGCTGATCTTTTGGGTTGTGCAAATTATTCTTCAAAGCCTCCTGCATGCCTCAAAGAATTCTGTTTCATAAGGATAAAATCCCTTTATTATGGTGCTTGTTAAAATTAGCTAGATGTTCATTTTACAGGTCTCTCTTTAGACTCACAATTCTGTGCAGATATTCAGCTCCCAAAAATACTGTAGAGCTGAGCACATTCAGCTCCTCAAAGCACCCCCACGTATCTATCCCACACTGTTTCTGTTGTGCATTGTTTAACCTTTTCTTCCTACAAAATGATGAAATTTAATTTCCCCCCAGTAATTTCCACTTCAGATGAAGTCATATCAGTATCTCCATTAATCAGTTTGGGGGGGGGGGTGTTTAGCCAGTGGCCCTTGTTGCTCCATGTTTGCCCTCGGCCTGTAATCAAGCATCTTTTTTTCTTGCCACAGGCAGCTGGGCTTGAATTCCTGCCTCACAGGTGTATCTTGTTGCTGGAATGCATTGTAGTGCTCAGACCGGGCAACTCACTGGTAATGCTCGTGGTAGAAAAGTTGTGATGAACGTCACACCACAGGATAGTTCAGGTTGGAATGAACTCTCTGGACATCGTCTGGTCCAGCCTCACCCAGGTAAGGGAAGATTCTCTACCCAAAAGTCTTCTTTGCCCAGATGGTAGCACAGACTGAGGGGTTTTATGAATGTTTGAGATTCAGTACTAGTTACACCTGGGATCTCTGTTTTTATATAATCTCTGTATTAATGAGCGTACTGGAAATAAACTGTACAGCGCACAGCACTAAGCTGTGATTTGCAAGCAGTAGTTAAGCAGTAATGTCGAAGTAATGATATACTCTGTTTTGCTTGGATATCGGTTGACAAGCTGAAAGGGTCTTTAGACAATAGGTATTTACCCAGAATTTTTCCTAGATGCAATAATGTCCAGTATAGCTTTTTCATCAACTCAGCTGCCAGTGGGGATCGGAATGTTATATATGGGGAAAAATAGTTCTCATAATCTGTTTTTGAGGGCTTTTGTTGTGAAGTTTTTATTGTATAATGGAGAGTCCAGACTGCTTTAATATTATACAATTTCTTAGCTAATTCAGCTGTCCTAATCCTTTCACAATGAAGCAAATATTTTTTCCTTTCTTGAGAGATACCAGAAAACCCACTTAAAACACAAAGCAAAGCTAAACCAAAAAAAAAAATAAATCTTGTGAAATTAAATTGAATGCAGTAATACTGAGAAGGCATTTCAAAGAGAGTGAAGCTTATACAGAAAGGTAACTCTAGCCAGCAACCGCTGTCTGCAATAATGGTTTTAAAATATTTCCATGTTTTTTCATGCTCTTTTCTTTGACCTTTAGTTCAAGGCCATCTGTGCTGAGCGGCTGACTTTTCTTAGTCCCTTGAGTGGCTGGTGAAGATAGGCTTCAGTATACATAATGAGGAACCAAACCTGTTGGAAGTGTACATTTGTAAACCTTCCCCCTTCCAGATGAAGTATGATAAAACTAATTTAGCCCTTGAAGGAACGAGTCTATTAGCCCTTTGATAGCTAATTCCTGATAATTTATTGTGCTGTATGAGTTGAGAAAACAGATTCAAATGCCTTTTGGAGGGTAGTAATAAATCATTATTAGGAAAAAAAAAACAAACCACACTATGGGGAAGGAAAATAGTTGAAAGATTGGGTAGAGAAAGAGATGGGTCTGCCTGACATGGGTTGTGTAAAGGGGTTGGCAGCTTGAAGGGGGCAGCTGAAGGCAAGTGCAGTATCTGGGGAGAGGATAAGGTGAAGAACTTGGCTTGAGGGAAAATACACTCTGGTTTTAGGCTGGTTTGTCATCTCAAGGTTTCTCAAGTTCATGCTTTTCACTCTCAGACAAAAAGGCCTGTTTTAATGTCCTTGTGTGAAGAAGTAGAGGGCAATGGTTAAATCTGAGTCTGTTTTTTTTCTGAAACCTCAGGGATTTATGTAACTTATTTGATTTTTATCTATTGTTCCCATAGACCTTTATCTCTAGATATGGCCACAAAGTGTTGATTTGTGTGGATCCCCTGTTGGCTTTTCTCGTTGAATCTGGAGGATGGCACTGTGCTCCCTAAGTGAGCAGCCAGCATCAAAACAAGTTATTTGTATGGTAATCCAAAAAAGAGATAACTTACTGGCACATGCTAGGTTTCTGGCATACAAGGGTAGGTAAATGTTCTGCCAGGAAGCTAAAGGAGCAGCAAAGCTACTCACGTTTGCAGGACACCTTGCATATTAACATATATTTTTCTCAAATTCAGCCATCCTACCAGTTCAGTGAGCATAGTAGAGTCACTGAAGCCCATGTCTCTAAAATATGCATCTCTTCCTCTTGTAATGTATTTTGTAGCACCACAATTGCTGCCAATCTTATTTGATGGCTGCCATGTGTTAGCAATTTTCCCAACATAAAAGCAGCTAGCTAACGCTGCATCTTTCTGCTTTGGTTAGGCCCTGGACCGGGACACAAATTTCAGGGCATGTGGGAGCCCTGCTCCCATTTCAATTTGCAGCCCTGTCATAGATTTTCCTGTTTGTTCTCAGGCAGGCTGCTTTCCCTCTTGGCACCTCCCCCTTTAAAGCGGGGAGATAACATTATTGGGGAATAACTCATCTGTTTGAAGCATAAGGTCGTTAGCGAGCAGAACACACAAAACCAAAGCCCACAGTTGCAAGAGGCTCGACCAACAGATGCTGCATTTGCTCCAGCACCTTCCTCCCTGCAGCTTTCAGTGGGGTCAGCCCTGTGGGGTGGAGAGGCTTTCTGCCATCTCACAGTCTGTTGGGGACCAGACACCATAAGGGCATATCCCTGCCTCTGGCCAACGTTCCAGCCCCGGGTTCCTTGTTGAAGGATGATGTTGCTCGTGCTGGGAGAGGAGCTGCTGCCCCAAGGAGAGGGACTCGGGCACGGAGGCGGCAGCAGCAGCACCCGAGAAGCCAGCTCTTTCCAGAGGCAAAGCTGTCAGGACTGACAGGTTGTTAGAGATCCATTTTCACTTATGAGCCATGAAATAAAGCTCATCTCCCCAGCAATTTACTGTGATGCGGTCCCATTGATTTTTATAGGAGTTGCCCAGTGTTTCATAGCAGAATGTAATTCTGTTTTTTTTCTTGGACGTTTTTGATTTGCCTATCATTCACTTAATGGTTCAGTCAAGAGCCCACTGAGCTTTTTATAGTATTTAAATGGCAGACATTAGCATAGGATGGACGCTTTAATGCACTTATATATGAATCTTTAATACGTTCTTATTGATCAGGTCCCTTGTATGATAACAAAGTGCTGTCCTCCCTTCCCACAGACAGAGAACTGAAACACAGAAGGGAAACTAATTGCAAATGTCAGATGCAGGATTTGGCAACCAAGACTCAAAAGCAGCTCTTCCAAATCTAGTGTCCGCACCCTGGGATCACCCTTTTAACTTGGAGAAGATTTTTTGCTACCGTTTGTAGATGTCAGAGTGTTTTTGTCTCTGTCTCTCTTGGTTATTTGTTATGCACTGCTGGGTTTGGTTTGAGGCTGAATCCTGCTCTGTGCTGAGTCTTGATTTACAGTTAGAAGAGAATTGCTGCGGAGAAGCTAAATCAGGTTCTAGGGTTTAAAAAGCCCTAAAGGCAATTATTAATTTATGAGGGTAAATTGTTGGTAAGATTATGTGAGCATCTGGAAACAGCTCTTGGGGTCATTAAAAAACAAGAACAGATTTATTGACTGATCAGATGTCAATAAGCTTCCCTTACAAGTGTGGACATTGTATCCTGTGAGGGAGTTAGAATGGGCAGGGAAGGTATCTGCTATTGCTAATACAATATTAAACAGAAATCCTCTCTACTTAATCCTCTTATTAGGTATTGTATTACTCTGGCTGTTGGTGTGTTTGCCACCTGTTGGTAAGAACACGTAATGAAGTGATCTGTCACTTTTTGAGATTGTAAATGATTTGTATGAAAAGGGATGATACATCAATCAGTTCGCATGGGTACTGTGCAAGAGATAATACCTGTGTAGGCCCAAATCCTCTGAGGGATGGGGAAAATTTACTACAGGTTTACCATTTTCTGTCTCTGACAGTTAGATGTATGTCCTGTCTGGGCGAGGATGAATGCGGTTTGCTTGCTGGTGGCTAAGTTATTGAATATGGGCCTGTGAGAGAAAATGTGGAAGGCCTTTATCCTCCCCTGAAATCAGAGGGATCTGAACGCACCGAGCCCCTCCCGAGAGGCTGCAGCCTTGTTTCTGTTTCTCTGTGTTTCTCCTTGGGTGCCTTCCCCGTGATGAAATCGGTGGGTTCAGCAGCAGAGAGGGGAGAGGCTGAGCTCTGTGGCGCTGCCAATCCCCCTGCTCACACCCGCTTGCCCTGGGGGGTGGCTGTACGGGGGGGTGCTCGCTGGTGCCCGAGTGATCCGAACCTCCGCAGGGTCCCTGGAAATCTAACCTGGCACCTGCTTCGCCTTCTGGGCACATCTGCCCCAAGAAAACTGTGTCAGAAGGAAAAATACCATTTCATGAAGGCAAGGAAACAAAAACTTCTGAAAAGTGGAACCTGGCTCTGTACTTTTACTCAAGACGAGTGCTACTTTCTACAAGGAGGCATGTAGTAGTAAAACTCAGCTGCCCACGAACAGAAAGACTATGCAGGAGGAGCAAATCGTGCAGGCCAGGTTCTGTGTAAATGTGTCTTTGGCTGTAGAAAATGTTAATCACAAAAAAAATTAGCAATTTGTGCAATAGCAGTTGTTCTGTGTGAACAACTGAACCAGCTGAGCAGGGCATGGGATTTCCCTAGAGAGAGAAAAATGTTGATTTACACACACACTGATGCTATAAAATACAGTCAACCCATCTTAAAGCTTATTCCATGCATCTGTGGTGCTGTACCTGGTATGAAAAAATCCACATCTGTAGCACACCAAAGAGAACCATGGAACTTTCTAGAAAGCCAGGGATCTTTGACGTATTCATGAATGTGTAGCAGTTTCCTAAAATACAGAGGAATTTCAAATAATACCCTCTTCTTTTTTCTGTACTATAACATTTAATTGTTTACAATGTGAAACCTTTGCTCTCAACAAGATGAAACTGCCCCCTTCTTTCCTTCATTCCTTACAACACTGATTATAACAGATAGGTGCAGCTCAGGTTCTGAGTTCAGGTTTATTTAATGGTGACATTATCTGCAAAGGGCTTAAATCCATGAGGCTCAATAAAGCAGTTCGGTGTGTAAGGGGGGAGGCCTGAGATCGCAGTGCCACTCGTGGGGATTTATATGAAGAAGTGAAAGCCCAGGAAACTTAAATGGTGTAAATAAAAGCAGGGTGAGAAAGGATAGGAAAATGGTGCTCTGTCTCACATTTAAGTAGTGGTAGACCAGCAGTTCTTCACGTTAACCGAAGCAATTTGACATGAAGGTTTGTCTGGATGGGGAACATAGCGGGCACTAAGGTAAATTGTGAATTTAATGACGTTTGCTGTGAGGACAAACCCTAAGGGGAATGTCTGACAGAGTGGAACCACTATGCAGAATAACCTGGTGAACTACTAATTACGTTACAGCCAAAATCAATATGGAAAATCGAAGCAAGGCTAGAAGCTATGACATATTCTTTCCTCACATTTGCACTGAGTCACCTTGCTTTGTAGCAGAACCACCAAATAACTCACAGGATCTCTCAGGCTTTTGGATTTCAGGCTCACAGAGCTGGATATGTCTCCTGGTAGGGTTTACGATCCTCTATACAAAACCAGCAACATGAAACTCCTTTCTAAATAATTATTTTTGATGCCCTTCTGCATAATGTTATCCAGTATTCTAATTTGTAAAGAAACTTCCTCTGGAATAAATCTCAATGTTTTTTTTTTCATAAATAACAATGGTTTGTGGCTTTGCACATTTATCATTGTGAATTATAACACTTCCACAAAGACTTTCTTCAATTGTAGCATTATTTTCAACAAATTTGTTTTCAAACCTATCAAAATATTGATCTTGAGATTGGAAACATCTCAGCGTTTGGAGTTATTGCACCACCACCTCTAATTTTACAAGCGAATAGATCCAATAACATGGTCATCTGACATACCAGATAAACGAGAAGGGGAAACGTTTCCTTGTCTTCTAGAGCATTTGGAAGCCAAAGTTGTGTAAAGTTTTTTTTCTTCTGTGCCACATAACATTGCTGCTCTTCGGTGAAAGTGGCCGGTACATTGCAGATATTCATAAAAGTCTGACTGGGATTGCAGAAGAAGGGCAGTAGCTGCAAATTCAGAACCGAGCTCATCTACAGGCACCTTTTGCACCAGGTCCAGGTAGATGAAAATCAGTGCAAACTGTTTCTTAATGTAATACATATACCTGTCTATTCTTGATAGATACCTGTGTAATCTCACTGTAACACAGATGTCTCTGTGGACACTAGAGCCAGTGAAATCTGGTGCCACGTGGTTTGATGTCCTTCATCCCTACACCTTTTCTGGCACAGGAACCCTGGCTATGTCTCCAGTTATTCCACTTCTGCCCACCCCCTCCATACCCCCCAGTTCCCTGTGGCACCCCAGCGTGACGGCTGGTGTTGAATTAAGCTTGGCTTTTGTGCCTGATAAAACAACTGCGGTGTCCAACATTTTCCATGAGGTCACTCATAAGCTTTCAGAGGTGTAGCTGCTGCAATAGGCGTTTACATATGTTCACTTCTAATACCTGTTGGTTATTCCTGCGGTGAAATAGAAAACGCCTTTAATCTTTCTTTCATATAAATTTCCTGGCACGGGCCCTGCTTAGCTGTGACTTAACTACAGCAGTTTTCATTGGCACCACTGTTGCTCTCGGTAGATCATGCTGAGGTGTGCCAAGGTGTCTGGCAACAGTCCACCACCCGTTTGTGTGCTGCACCAACTTTTAAATGAAGGCTCTGATCCCCTCTGCATCTTCCCAGATATTGATTTTGTTCTTTGGCATTACAGCATAAAACTATTAGTAAAGCTAAATCCAGGTAGGGTTTGTCTCAATGCGAGGACACTGTTTGGTATTATAAACCATCTCAGCTTAATGTATAGGAGCCATCACATTTCTCACCTGTCACAGTAAATGACCATAAAATCGTCGGGGAGGGCTGTTCACTTCCAGCCTGCAGCATCTGCTGGACACAAACAGCTCAGCGCTTCTGCAGTCAGGAGTATCTTGCACAGGGCTGACCTGGGTTATTCACCACAGTTACCACTTTAGAAAGGTACATTGCAGCTCTTGCCAGGAAGGACTGAGCTTGTCTCTTCTACAGGTCAGGGAGAAACTGCGGGTCTTCCCATTCTCATTGACACCGGTGGAATAATGTATCCCAAAGAGTTTGTGAATTAACTTCACGATCTCATTTTTATACAATTTTGTTCTGATGAACAGCTAACAATATAATTTATTCGTTAATTAAGGATGCTGCCTTTACCAAAATGCCATCTAGGACTTTTTTTGTTCCCTTGACATAAGGCAGTGTATAAAATTCCCTGTGAAGTTTAACCTTTCATTAAAACTCACCTTTTTTTATCTATTTCAATTCATAGTTAAGGTCTTAATTGCACCTCATGGACAAATGTAAAATGGTTGCCTTTGACATGGATATGAGCTCTTTCAGGAGACAGTGTGCTAACTTATTTGTGCTGTAAATCAAAATCCGTGTTGAAGAGAGGGATATTTCAATTGGATTTTATGCAAATTCATGATAAAAACCAGCAGCCTTTAGAGAGATACTAATGTAAGCACAGACCCTCCAATTTGTTTGACCTCTGATGCATGAGATCCCCTAATCCCGCCTTCGTGGGAGCAGGTTACACGGTAGATATTTTTGTTCATTTGAGAAAGGGGAGGTTGTGGAGCCACATTCCTTACCATTGCTGCCCCCAGCAGAGGGTACTGCTGGGCCAACCCGGGACATCTTCCAGTCTTTGACCCCACCCTCTGTGTGAGGAAGGCAGGATGAATCGCATGAGC
>NW_020799110.1:4847896-4889508 GCF_003259725.1 Athene cunicularia
GGGGGGAGGCCTGAGATCGCAGTGCCACTCGTGGGGATTTATATGAAGAAGTGAAAGCCCAGGAAACTTAAATGGTGTAAATAAAAGCAGGGTGAGAAAGGATAGGAAAATGGTGCTCTGTCTCACATTTAAGTAGTGGTAGACCGGCAGTTCTTCACGTTAACCGAAGCAATTTGACATGAAGGTTTGTCTGGATGGGGAACATAGCGGGCACTAAGGTAAATTGTGAATTTAATGACGTTTGCTGTGAGGACAAACCCTAAGGGGAATGTCTGACAGAGTGGAACCACTATGCAGAATAACCTGGTGAACTACTAATTACGTTACAGCCAAAATCAATATGGAAAATCGAAGCAAGGCTAGAAGCTATGACATATTCTTTCCTCACATTTGCACTGAGTCACCTTGCTTTGTAGCAGAACCACCAAATAACTCACAGGATCTCTCAGGCTTTTGGATTTCAGGCTCACAGAGCTGGATATGTCTCCTGGTAGGGTTTACGATCCTCTATACAAAACCAGCAACATGAAACTCCTTTCTAAATAATTATTTTTGATGCCCTTCTGCATAATGTTATCCAGTATTCTAATTTGTAAAGAAACTTCCTCTGGAATAAATCTCAATGTTTTTTTTTTCATAAATAACAATGGTTTGTGGCTTTGCACATTTATCATTGTGAATTATAACACTTCCACAAAGACTTTCTTCAATTGTAGCATTATTTTCAACAAATTTGTTTTCAAACCTATCAAAATATTGATCTTGAGATTGGAAACATCTCAGCGTTTGGAGTTATTGCACCACCACCTCTAATTTTACAAGCGAATAGATCCAATAACATGGTCATCTGACATACCAGATAAACGAGAAGGGGAAACGTTTCCTTGTCTTCTAGAGCATTTGGAAGCCAAAGTTGTGTAAAGTTTTTTTTCTTCTGTGCCACATAACATTGCTGCTCTTCGGTGAAAGTGGCCGGTACATTGCAGATATTCATAAAAGTCTGACTGGGATTGCAGAAGAAGGGCAGTAGCTGCAAATTCAGAACCGAGCTCATCTACAGGCACCTTTTGCACCAGGTCCAGGTAGATGAAAATCAGTGCAAACTGTTTCTTAATGTAATACATATACCTGTCTATTCTTGATAGATACCTGTGTAATCTCACTGTAACACAGATGTCTCTGTGGACACTAGAGCCAGTGAAATCTGGTGCCACGTGGTTTGATGTCCTTCATCCCTACACCTTTTCTGGCACAGGAACCCTGGCTATGTCTCCAGTTATTCCACTTCTGCCCACCCCCTCCATACCCCCCAGTTCCCTGTGGCACCCCAGCGTGACGGCTGGTGTTGAATTAAGCTTGGCTTTTGTGCCTGATAAAACAACTGCGGTGTCCAACATTTTCCATGAGGTCACTCATAAGCTTTCAGAGGTGTAGCTGCTGCAATAGGCGTTTACATATGTTCACTTCTAATACCTGTTGGTTATTCCTGCGGTGAAATAGAAAACGCCTTTAATCTTTCTTTCATATAAATTTCCTGGCACGGGCCCTGCTTAGCTGTGACTTAACTACAGCAGTTTTCATTGGCACCACTGTTGCTCTCGGTAGATCATGCTGAGGTGTGCCAAGGTGTCTGGCAACAGTCCACCACCCGTTTGTGTGCTGCACCAACTTTTAAATGAAGGCTCTGATCCCCTCTGCATCTTCCCAGATATTGATTTTGTTCTTTGGCATTACAGCATAAAACTATTAGTAAAGCTAAATCCAGGTAGGGTTTGTCTCAATGCGAGGACACTGTTTGGTATTATAAACCATCTCAGCTTAATGTATAGGAGCCATCACATTTCTCACCTGTCACAGTAAATGACCATAAAATCGTCGGGGAGGGCTGTTCACTTCCAGCCTGCAGCATCTGCTGGACACAAACAGCTCAGCGCTTCTGCAGTCAGGAGTATCTTGCACAGGGCTGACCTGGGTTATTCACCACAGTTACCACTTTAGAAAGGTACATTGCAGCTCTTGCCAGGAAGGACTGAGCTTGTCTCTTCTACAGGTCAGGGAGAAACTGCGGGTCTTCCCATTCTCATTGACACCGGTGGAATAATGTATCCCAAAGAGTTTGTGAATTAACTTCACGATCTCATTTTTATACAATTTTGTTCTGATGAACAGCTAACAATATAATTTATTCGTTAATTAAGGATGCTGCCTTTACCAAAATGCCATCTAGGACTTTTTTTGTTCCCTTGACATAAGGCAGTGTATAAAATTCCCTGTGAAGTTTAACCTTTCATTAAAACTCACCTTTTTTTATCTATTTCAATTCATAGTTAAGGTCTTAATTGCACCTCATGGACAAATGTAAAATGGTTGCCTTTGACATGGATATGAGCTCTTTCAGGAGACAGTGTGCTAACTTATTTGTGCTGTAAATCAAAATCCGTGTTGAAGAGAGGGATATTTCAATTGGATTTTATGCAAATTCATGATAAAAACCAGCAGCCTTTAGAGAGATACTAATGTAAGCACAGACCCTCCAATTTGTTTGACCTCTGATGCATGAGATCCCCTAATCCCGCCTTCGTGGGAGCAGGTTACACGGTAGATATTTTTGTTCATTTGAGAAAGGGGAGGTTGTGGAGCCACATTCCTCACCATTGCTGCCCCCAGCAGAGGGTACTGCTGGGCCAACCCGGGACATCTTCCAGTCTTTGACCCCACCCTCTGTGTGAGGAAGGCAGGATGAATCGCATGAGCCTCCTGCATAATGCTGAAGACTTGAGGAGTTCCTACAAACGTATTTAGGAAATGGTAATTATTTACCACAATGCTCGTGGCATGCTTGACGGTGAAGCTCTGACCTGCGGCATACCAAGAGCTCAGCCCTGGTCCTTAGCTGTGGAATTTTACTTTATGCAGAAGTATCTTCTGCAAGTGCATCCTTATGGTTGCCTTCTCCCTCTTGGAAAAGGACAAAGAAACATAAAGAAATCACAGAACAGCTTGTTGTGCACCTCTGATCGAAGAGTCAATGCTTTGGTTTTTCCTCTAGTATCAGATGTAGGGAGATGTTTGCTTCTTCCTGCAGCAGAGCAGCATCATTCCTAAAAAGCACCGTCGCAGCACATCCTTATAAAATGCGTCCAGGGAATCACAAAGGTGAGGTGACCAAAGAGGGAAGCAGAGCTGCCCGTGCTTGGTCAGCATGCGAGGAACGAAAGTGTTACCCACAGATCTGCAGGCGAGCGTGCGTGTTGTGGCAGTTATGTGGCAGTTAGCAATGGTTTATTTTATGGAATAAAAGAAACGCGGAGGAGAAAGGATCATACTTCCCAGCTGTTGTATGTAAGTGGCACCTAGAGATGGGCGAGTTAGCACCTGGAGATACAGAAGCAAGGCAGCACTCATGTGTTGGCGTGGTTGGTTGGGAAGGGAGCTCCCACCTAACTTGAAGCAGCAGAGCTGTTTGTGGGCATCCAGTGAAGGTCTGTAGGGCTATGAAAATGCTGGGAGTTGTGTCAGTCACTAAAAGCAACTCCATGGAAATAACAGCTTTTTCAGCCAGTCAGCTCTGACGGCCATTCGCTGGAGGGTCTGTGGTGGTGCCTTTGAGGGCACCCTGAGTGTCTTCAGGGCATTTTGTGATGCTGTCTGTGGTCACGTACATGGCTGACATACATAGCACTTACGATGAAAATATAGTTTTGCCACCTCTGGAATTTTGGTGGAGCATTAATGCGTGCAGTTGAAATGTAGATACGGAGCTGAGGAGACCTAGGCCCTAGCTGACATCAGAGGTGGTGCAAAGGGAGGCTGGGAACTCAACAAGCAAGGGCTGTAAGACTAAAAGCAAGAGATCAGACCCACAGAATCATCTCGGTTGGAAAAGCCCTCGCAGCTCCTCCAGCCCAACCATGACCCTCCCCCTGACCGTTCCCAACTCCCCCAGATCCCTCAGCGCTGGCTCAGCCCGACTCTTCAACCCCTCCAGGGATCCCGGGGACTCCCCCCTGCCCTGGGCAGCCCATTCCAACGCCCAACAGCCCCTTCTGCACAGAAATCCTTCCTCAGAGCCAGCCTGACCCTGCCCTGGGCAGCTTGAGGCTGTTACCCAGGTCAAAGGCAAAATATTTTTTGAACTGATAAAAGCATTTGCTCTATGGTTGAAAACATGCAGAAGATACAGGTGGATGTTGCTGATTGCAGTCAGAAGGTACAGAAGGACTCAGGCTAAACTCAGGCCCAAAGTTATCTCTGTTCTCAGGTTTCCTCTTGAAAACTTTTTCCCAATCACTTGTGCGGCCTTACCTCTGTGCCTCTCTGCGATAGAGTTTAGCACTTTTTTTTTTTTTTTCTGAAACAATTTGAGATCTGTGGGTAGAAGAAGCTTTGAGAACAAAATATTTCTCACAGCACAATGATTGTGTTTCAAGGGATCATAGGTTAATGATAACAACATGCCTGTGAATTTTCTATTGTGCATTTCAGCATGTAGGAACAAGTAGAGGCATTGCTAATCTTGTCAGCTGAATCCCTGACTATAACAAAGCTGATAAATACCTTTAATATGCTGAACTTCTAATGAAAATTTTAAAATACTTTCTTAGTAGATATGGCAAAGTTAGTTGGGCTTTTATTCCATTTAGAAGTGATGATGATGATGATGATGATAAGGTAAGGAATAATTTTGCATTTGAACCAGCAAGAACTGTGGAAAGGAAGGGAAACCTGCTTGAAGGCTGATGATGTGTCAGGTGTACTGAAGGCAACTCTTTATCTTGCTCTGGATACGCAGCTTTGGGTTTTGCATCCTTTCACCCTGCAAATGTTTTTGGCTGTAACAATATAAATTTATTTCTTACTCTGCTACATGGAGGAAGCCCTGTGCACACAGTAAACACATTTTACGTGCTCAGACTTGAAAAGCTGAGTGAAGGTCGTTTTTAGCAATGAGTGCTCTTTGGCTCCTTTGTCGTGAAAACCTGCAGCAAAAGTGGATAAAACCTGTCAGAAACCAGTTTGTACTTCAATGACAAGTGTATCTGTGTGTTTCGCTCCTAATCGCAGCAATTTTTCTAATGTTTGCTTTAAAGTAGAGCTATCTAAGTCACTTTTCAGCTTGGGTTAGATCAAGCCTTAAGTTAGCATGCTGGCATTTCAGGTTTGGACAAAATCCACACGTAACGGTGCGCGGTGGCCTTCAGCCTGCGAGGGGTTTCAGACTCCCGGATGCACACGGAGCTGTTAAAGGCAATGTGGCAAGGAGCAGGCATTTTACTGAGGTGAGTTGTGGAGCCATAATATCGTATGTGGTCCGCTGGAGGATTTCCTGACCTACAAAATGAATTCCACTGGGTTATATTTTTTGCATTGAGTGTTATAGTTTCATGTATTTTATGGCTAGAGCATGGTATTATGATCCTCTTGACTGACCTTTCAATTCATCATAGGTAGTAGGAGTTACCTCATGATGCCCAAGCTGGGGCTGGACTAGAAAGACTTTTAAAATATGTCTAGTGATAAGGATTTATCTTAGCCTTTAAAATAATTGCTGCAATGACTAATTAACTCCATTATGAAATATTTACACTTTTTGTTTCTGGCCTGAATTTTATTGTGGGATGTTCTTTGGAATTTCACTGGAAGGCTGAGAACTCCTGTCTCACCAGTTGGCTGCCTCTGTGGCCTCTAACCCACAATCAAGTCGCCCCGACACTTCTTTCCTGAGCTGACTAGCGTGAACTTCCTTTCTGTAAGCCAAGTTTTCCCGTCACTCTCACCCTGTTCCCTGAACAGTCTCCAGTATTTTGATGAGTGGATGCGAGCCCTGGTCACAGTACACCAACAGCTGTCTTGCCGCTGCCAAATCCAGAAGTGATGTAATTTTCCCTTTGAATTTGTACTTCCAATCTGTTGATGTGAGACTCTCATTAGTCCTCTTTGCCACAGCATCACACTGGGAGTCACACTCCGTGAGCAGTAAAGCTGAGAGAGAGCATTTCCCTCTGCCATTCATTCTGTATGCCCACAGGGCCGGAGTTGTGGGCCATCTCCATTTTTTTAGCTTGCATAAATACATAAATTTCTTGATTTAGCAAAGCATTCAGCATTCCCTGTATCCCAGAAGACACCCTATAGCAATGAGGACCTGCCATGCGGGTCCCCCTTCCCACCATCAGCTCATTTACCAGACAGGACCACAGGGTCTGGCACTAAGTGACGCGTGTCAGGCAAAGAGGTCAGAGTAACTTTAGGGTGAGCAGCTACAGAGCAGGCAGTTGTGCAAGGTCTTGTGGGGTTTGCCTTTGCAAAAAAAAAACATTGGAAGAAGCAAGGAATTGCGTTTTGAGTCGTGCCAACCTGAGCTCCGCGATGCTGGCAGGGAGCGACGTTGGCCAGCGGGTCGTGGGAAGGCACCCCCAGGCGTTGCTGGAGCGGTGGCTGGCGCGTGTTGTGGAGGTTACACACAGCTATTGTCAGCCAAGCCTGAAGGCTGACTCAGAAAGTTGATCTTCAGTCAAGAAACTCGTCTGAAGTGAATAGGCCCTTGATTAAGGACAGAACAGGCTTTCATTAGGGCTTTCTTGGCCTATTCGCATTAGATGTGAACTTGTTATGGTTGCTGAAGTAAATATTGCATCCGCTGTGAATACTGGCTCGTACAACACACAATAAGAGCCCTTATTCTGCAGCTTCTCATTCCGGGCAGAGTTTTGTTGTCTCTCTGGACTCTTGCTGGAGCCACAAGTTCTCCAAGTGAAGCCCCGCAGCCTGACAGCAAACAAAAGGAGATGGTCAAAGCCGGCTCGCAGCCACGCTCCATGCCCGGGGCACAGGGAACAGCAGGACACGCCAGCACCGCTGTAGTTTCGTCTGTAGGCAGCTCATCGCTGAAGCAAAGTGGAGAGAAGTAAGAAGCAGCTTGTTTTGGTGCTAAGAGGCCGCGCGGGTAGAGCGCCTGTACCTGCAGGTGGAAGTGGCTTTTTGCACACTAAGTGTGGCAGAAGAGGGGCCGTGTTCTGCACGTCTCCACAGGCAGTGCTGTACCCCAGGAACACAAACCCCTGAAGCATCGGAGACGCTGTGAACACACAGAGGCTCCGAGCAGAACACGAAGGGCCAGGGAGGAGCTCGGGTGGCCCCAAGGTGGCTTCCAGCACCATGCGCTGGGCCAAAGAGGGGACAACTGCTCCTGGCTGGGGGAGAAGCTTGGGTGGAAAAGGGTCTGGGTGCTCCCTCTTCCTCAGCCCCATGTTTGCTCCAAGAGGTTAAGAGTTGTTATTGCTTCAGCTGGAGAAAGACCTCGGGTGCAACAAACCTTTAAGAGCAAAGTGACAGAGGCTAAAACTGGCCCTAAAGCTCCCTCCCTCCCTCTGCCAGTCTCTACTGTCCTCTGCTAAAACAGAGGATGAATGCAGCACTAGGCAAACTGCGACAAACCACCACACTTGTGCAAGATCAGTAACTATATTCTAGTTTATTGACTGCAGTCAAGTCTTATTATGCCTCAAATAATTAAATACTGCAACTGTGACATTAAAAATACAGGCCAATTTACCAAAATAATTGTATTCTGAAGATTATGTACATATTATACATTTTACAGTATCATGTAAACTTTTTTTATACATAAGGTAAATCTGATTTGATAACTGGAAACCCCAAAATACTCACTGACAAAAATATTCCTATGAAACATAAGCACTGTGTCTGGGCCATTAAGGAAAATTGCAAAGAATGGAAACCAACTATAAAACATAATATAATTGCGTTAGTAGAAAAAGGAATTAAATTACATTCATATAAAAAGCTAAACTAAAAACATTGCTATGCATCATTATTAAAAAAAAAAGGGAAAAAATCCCAAACCCTTTCCTTTTATATATTAACACCCACTTTCATGGGGAGCTACTGTGTGCCTCATTTCCAGCAATGGGGCATAGCCTAGGAAATCCAGATTCCCACTCTCCTTTTAACATATATTAAATAACTAGGGTCTGTACCAATACAAATATTGTATATATTCATGCACTGTGGTTATGTTCATAGTACCCTACCAAGGCACAGTTTTTGTGTCGTTTCCCCCCACCCCACCCCTTATATTTCAGCATGCAGTGCTAGAGATGTTTGCTGTTCCAAAAAAACTCCTGTGGGATTTGTCTCTAGTCTTTTTTTTTTTTTTTTTCACACTAGGGGATGCAAATCCTTCCAGCGTAGACTTAAAAATAAATAAGTAAAAGAAGGTAAAGGCCTTAGTTCAACATCTTGCACCAATCACGTCAACTCAGTTAAGATACAGCACATCACTGAGGCAACATCATTGCGTTTCTCTGGTCAAATATTTTATATATTAACTAGGACAACAAAATTGTTCCTTCTGTAAATCTTCATTCATGTGACAGCTGTAGTGTTTTGATTTGGCAAAACAGATCTTCAAGTCGAAATTGGTTTCCAGCTCCCATCTCACCTCAGCATACCACCATTTGCATTACTTGCTATGTAGTGCATGTAATTGAAGTACCTAGGTCTGCTCATCAAAATAAATGCATAATTGAACAGTATATAAACAGCTGCCAAAATTAACAGCTGTTAACCTGGCTGTACTTTGAAGGCTTGTAAATCTTGCATATTTTATAACTGTTCTGCACCTCTAAAAGGCCTGGTCCTGCAAAGAGCTAGGCATGTGCTTATCTTCAAGGATTTGAAGAATCTCATGAGATTATAATGGATCAAACTTCCCCCCGGCCTCTGCAACCTGAGGAGTTGGCACAGATCAGGCCTTGGATGGGCAGTGGGGCCGGCCCTTAGTCCTAAAAGTCACGTCAAGAAGACAAAGAGAGGTGGAGTGACCAATGGCAGCTGGGTTTAGGCACTAGGTGTATTCCCTCAGATGTTGAATGTACCTGAAACTAGGCCAAACATCTCGGACTTGGACAAGGTGAAAGTGTATTCCAAAATGGCCTTCATAAAACATGCCCAGAATTACAAAAAATTAAACCTATATGATGTCTGTTTATGTACAGCTTTAATAGAAAAGAAATCCTAATCTAGAGTATCAAAATACAGTATTCATATAAACGTATGAGAGCATCTAATAGAAAAGTAAAAAGTGTAAAACAAACTTTTTTTTTGGAAATTAAATATCCTAAAAAAGTTGTTGGGGTTTTCTTTTTAAAAAGAAAACAGGAATTTGTGTGCTGAAAAAAAAAAAAAAAAAAACTACATCTCCCCTCGTCTACGAGTTTTTGCTGCAGCAGCTCTGCCTTCTTCTTCCTCCTCCTCTTCCTCCTCATAATTTTCTTCATGAACTTCTTTCTGGTTGTTCTCTTCTTGCATTTCATGCTCTTGATCTGCCCCTCCATTATTCTTTTCATCAGCCTGATTGGAAAAAAAATAATTAAACAGATTCAGTGCAACTGCCAGTTTCTTATAGTTTATTTTAGGGCAATGAGATATGAAGGAAAAGGAAAAATGACTGAGCTGGAGTTTTTAGAGCTGATGGACAGAAACGGGGAAAGATTTTTTTTCAGTCCTCCAGGCAGCAGGAAGGGATGTGGGGGTAGAAGGATGAGCAAATGGATGTTGGGACAGCACGAAATTTTAAGGTCTATGATCTAAAGCAAGGTACAGCAATTATTATATAATGTCACTGTGACATGATCACCGTTAGGTGAAGTGTTTAATCGTGTCACGGAGTTTGTGGGTTTACACAGTACTTACGTTTTCATCATTTTCACCATATGGCTCTTCAGCATTGCGTTCCAGTTCTCGTTTCTTCTCTTCAGTCAAATCTTCCTGGATCTACAAAGCACAGAGATGTTCTGTAGATTTTAATTTCCTTTAAAAAAGTTGCCCTGTGGCATAAGCATATGCATTTTCACAGCTACACTTATACAGAACGAAGATTCAAAAAAAAAAAAGAGGAGAGGGCAGGGAGAGGTTAAAGGAGGAAAAGAAACCCCAACTGCCCAATAATCAGGAAACTCACTTTGAGAGCATTTTTAACCACAATTTTCAGACTCTCTCATCATCAGCTAATGCATTTAGACTTCCATTCCATGTTTTAACCTTACATATATATTATTTTCTCTTTGTCCTTCATAGTAAGTGTCATGACACAGCAAAGAGTTATTACAGACACTTCCACCCCGAGGACTCCCTGAACTATTTCAGTTCTGAGAAGCGACGTCGGTGTTTAAGGGTAACTCTGTCCATGCTTTCCCAGCAGCGGAGCGATCCTTCTACCAACTGGAAACTACAAATAGCAAACAGGGGAGTGGGAGCAAAGAATTATCTCTTCCAACTCTATCCTTGGAGAGAGGCAGCCCCACTGAATCTGGTTTCCAGGTGTTCAAATCTTGATCTATCACTTTTCTTTGATGTCAGCACTCTCCCTCACCTCCACGTCCCTTTATGGTCAGATGCAAATTTGAAAGAGCCACACTCTGAAGTAAACTTGATTTGCTTTTGGAGAACACTGTTATGAGTATCTGCTCCAAATGACGTCCTGCCAGCTGGGCAAGATGTTCCTGTAAGGCCGTACAGCTCTCCCCATGGAAAAAAAGCTGTTTCAGCTGGCCAGGAAGCGCTCGCCCCTCAGGGCTGCACCCACCCACCCAGAGCGAGGATGAACCTGCAGCTTTCCACGGGGCTCCCTCCCTCTAGCACCTGCCCCCACACTCTCCCACTCGGCAGCAGCAACAGACTTCCCAACATCAGTAGCAGTTCCTGTAAGCCAAAGAGGAGTTGCCAAAGGCCAACTATTCCCAGTTCCTAACGACCTGGTTTGATTTAAGTAACTTTATTCTAAACTGGTGAGCTGTAAGTGCATACCAGCTAATCTAGACAAAGCATTCCCCATAAAAGAATAATGAGTGGCTCTTTCTATTGCTTTCTGTAAATCATTATGAATGAAGTAGAAAACAGCAATCGATTAGGGCTGCATTGAAGAACTGGAGGGCAGCTTATGCTGGCACATGCATAACGAGGACACCATTCAACATACAAAGAAAAAAATTCCCTTCCCTTCATTTTCTCCTCCAGTTCAAAGCAATGTGCCAACAGCTTCCTGACTGACTCCACGAATAGCTGGGGCTTATGTAACCTGGACTGCTTAGGAGAAGCACAGATAAATCAAAGTCAGAGCTAAAGAATAAGTAACTGGCCAAGGAAGTGGTTTGCCCAGAACAGCAGTGGGTGATTAGAGAGGCAAACTTAATGAGGTTTTCAGCAACTCTGTCTTACATTGTGAATGGCTTCATCTTTTCTATTATTGCACAATTAATACTGTGTTGCATGAAGACTAATGGATTGCAGCATATAAGCATGAGTAACACTAAGTGTGTCCAGAAGTGGACAGCAGAGGAAGGGCAAAGGTTTCCTAAAGTCAAAGTGATTTGGGTTCATCTTACAGCTCTGGAAGACGCCCACGCTGAATGTTAAGGGAAGAGGTGCTATGCCACCTGAGCCCACACATGCCTTGTGTCCGTTTCCTTACCTCCTCTTCTCCCTCTTCCTGGTATTGTTCATCCACGTTATCTTCCTGCTGGTCAGGATTTCCTGCCATCTGCAGAAAGATCATGTAAAAATTCAGTTCTATATAGAACTTTAGAAGGTTAAAACTTCTTGTTCTGGAACTAAAACTTTATGTAAAGCTAAAGTAAGAAAAAACAGCATAAGAAGTTCATTAGCATCAATGATAGCCTAGCTACATGATTTAGAACTGCCCTAAATTAAAAAACAGATGACAGCAGAATGATTATAATAAAAATCACTTCACAGAATAAAACAAGGCTTACTGTACTAAGCAGGAAGACAATGAAATATTCACACCATTAAAGACCAACGCCATCAAAATGCAGGTTCTCTCTGCCTAGAGGAGTTGAGAGTTTCAACACGGTTGAAACACGCGGCATTCGCCGGAATGGCTGCAGAAGGCAAGCGACAACACTGCTTGCAGCTGACTGAGCGCTGGTGGCAGGGAAGCAGCCGAAGGGCTCTGTGCAGGGACACAAGGATTGTACGATGGGGTGTTCCTTGCGGGGCCTGGTAAATACAGGGGCCTGAACTACAAGACTACAGAACCTCGCTGAGTGGAGCCAGTGATGAGAGACAGACCAGTGCAGCGCTAGGAGTAATTCCACACTTTTACCTGCACGTGTCATATATGGCTTAAAAGAGATCTTTAAAAAGCAAAATTGAGTGTTCTCTCACCAAGCTGTGCCACACTGTCCTTAAAGAGGCCCTACAGACCTTCCTTTCCCTTTACTGACCACTAGGTGCTCTTCCATTCCTGGATGTCCTTGTTTCTGACTGGTTTGCTTGTGCTTTTCATTTTCATCTGGTAGATTTTCTTCTCTTTCTTGCTCAGCTTCCTCAAATTCATCTTCTCCCTGATTGTTGGGGTCATCAGCAGGATTCACATCTTCCATGGCTGCCTTCTGTAATTTTCAGAAGTGAATGTTAAATATGTATTTTTATCTCACAGTCAAATTTCGCTTCATTTGAAAGCTACTCTAGCATGAGCTACCTTAGAGCCAACTCCATACCCGCTGAAACCAGCTGGAATCTCTCGACAGGCCTCGGGGGTCACTAGACCAAACCCCAGCCACTACAGAAGTGTCTGTTCCTGAAAAAAAAAAGGTACTTCAGCACTGAACCCAGACCTGCAGGATGGGTCTCTGTCTGCTAAAATCCCCATGGAATCCGATGACTTATTTCACACAGGCTGCTGAATTCCTTTTGTTTACTATCTGACAACTGGCAATGCCTGATAAGACCAAGTGAAGAGAGATCAGAGTTTAGATGCTCATGGCTCAAAAGAGCTGATGTGATCTTTCAGTACCAGTCTGTCCTGCAATATTGATCTTGTCTATAATAAAACAAAAGGAAGCAACACTCACTTTTCATCATACTTTGCTATTCAGCATTTTCCTTCTAGCTATCATTCAGTAAAAGCATTTCTGATATCTTTATAGCTGACATGTTAAAGATCCTTTAGAAATATTTACTATACACCTTAATTTGCTGAGGGGGAGGGGAGTAAAGATGAAACACTTGATGTTCCACAACACCAGGTAAGATGGAACTTTGAGGGAAGGCACGGGGCTGAACCTCCTGCATCCAGATCTCTGTGCAACCCACGTCACGGCTGTGTTCAGTGCTGAGGTATGTCTGCTTTCAAGATCTCACACTTCTGTACTGACTCCAGCTGGTTTCAGTGGCTATCGAGTTGGCTCTTACCCTCTGAACTACTGATAGCACGAAAAATACCATCACCCCTTTCTGACTGACCACCAATGAGTTACTCCTGTTATTTTTTTTTTTTTTTAAATCCAAATTTACCTGTTCATGTCCCTACTAAGTCCAAATCCTTTATTCCACCTAAAGCACAGATCAAAGGAATGCAGAAAAGCAACTTGCTCCCAACAAGGAAGCTTTTTTTGATTTCTTCCCAAACCAGTAAGGACAACTTTAAATAGATCTTAGATGTAGTTTTAAACTGTCAAACTTGTCTTCCTAGCAGACCTCTGGTTCATCTTATTTCTGTAACACGCAATTATGTCAGATGAGACTTCTGGGTTTTCACTTCAGTACCGATTGCTATCCATAGCATCTTAATTCATACTCACTGATTCATCAGCCTGCTGATTTTCTACTTGATGTTCTGGTTCTTGCTGTTCATTTGCATTATTTTGATCATCATCTTCACCTTCATCCTGGTGCTGGTTGTCACGTTCATAAGCTGACAAATTTTTGATATTATTATAGTATTACAGCAGTTTCTAATTAGCCTTTTTAAGAGTCTCCTTTACACTAGCTTCCACACGTGCTTTTAGCAGTAGGCAGCCTTTACCTAAAGAGCTTACCCAAACAGATAGTGCTAATGGAATTGTTTTAGTGCTAGTAGGAAACCAACACTGACAGATTATATAATTTGAAGAGATCACACAAAATCACAGGCAGAGCCAGGAATGTAACCAAGATCCACAAAGCCCTATCCTAGTAGCTCAATCAAAAGGACACTTCTCCTTTCAGGAATGGGGATATTATCTTCAGTAATTCCTGTATTTCACTCAGTCATTTCAGCCAGTGTTATCTGAGCTTCTGCTTTTAAATTGCAAGTTTATATTTCAACTTGAATCCAAACTGGATATGAAATGAATATTAAAATCTCACATGAAAGGCAGTACACAGGGAACCTGTGAACATAGTAGGGACATATATTTTGTCTTACCTCCTTCCTCTTCTTGAACACCTTGCTGCTCTTCCCCTTGTACAATATCATGGTCCATGGTATCGTAATGAGCCTGTTGGCTGAGAAAATTAAAGGCAAATACATCATTTCAGTTTCAAAAAAGTGTGGGTTTGCTTTAATAAACAAACCATCCTACTGCCTCTCTGCCTCTCCCAGCTCCTGTCAGAATGGGTTCCAGCTTAGCTTTCTATTACCTAATATTTTTTTCACACAACCTTTCCTGAAAGAAGATAAAACTTTATAGAACAAAGACTTTCTTGTCCTACTACACTAACTTCTGTTTTTCTATATTTATCAATGGGATCTGCCTTGTATTTTCCAAACTCCTAAGCTAGTATATTCCATAATCAAAGCACAAATACTATGAACTGGAAGCAAAGAACCTCTCAGATAAAGGGTCTGAAAGAGACTACATGGATCAGTTATTCTGTTGAATAAGCAGTTTTAGCTGTCATCTTGAAAGGGGTTTACTTGTGTAAACTGTGCTCTTGCAGGACTGAATGTTTTGATAACAAATTATGAAAGGTTCTCTCATACCCAAATCCTTTTAGAACACGGGTCAAGTTAATAATCAATATTTCAAACTTTCAGCAAAGAAAGTTCAATGGGCTTAAGATTCCAAGAGACAAAAAATTGTCACTAATAATTTTCAAGTAAGCAGAAGTATAAGGAAACATGGCAGGGAGGGTGAAAGGCATGTAGAAGCTACAGTATCATTAATATAACTGCATTCACAATAACTTTATGACACCAACAGGGTGTTGGTTTATCCCAAAATCATGATTTTGTCTCTACAGTGCAAATAATGCTAGTCACTCTTGTCTAGAAAGTCTTCACGGAATTACTTAAAATCTCACATTTAATAGGAACTTTAGCTTAGGTATTTAATGCACATCTGATACCAGAGCTCCTCAGTAGTACAAGATCCTAATTGCAGAACATAATGACTAATTTAAAGCAAGTTTTAAGACAAGGTCTGGAAGCCCCTAACCTCTCCCAAGACTGAATGGCAGTGTGCACTCATTACTCCAGACTTCAGAGGCTTCCATAGTAAAAGAAAGAAAAAAGTAGGAAAAAAACACCACCCTCAACATAGCAATCAGATTTATCCTTGGAATGAAGAAGACGAGGCTCACTGAATTTAGTTTCTGGGAGTCTAGGTTTATAGCATTAAACAAGCCTCTTTTCAGAGGTGGTATGGTGGGAGCCATAAAACCTAGGGCACAGACCATGACAAGCTCACGTAAAAGAATTTAACCTCAGCCGGTTTTTATAGAGTTTTTCTCCTTGTTCTGCCTGCTTTTGCAGCTGAAGCTCTTTTTCTTGAAGCTGCTGCTGTCGTAAAAGCTGTCCTCGCAGTCTCTGCTGGTGTAGTGACTCCTGATGTTCTCGGAGCTGATTGGCTTCCTCTGCTCTTTGGGCTGCAAGATGCTGCTGCTCTAGTTGTTGTTGATAAGCTGGCTTATGCCTGTTTGTTACAGCTTTTGCTGATGTTATCTGTCAAAGAAATGTGTTAGTCATAGATTAATCATAATTTCAATGATCAGATGCAAGCACGCAGAAACCTGTGACGAGGGAAAATTATGCAGATGCTACATGCAATAGGCAAAATTACAGAAAAGTTATTTAGAGTTTTCTTGTCTCAGCTTAAGTTTTAATTATTTTTTCTGAACACAGACTGGAAGCGTTGGGGTGTTTGTGGAAGACACGGGGAAGGAAAAAAGAGAAAATGGGCTGGGGGAAGCCATGTTTTTCTTGGACATCAATAATAATAACACCTCCCCCCTCCTCCCCCCCTAACATATTACCAGTAAAAGAAGTTTTGATGGCTGACAATGAAGACAACAAATATGCTTCCATTGATTTAACTGCTAATTTCAGCAGGGGTTGCTTTGAGCCTTAAGTGAGTCACTGCCCATTTTTTACAGTCAGCAGTAACTTTAACTCCCATTTCCCAGTTTAACCTACTGCTGCTGTTCTAATCCACTGCACCTCCCCAGCAACAGCTTCTCATCACACCGGAGTGACAGTTACTCTGCTAGGAGAGCAAGTGTTTGCAAAGCCTAACGTGAGATCAGTAACATGTATTTTCCAATGGAGATCCAATCTAGAATGTAAATCCAGGATTTGCTGGTTTTATTTAGAGCAAGACTTGCCACTGCTGTGCACTGATTTCCCCTGGCTATTTTAGTCACGTTCATCTTGCAGATTAAATTTCCTGTCAAACGACAGCGAGCATTTAGATGGAAATGTATTTACAGAAGGTAGGTAAATCTGACAAGGAAGCACACTGCAATTTGCTGAGATGCATCAAATTAGTAAGACAGGACAGCTCTCCATCAAAGTGCTGAAGATAAGTCTCATTCTATCTTCTTCCCATCAGCTACCACGGGCCTTCAAATTTAAAGTAAGAGATGGGATTTGACCTGGCTGCTCTTTCTTTCCATCTGTTGCTTTTTATCAGCAGAATTAATGTTCATTAAGCTGCATTTGGCAAGTGCTGTAGTATGTGTGTGCTGAAGTTGAGCCTGAATCCTATGCATCTGAGTGCTCTGAATCCCAAATTTTCTATTTGATTTTGATTTTATCTAGAAATAGGCGAGTGCAATACAGGGCCAGCAATGATAAGAGATGACTCCCTTTAAACAGCAAACCTAATCAATCCATAGAAAAGAGCTCCATACCTCTGAATGAAGGTGATCACCCAACATGTTGGTTTCTTCTTCTTTCTGTTCCTGCTTTTTCCATTCATGCTCTTCTGGCACTTGATCCTGTTCCTCTTCCAGGTGCTCAGGCTGACCCGCCTGCTCCATTTCTTCCTCTTCAAGTTCTTTTTTTCGTTCCTCTTCAACTTGATCAACACGTTGCTCATCATCCTCTCCAGCTTCTTGTTGCTCCTGAATATTTAGTTCTTTGGCATGCTGGCCCTTATTAGCCCTTCTTTGCAGATGAAAAAGCTCAGCTCTATCATCTTTTTCCTGGGTATTTATTTCTTCTCTCTCTTTTGGCTTCTCATTCTGCAAAACATACACAAAATTATGCGTGCACAAGATATTATGGATTTCCTGTTTTCAAGAGAGCCAAGGACCAGAGATGGATGCCTTTATTCCAGCGTGCAGCAATGAAGCTGCAGTCAGGAGAGCCAAATGCCTGCTCTGGAACAAGCCAACCCCCCTGGCAAATGGTATCAATACCTGGTTCTTGGCTCTGGGCAGCTACGCAAGGTGTTGGACAGTTACATCTTGAAGTAGGTTAAACCTCATTTTATCTGAGGTGGGAAAATTACAATTACAAATACAATTCTGTATCTACAGAGGAAGCTTTGTATTTTTATTTCCTATAGGTTCTGCTGGCCAAGAACTCTTGTAAAACAAATCCACAACTGATATTGTAACTTCTAGACTTTAACCACTTTTTTTCTTTTTGAACATCGGACAGTGCACCATTTTTAAATATACTGACTTAAGCGTGCCACTGAAACTTATAAAACACGTGAATAGACAATTTTCTTCAGGACTTGTTAAAGCTTTTCTGTAACACAGGAGATACCTACATTTTAGACACCTACATTTTAGACACCACTTATATTCAAAAACCTAAGATTTTTAGCAACTTCTTAAAACAGCTTGCATAAACCAGTTCTAAGTACATTTACAGCCCTGTGAGAAAAGGTCATCATGAAAATATTTTTCTACTCCTCTATAAGATTAAACGGTTTCTTACTACTTTACTCAAGAACTGACGAACACGTACAATGAAACATACACTTCCAACAGAAGTTAAGCACATCGCTAGTATTTTGCTGAATAAGAACCATTTCCTGTAGTGTCTGTAGCCACTCAATACTTTGTACCTCCTTATGCTCCTCAGCCACAGCTTCGTGGTGCGTCGGGAAGTCACTGTGGGGAGATGGTGCTCGCACCTCTGATTGCTCATTTGGTTGTTCTATCTTATCAGGCTGTCGGAAACTTGGCATTTTGTTGAGCGTGTCCTTCAGCTGTTTGTATTCCTCCACCTGAGACTAAAGTCAACACATTAATGTTCAAATCAATTTCTTAATAAAACATAGTCACCTTGGAGTAAACTTGCTGGGAAGACACATGGTAGAAAGACTCAATATTCACATTAGAGCAAATACCAGGGAGGAGGAGGGACAGGAGATTTTAAAATTGGTTGTTTCCACACACTAAATAACATTGATTCATCATGATCTTTTCAGCCAAAGTGCACATGCATACAAAATATATTAGAAAAATCTCCGTGGAACAAAGACAAAGATTTGTTTCCTTCATGCCAAGCAGGAGAATTGTCAAAAGGGGATGATGCAGTTTTCCTGGCAGACTAAAGTGAGGAAAATAGAACCACAACTTCTCCTTTACTGGTAGAAGGAAGTGCAGTTCTTTCAGCAACAGTAGTTTTAATATATATATGTCATGAATATGCCAAATCCTCCACATTTAGACAGGTGTTATACAAGACAACAGTGAACGTACAGAGAACGGAGGCAAAGAAAGTCACAGTACAGCACTGGTGAAGAACAAGGGGAAAAAAAAAAGACGAAAAAGAAGAGAAAATGTAAATTTCTAAAGTCTTCCTGAAATGCAACAGTACAATGTGGTAATTTGATTTGCTATTTAACTTTGTACAATATCAGGATACTTTCAAAGAGCTTTAAAGCCCAGTATGTGCACATCCAGACTGGCTGGTACACCAGTCCCTGTCTATACAGCAGATGTACAAGAGAGATTATCTTGTAAAGTAAAATTTTTGAGATGGGCAGGATTTATAAAAGCTGGCCAGCTGCATATACAAAAGGTGGTGCCCCACAAGAGGGTTTCTCTGTTGCTCCAGTGGAGGTGGTGGGTGTGATTACTACCCATTTTGAAGTCAGAGGTGCATTTCATAATCCTTTTTGAAATTCAGGTTAAAAGCTGGCTACAGTTTCCACTCAGTGACCGTGTATGTCACTTGGTGTGTTATGTGGTATCATAGCAATCAATAGTACAGCAGACAGGCATGATGCATTGATGTACAATGCATAATACTCATACAAAACAATATCCACAGTGCTACAGATTGACATGATGCAATGCATAACAGCTCCAAAGCCAGACGCACCTCGAAGCATCTTCAAAAGACTATGGCATCCATTAAAACAGACGGGCCTAAAAGCAAAGCAGAATGCACAGTAATTACTCTTGTCATTCCAGAGGGATACTTCTGCTTCCTGATTAACTGCTGGAGAGTCCAATAAGAAATTTTACGAGGAAAAAATAGTATTTATTTAATATAAGACTAATAAGCAGGCGTCTGAATTTTTTTTTCCCCACTCACTGACCATGCAGACAGACCAATACACTAGGATATTTAAAAAGTGCACGCCCAGATCAGAATTCAAGTACTCCATTCTGCTGCAGGAGTCACTAAGCTGAACATGGTGATTCCAGGCCACAGCTTCAAAGGTATTAATACTGGCAGAAAGACAGGGTTTATAAAAATATATAATGAATCTGTCTGGCTGTTTGAGCTACTGAAAAGCACAAATATTACAATGCCTTAAAGATTCAGGTCACAAATTCATTAGTGCAGTATTGACTACTGATATTTAATGTCTAGAATACACTTAGAAATAGAGGGGTCGTTTATCGAGCTGTGTTTCTAAGCAGGAATCCCTTGTGAACTTTCTGCAGCTGGTTTGCAGGAGAAACTATGGAACTAAATACCTTCTGTTCTGAAAAAATGTGCAGAGCCTTGTCTTGAAGAAGAGGTTCTCCATCTGATAAATGCCACATTCTGATTGCAGATAGAAAGGCTTTTTGTGACACAGGTTTTCTAATTAAAGAACTGAATCAAAGCCAGGAGAAGTATATGGAGCTTCCCTTTGGATTTGGTCAACCTTAAATCAGACCCTACATCTGCCCTTGTGGAATTTCAGATGGTAGCAAATACATACTAAGTAGCTAACGTGGCCAGTGGGAGAAGAGCTTAAAATTACCTGCCAGGGTATTTCAGTACTGGAAATTAAGATTCTTCATATATTTAGTATATGAGGGACTTTCTTGGTCTTTCCCTATTTTTTTAATACCTACGTGTACTGACATGCACAACAAGCAGAACTGGGAGAAAAAAAAAAAAGATCCAGTGCTTTTAATACTGCTAATGATTTTTATGGACCATGAAAATACTTAAATGAAGAAAATTAGTCAGGAATAAAAATAACTTCCCACTGCCTCATTGCCTTTCCCTCTGATCTTTCACCAATAGTCTTCCTCTGCTCTAACATCACTCCTACTTTCAGACTCCCTGTGGCCTACACAGCTTGTTCTGGTACAGCTGACTGAATCTCTGATAATCTAGCAAAGTTTGTGCTAGTTCACTTGAAAATGACATTTTAAGAAAGGTAATGCTTTCTTTTTAAATAATATAAGTTCCACCTGGAGTTTACATTCCTCCATATATACTCTACCTCTGTTGAACTGATGCATATAGCCTTATAAACCTTCCTGTCAGACACAAAAAGCCATTTCAGAGTACACCAGCATCTTTATAAGTGATACATGTGAATGTCAGAGTGTGGGATGTTTAGCTAATAGGATTTCTATCAGAGAAGACAGAGAAAGGTATTTGACAGCTCTCACGGAAGCAGAGATACTCTTCTGATCAGTAATACATGCATTCTTGGGCCTATCATACAGCTTTTCATTTTCCAACAGCCCTATGATTTGTGGCAGCTGCTTCTGAAGAGCAGAACCCTTTAACTCATGCATTTCCCTGCAGTGTGCAGCGTGGTGCTAACTGCGAATTCCCCATGCGAAAGGCTCCATGCATAACAGGACAGTCAGCTGAACTAGGAGAAACAAGTTTCAGGAAGGTTAGAGCTAGTAGAAGCTGCTTTCCTTTCTGACCTGTGCAGCAGCTAGTGCACTCTTGTGGTCTTCCAATGTCACTACAAGCTGGTTGTGTTGGGAGAGTAAGTTCTTATGCTGTTGCTACACAAAAAGAAGAACGTTACATATTTCACATAAAGTTCATTCTAAAAGTAAAGTAGGTAGCCTGGGGGATTTCGAACTAGGAAGATAATTCATTTTATTTCTAAAAGCAAATCCTGAATTGGAATGACAGCATTTATTTATTCAACACAGAATGCATATTAAACAGAGAAAGCGAGCACACCAGGAAAGAAAATTTGGAGGCCAGGATTTGTGTAATTAAAGATTAGAAATTGGAGTAGACGTTGATGAACGTTTAAAAAACAATAGAGCCTGAAAACATTGATTTCAGCAAACTTAGTCTGCCAAACCACAATTCCTAACTTGCAAAATCAAATTTCCAGTTCCAATTTCTAAACTAAATACTTTCTCTTCCTCATTTTTTTAAAAAATTAGCATGTACCTAAAGTGCAGGTGGCAAAAGAAATCTCGTTCAGCCATATTCCTCTCCTTTTTGCCACAGAACAGAAATTACAAGTCTTTAGCATAGCCCATTTCTGGCTTGTTAAAACTTGGGAACATTTTTCTTTTTCCTAATGGTCTTGAAAGTTTTCCTCAAAGCAAAGCCTACCTTGACATCTTGTAGCTGGGTGTGAATGTCTTGGTGAGCTTTTCTCAACTGTCGGTTCTCTTCCCGTAAATTATACAGGGATTCTGTTCAAAAGAAATGACACCCAGAATTTAAACTCAGGTTTATAATACTAGATTAAGCACCAAAATTAAGATTATAACACAAACTACACAAAATCCTACACAACTGCTATAGTAAAAACAGATTAGAGCAATTGTATGGTTTATTTACGTTACATCTCTCCCCTGTCCTATAAAAAGTTTTACATTTTCAAACAGAAAATTGTAAAATTTGGTTAAATTTTATATTAGCACATCCAGTCTGCAACTGGAATTATGCATTGCTGTTCCTGCTGGGGACTGCAGACAGCCAAATTCGCTATGGTAATCTGAATCTTTAAAAGACAGGGAGGAAGCCACTCTCCTCTCTTCCCCCACATCGCATCTGGCGAGTGAGAATTTTATGTCGTAGGACTAAGCTATTCTTTTGGAAGAGGTGCCCAGATGGCCAGCATACATAAAAAGCTTTACATTCTGGGACCGGGGAGAGGGGCTTCTCTTCCCACTTCTTACATTATATTGATGTGGAACATTGCAAGCAGACACAGGCAAGCTCTTCCCACACTCCAAGCTGCTAGGCTGCAATCCAGCTCGGTCGAAGAGCTAGCTGTATGACTTCACTGGTGTGGTGCCAAGGCAGAACTAATAAACACAGCCTCTGCCTGCAAAATACTGTGCAGACAAAACTGCAGACAGCTCCAAAACCATCTCATGTGTAAGTGACACATGGCAGAAAGTGGCTGAAGGCCCGTGATGAGGAAAGCCTCATCCTTTTGTTCTGTGCAATTGTGTAATTAGGGCCATGAAGATGATCAGGAGGCTGGAGCACCCCCTGTGAGGACAGGCTGAGAGAGTTGGGGGGGTTCAGCTGGGGAAGAGAAGGCTTCGGGGAGACCTTAGAGCGGCCTCCCAGGGCTGAAAGGGGCTGCGGGAAAGGAGGGAGGGACTCGTCATCAGGGGGGGAGGGATAGGATGAGGGCTGACGGTTTTAAACTGACAGAGGGGAGATTTAGATGAGATCTAAGGCAGAAATTCTCCCCTGTGAGGGGGGTGAGGCCCTGGCACAGGCTGCCCAGAGCTGTGGCTGCCCCCTCCCTGGAAGGGTTCAAGGCCAGGTTGGACGGGGCTTTGGGCAACCTGGGCTAGTGGAAGGTGGCCCTGACCAGGGTACGGGGTTGGATAAGACCACCTTTAAAGGTCCCTTCCAACCCAAACCATCCTGTGATTCTGTGACTGGAGAGGTCTGCAAACTGTGAAGAATCTCTTTAATAGGATACTGGATGCCAAGAGTAAAAAATGAATACTTTGTCATCCAAGTATACAGGTGCAACAGGTTTCAGAGAAGCTGATACATGTGAGAAAATGAGGTCTAAACTGTATGTAAAGTCACTTCATAAAGAGGCACAATTAAATATCTGATAGAAGTGATAAAAATTCTTAGATTCCCCTTTTTTGTAAATGAAAGGCAAAGAGGCAAATCTATTTTTCCAGGTTTACACAAGTTATAGAACTAAAAATGAAAGACTGGATAAACCATCCTGTGACACTTGATAGGGTTCTAAGTGCTGTGTTTCTTACTGCTTCTCTAATCTAGATACAAACACAAAGCACACGTGATTTCAGAAAAAAGACTACAGAAAATCATCAAGAAAATGTAAGTTATCAGGAGGGATAAGACGTATAAATGACCTGTTAGTGACAACACAGACAATGCCTTTCTGTCTCACATCACACAGAGCACAATGCCAAATACACATTTTAATACAGGCACCCAGATACAGGTTGCATATACCCTTCAGCTTAGAGATCTCCTGTTCTTTTTCCTGCTGCAGTTGTAAGTATCGCTCCTTGTGATCACTGAACGTTCTGCTAAACTCTTCTCCTTGTTTTCGGTGATCTTCCTCAAGGTCAGCATGCTGTTTCTTTAGTTCTTCATGTTGACTCTGCAATACCAAATTGGACACTGGAACAGTTCTGTATCTGCATATCTGGCTAATATTGTCTTTGGCAATTTGTTAAGTAAGTCCAGATGAATAGGAAGCATTCATAACAAGAAGTTTATTATTCAAAGCATGCATATTGCAGCTCCTTTCAAACACAAAATGATCTCTGTGATGAGCAGTCTCCTGTTCTAGGGCTACGTCACCTCACCCTGCACTGGCACTGTCCCGTTGGGAGCTGCTGAATGTGTTTAAGAAATTCCTTACATGCCAAGCTATGTAAAGTCTGATAAATCAGCATTCCATACAAGCAATTGCATTTGATAAGATTAAATTACCCACTGGAAAGCCTGACTAGGAAAAACTGCAGTAAATCATCTTTTAGCAGTACTGTTGCACAAGGAAGGCACCGTCGATGTACTGACGTTCTGGAGCAAATTACCAGAAGCCAGTGTGGCCACATTTCCCTGGCACAGCAGAATACCAGTGTCCTGTGAACCCGGGTATCCCAGTTACCTACCTTCAACATCTGGTGTTGTACACTCAGAGCACTGTACCGGCTATTTGAGTCTTGCTGTAAAATGAAAGTGCTGGTGTTAAACACAACAATACTGTCATTCCTCTAACCTCCATACATGCAATTATTCAGGAGTCACAAGCCCAGGGACATAACTCCCCAGGAGACAAATTAATCTCTCAACCTGCTTTGGGACACAGCAAGTGTATATACTTTGCACTTACTGCACCAACAATGTGTTTTAACTTAGGTTACTCAGCTCACAAACTGCTCCTCAGTTTCAACATGAAGTAGCCATAAAATCCTAATCTACTCACTTTTTATAAAGAGTTCTCTACAGGTCGCTGGGTCCTTTGCCAGATACAGCTTTCCTTCTAGCACTCGGTATATAAAACAAAGTTTCTGGATGTTTTTATACCTTGCGGTTCAAAGACCGTGTGTTACAAAATTGTCACTGCCCTTTGCCCTGTGGACTAAGCTACAAAAAGATTTCTAATGCCTTATTATTCCCCCCTCCCTTTAAAAATGGCAACATTACGTTTGAACTACCAAAATATACACAGGCCAGTATTTTATACATTAATTTTCTGGAAAGCTATGAGGATCTCCTGTTACAGCTCAGATAATTGGGAACTGCAATGCACTTACAAATGCAGAGTAGAAATTGAATATGCGAGCACTCTTTCAATTAGTATTTTGAGAGACCTCTTTGAACAGTTATAATTGCAAAGCATTTCCTTTTTGTTGCAACACAAATAGAATCAACTATTAAAAACTTGTACTAGGAATGATGACTTACCCTTCCTTTATTTAGTGTTTCCTGTGCTTCTAGTTTATAAACAAGAAAATCTACAACATAAAAGGGAAAATATCGATGAAAAAAAACCCAGGAGGATTGGAATCTGTACTTAAATAGCATAACTGGGTATTTAAATAACATAACTGTTGCATACATAAATTCTCTTAAGAGCCGAATAATTATGAAGTTGTAATTTTCCAGAAGATCTTAAAAAAACCTACAGAAAACTTAACAAAAATGCTCAAATTTGACAAAATATTTTCATTAAAAAGTTTCATATCTTAGTGTGAGATATAAGGGGTACAGGTTTAAGACTACAGATGGGTAATTAAATCTGTCACATTAACTCTCTCAGTAGAGGCCCAGTAGCATCATTCAAAAGGAAAAGGACATTTTAAAGTTGTGCATTCTTGTATTAGGATAAAAAAAATATGTCCTTTAAGAAGCATGAAAGTCTAGACTAAGTTTAAATACAACAAAAATTTCCCCTTTTGTTCCTTGATCCCCTTTTCAGGATTTAAAAATGCCAACTTACCTTTGCATAGCAATGGGACAGCTCTACACTAGATGGCACCAGAAAGCTATCAAGAGCTGCACGGTAAAAATAGTTTCTTAAACGTTCTTAATCTTTGCTAAAGTCGTTTTAATTCAGCAGCCGAGTCCTCAGTTTTAGGAGGAATACAGCCTTTCATCTGAAAATTGTAGTTAATTTAAAACAATAAAAACCTTAGAGAAAACTCAGAGTATTGCGTTCTGCTGAAATCTCATGGAGGTGTGCCAACATTTCCCCTTCACATGCACCTAGAACTTAACTTTTAATCAGAAAAAATGTAGGTAAGCATGTGTTTACCCTTAAGCATGTGTAAAAGCACTGATTCAGAGTCTAATTTCACATTGGCAGAACACAGGAAAACATCCCATGTTTTTGGTACAGGTTAAATTTTCCGCATGGTGGAACAGAATTTACACATGCCCATAATCCACCTACGTGTTAGGTTTACGTATATCAATATACACATATTTGCTGTGTATAATATGCCATGTTGTAGTGAACTGTAAACAGTGCTAAAAAAGGTGATTACTTTTTTTAAAAAAAATAGATTTAAAAAAATAAGTAAATTAAGAAGATGTACCAATAAGACCACAACAGATCTGCCAAGGTGGTCCTGCTAATGCGTTATACATTGGTAACTCATTTAAAATTGAACAAAATACATCTGAAGTTACTTTCTAAAACAACCAAATTATCTTAAATGTCAAAGGGAAAAGCATATTATTACCTTCTTTCGCTTTCTTATGTTCAAGCCTTTCCTTTTGTAATGACTTTTCTAATCTTGACCTGTGCTCATATACAACTGAAAAGAGAAATTTTGTACAAAATTCATTTTAAAAGTAATATTACAAAAAACACCATTCACCCCCAGCACACCTAGAGAGCACTGGCACAAAACGTACCAGAAAAATTCAAGTGGAATGAGGTCATATGATAAAGGACTGTTTGTATCATTTGGGACAGTAACTTTTTTTCTTTTTTTCTACGCTTTATTGATCCTGAATTCTGGGTTCTTTCCATTGCATAAGCATAGTATGGGATAATCATTTAAGTGCTTAGGGAGACAGTGAGCTCTGGTGGATCTATGTGAAAGCTACCAAATCCTCTTTCCCTATTAGGTGTGCAGGAACACGTTTTCCCATGCTTTCCTTCTCTCCTGCCTTGTTTGTACAGAGACAAGGAAATAAAGCAGGACAACCTCCCTGCCAGAGTAAATCCTTGCAGCAAACACATCGTCACAAGGAGGGAAGAGAGATGCTCAAGAGCAGGACGGCTTAGAAAGGGGCAGCACTGCACTACAGGCTGCTTAGGCTGAGACATGGAGAACCCGAGATCCATTCCTAAATTCTTCCAGAAACTTGGACAACTCCGTTATTCTGTGACCTTCTTTTTTGTAAAGCCTGGATAACAGTATCCTTTTACACCACAGCCCACACAATTAAATGCTTAGGTATAATGTCCTACACGTCTACGTAAGCATGTGCTGACATCAAGTATACATACCGTAAAGCAGCCTGTACTTGCAATAGCCATATAATCTGAGGAGGATCTGGGGGTTTTGAGGGGTTTTTCACCCCCCCAGTGAAAGAGATAAGGCAGGAAGGACAAAAGAAACCATCTGAAGGGCAGGACAGAGGAAGTATGAAGCTAAACCCGGTGCTTTTCTGTAAGACTAGGGCAGGGAGTGCTCGTCTGGGATCACTCCAGTTTGAGAGAAAAAAAACCTTCACTGATTTTTAAATCCACTTATGCATTTTTGTTGAGTCAAAATAGCCACACGGTAGTCTAGAGATGAATGAAGAATTAGTTTGCATGCAGCGTTTCAGCCAAACAGCAACAAGCTGAGGTTTTAGGGGCACCACTCACAGTACAACCCAACATCATCCTCAATCACCAGGTAACTGTAGTCATACAGTGTGTCACTGTCCCCTCCAGCAGGGTCACTGACTACAAAAAAAAAAAAAAAAAGCATGTGGGTTTTTGGAAAGATGCTCTGACATCTTTGTCAAGCTCTACAAGCCTTTGAGCTGACACTGCTACCAGAAGAGGTGGTTCTGCTGCTTGTTCTTGTACTGTCCTTCCCTTCATTCTCGCGGGTGATGGGACAGCAGGACCTAGCAGTGGGGGACAGGGCATGTAACAGTTTCTCTGGTGGCAGTGCTGGCTTGTACAGTTTTTAAGAGAGCAGCAGTGATGATTGGCAGTGACCTGGAATGCTGGGTGGCATGGCATGGGACACACCACTCCAGGTTTGATCACAGAAGGTAGAGACAATATTATTTTTAGATTTAATAGTATGACAACTACTCTTGATCGTCTCAATGGTCCAACAGACCAACCATGCCATCTCTCAGGACCTGACAAGAGTAGTCCCCCAATACAGAATACACAGAGTGAGCTTACAGTGTTTCCTTGGCACCATCTCCCAGCATTTTGTGACTCCCACAGACTGTCCGAGGTGACTGCGGGTCCTTTGAGTACACCACTCCAAAATGGACTTTACTTCTAGGAGTTTGTCTAATTGTTGTATCCATGTGTATTTAGTACATCCAATATCCCCTGGCACAGAGTCCCACCACTTAGCTGCCAGTAAAGCAGCATTTCACTCAGCTTGTGTTTTGAATATCTAGTTTCTGATGCAATGGGGCATATCAGGCCCTATTTACCCTTTCCTCGCCACTCACTAAACTGAAGAAAGATCATTATCTGAAATAGCCTACCAAGTTTGCAGCAAAGATATTAATTAAAACTCCTGTAAATGTACAATTTTATTTGTTCAAGCTCAGTTTAACACATGTCTTTCACCAAGTTATTTTTGCTCTTTTAAAGAGTTATTCATTTGTATTAATGGGATGTGTGATATTTTCTTCAAAACTAGGAAACTCATTTTCTGAGAAGTAAACCATTGGTGAACATAAGTCTTCAACAGGAAGTATCAAATAAAGATTTATATCTTGGCAGCCACAGAAAACTCTTCTTGCACCTTAAAATACATTCTTAATTCCACCAAGGTGCATTCTGCAGGCTCTTTAGCTACTGGCTTATCTACAAGCGTTTACGTTTTGGCTTAGAAACTGGATTGCTAATCAATCCTTGTCATCTATCTCTAGTTTGCTATTTATCTTCTAAAGTCAAGGGCATCAGTCAAGATGAACTAATGTACCAACATCCTCTGCAACAAAACAAGCATGTAATGAATATTCACAAAGTCACCAGCAAGTAAACTTTCAGGGAAGGAAAAAAAAAAAAAAAAATGGCAACACTACAGTAATGGTTTTATCTGGGCACTGAAGACTGCAAATGCTGAATTACATTGCAAAAGGAACCGTGGTTGTAGCATAGCAACTCAGGAGAGAAATTAAAATCCATAATGGGTTTCCCCTCCCATATAATCAGGGGTGCAAATAGGCTTTTTGGCAAACAGACTAAACCACAAACGGATTCAGAGGTAACATTTCCATTTTGCTTTTGTCTGCGAGTGTACCTTCCTCAGCCGCTCCTAGTGTTTTAACAAGTGGGGGTGAAACCTGCACCACAAACCCCTAGTAAGGACAGGAAGAAAGGAGAAAGATAATGGAATGGTTTGGGTTTTAGGGACCACGGTGCTCTGCACCTTCCACAGCTAATTGCATCTCTGCTGAGCTTTGGTTTTCTTGTCTTCACCCTGCACTTCCAAGCAATGTGTCCACACCCCTCCCAGGTGCATCCTCACTGCTACCTTCTGTGCACTAACCTTTGCGATACTGAAGCAAAGTCAGCAAGGTCTTAAAATAGCCCTTCAAATGGCCAAAAATGTCTAAGAAAAACTTCCTCCCACATCTCTCCCCGTCTAGTTCATTTACTGGTTGGTTCAGCATTGTTTTTCTCTGATAAAAGTCCCTAATGTGCAACATAACAAAGATGTTTATTAAAAATAATTATTAAGAAAGCATAGCTTCCGTATTTTCTCACTTGCTCGTTTGAGGAGTAGCTTGTAGGTCAGATTTTGTAAGTATATATAGGAGTTTCTCTCTTATAAATGTAAATTATTCCTACCAGTTGGGAACTTCCTAGGGAAGAAGGGTTCAAACTACAAGGCTCTTGTTACTACAGCAGTGGATTCCTCCTTCTTCATTACCAGCCTGGATGCAAGATGTCTGAGCAAGAATCTTGAAGAAATAAATACACTGAAAAACATGTTTTCTATTATAGGTTTTCCAGCTGGGGGGTGGAACCTGTATAAGGAATCTGACAAATTTCTACTGGTGTGATGCACTGACAGGGCACTTTACAAATAATTTTTTTTCCTGGGGTAGTTCTTAATTTTGTATTGATCTTTCCACAAATAACCGAACTTTGTTGCTATGTCATATTTATTAGAATGGTGCAAAAAAGGGGAAAAACATTGTCACTGAATGGCTAATATGAGCTATTCTAAAGCTGGAAGAACTGCAGGTATCAGTTTAATTCTTTAAGTTGCCTATAACACAACCTCCATGAATGAACAAAGAATAATATAAACTCACAGAGAGGTCAGCCTCAAGGAGCAGAGCCCAGAAACAGAACTGGTAACATCACACCTTTATCATCAACAAGGAAATATTTAACAGTTATTGAATTGATCCCAATTAAATCAAGTCCTTGATTGAAGTTTTTCTCATACAAAAAAAAAAAAAGAAAGTGGAGGAGAAGGGTGTGGGGGGGTGTGTGTGTGCAGTGCTCTACGGGTTCTCTCAGATGATTACACCACCGTGACCATTGATGAACGTTAATTGCAACACAGGAGTCAAGCAGTGTGTTGAAAGCAAGCTTATTTAACAGTTATGGTTATTTCTCTTATCTTTGCTTTGCACCCCTAAGCAGCAAAACTATTATTAAGGAAAATAAGCCATTATTGTATATTTAAAAGAAAATATTTCCAATTTTACATTACCAGCAATTTTGCACTGTGTTACTTTGGTAATTTAGTCTATCAGAAGCACAGTTCCAGAGTCTAATACCCCAGCTCCCACCATTTTACATACTGGAAAATTAAGATTACACTGGGATTTAAATACACATGATGTAAGAAATGTCATTCCTTTCAGTGTTATCGTTTCTTACGAAATTCTGCAATCTTTCTCTGAGCTTACAGTGATACCTTTCCTTTAAAAACGGCAGATTTCAGTAGTCTTGGTAACATTCAATGTTATTTTCTCTCAGACTGTGGCAGAGTTGAACTGAACCAGCAGTGTGTGGTAAGCCACACTGACACTCTTCTAGTAACACTACGAAGGTCTGTAGAACACAGACTTGTTAGAAAAATTGTTAAATTTCCAATCTTGTCACTGCAAATAGAACCATTTAAAATGCGAACCCATGCAAATAGCTTTTCTGCTGAGAGTAAAGCATTTCCATGAGCCAAGGAAGGATCCCTTCAGTACGGGATGTAGGATAGATTTTCTAGTCTAATGACAATAATTAAAGTTTTGATCTTGGAAGATGTTTCTTGACTCATCTGATGCTAACGTTTTATGCTGGAGAACACATTAGTCATACAGCAAGAACTGCTCTCCAAGCTTCCAGCTCTGTATTTAAATCAGTAAATCTGGCTTCAAACAAGAAGATCCACTATTTCACTACTGATAATTTTATCAGAAAGAGATTATTAAACTGTGGGTAGCTCCCGGACAAGCATCAGGATTCCCCACCACAGTTACTACCCATACAGGTCACAGTATGCACTCCATTTATTTCAAAGACTCTCAACTGAGAGTTTAGCAATAAATGGATATTCCAGCGACACTGCAAACATCTAAGAAACAGCTGAAGTATTCCCACAACAAAGACTAGGAAAACTGTGGTTTAAGTGTAGTGCAAGAAAACAGCATTACAGAAACCATGTATTTACAATGCACTGACCAAAACATTGAAGGCATTTCATATATTATGCCCTTGAAGTTTTCTGTTTTGAATTTATACAAAAAGGATGGAAATAGAAGCCCAGATAATGTGAAACTGATTTTGTGTGAAAAGCAAGCATTGTTCTGTCTTAATTATGGAACAATTTTGAATACAGGCAGGGATGGACTGCTCTCATTTTGCTCACTGAAAACCACAACCAGCACTGCATGCAGTATGACAATTACATTTACTTTAAAAGAAACTCATACACTTTTCAATTTGCTCACATGAAGAACGATCAAGTAATAGCTTTGTCAAATTACAGCCAGTCACTGCAAAAGAGCAGAATTCCTCCTAGCAAACTAAACCATGCATCAGCAGTTGAGCTTAAAAATAACTACTGCTTTGACTTAATACTGTAGTAATTTACGTTGCTCATGAATAATTTTAAGAAATTTGTATTTATTATCTGGATATATTCAGAGGTTTTGTAGCTTCTGTCATAGACCTATCACTGATTTCAACTGCACGATGAGAAAGCAGAACATCTACTGCTTTCAAAGATCCTGCACCAAAAATAACCTATCAATTAAAATAAACCTGTTCCTCTAATTTAGTCACTACTCCAACAAGAAACTATAACTGGAGAATGGGACTTGAGCAATTTATGGAGCTTTGGGTGCAGGCAGCCAGCTGTATGCCAGCAATGTCCTGCACTGTGCTCCCGATGCACAGCGGTTCTACACAAACCATACACCACTGCTACTAAAACAGCTCCACACAGAGCTGTGGATGGAGACTGATCAAGTGCCTGTGCTGAGGTCAACGTTCAGCGGTAAGTCAGATAAGATCTACCCAAATATAGCTGAGAACTGACTATATGCATTTTTATATAACATTTTCCATCTTGGAACGCTGGATTTTTTTCTGTGTAAATTGGAATAGATCTGAAAACCAAAAGAATAGTTTGGGAATTACCTGTATCCTGGTAGCTGACATGACACTGAGTGCTGGGAATCCATTCAAGCTCACAGCTGACTACTTAACTAGAGCTGTGAGACTCCTACTTTTGGCTCTACGAACTCCAACTTAGTCCCTGGTGTCTTGCCCAGGACAAGAATTATCACTGATGCTCTCTATCAAGGAGTTTTTCCCAGACTAACATTGCAGAGCTTGATAACAGATTAGACAAGGTATCAGAACTCATCATGACAGAACTTCAAGACGACTCTGGAACGTGTGGAGAGATCGGATAAGGATGTAAGAAAATTCACGTGCTTATCAAACCTTCAGCTTTGCATCCGCAAAAAAGAAAGGAGGAAATCTGAAGCACAATGTGAAGAAGCGTTGCACATCTGTAAATTTTTGCTTTCGCTGCAGTTCTGGAAATGGGGGAATGCTGGGGAATGTCACACTAATGCATTTCACCC
Organism: Athene cunicularia; assembly: GCF_003259725.1. Taxonomy (NCBI): domain Eukaryota; kingdom Metazoa; phylum Chordata; class Aves; order Strigiformes; family Strigidae; genus Athene; species Athene cunicularia. Next base: position 4,880,871 of record NW_020799110.1, read on the forward strand.
CAGAAACACATGCTTATATTTATAAGAAATAGTTGTGGCCTCTATTCAATTACAAGGATGACATGAAAATTTATTTCTAAACTGGAGTGAACATCTACATTTAATAGAATCCTTTTATTCCACCCTGCCTCATGTACTCCCTTTCTTAGAAAGTCAGTAACACCTCTAGGAAACAACAGATTTAAAAACAAATTGCAATATATTTTGGGATATAGGGAGGTATTTATCATATTGAAGAAGCAAACTGTAATAGCTGCTGCTAAAAAGAAAATTTTGAGAAGGGGTATTAAATGCAATTAAATATTTAATCCCCAACAGTTGGGCTTCAGACATGACTTTTATTAGGAAACAGATCACGTTTTCCACCCCAGAAAAGATTTCCAGTGCACTCCACAAAAGATTTCTTCCACCTTTGGTGCCACCCACAGTTATGACGTGCTGGGTTAGATTAGCATCTCACCTTGCATACGCTGTTTTCTATACACTTATCTAGGCTACAGATATTTTTTTCTGAAGTGATGATAAAATGCAAATAGTTCAAACAAAACCTGTGGAGTGATTTTAGACTTAAATTCTTATAGTTAGCAAAAAAAATATTTAAAAATTCCATTCCTTTTGCTTTTTATGATTTTCTTCTCTCCATTATTCTGCCATTTTTGTCATGATACAACAGATCATTTTGAGGAAAACACACAATCAGAGGAGCTGCAGAGACCACAGTTTCTTTCTCACATCATCTCTGAATGTCTGGGTCTGCTCAACTCTCAGCTCCGGGAAACAAAATTGTTCCTTCTCTCAAAATTGTTTTAGACTTTTTTTCAATTTTATGCAGAAGTCTAGTGATTCCACCTACATGGGGTTAGGTTCTATATAAATACATATATATATATTCATAAACTAGTGCAAAATCAACACTGAAGAAAAACCACGTAATCTATATATACACACATGTTGTTCTAATAGTCTCTCCTAACTGAAGCCTACATTTGGATTTTTATTGTAATGGAATATAGCAAAAACTGATGTAATAGGTATGGTTATCACCCTACAAACCTCCTAAACTGCTTCCTTAAATTAGTTCTTGAGAGCTCCAACACAGGGGACTTGGAGTCAGCTCCAATGGTACGTTTCAAAAAACTGCATACAGAAATCAACAGCTTGAGTTAGTGGTTCTTTTTTTTTTTTTTCTTTTGGTAACAGAAGATCACTGTCAAACCTCAAAATATCCATCTGACAGATTACCTGAGACACTGACAACGGTATTGTTCAGGGTGGTTGCACAGATAGGAATAGACTGTACTCTGCCCTCCAGGAGCACAAGCAGGTCACATTTCTCTCAACATTTCTGCAATTAAGCCCTAGAAATGACTGCCAAACTCGGGGATCTGAGTCACCTCAGGAAAATAATATACTAGGCTAATTTCAGATACCTTGGGGGGGAAGGGGGAAATGTAAAGGAAGAGGTGGAGTAATTGCAGTTTCTTTTATTCTTATTTAATGACACATAGTAGAAAATCTCAGGAAATTTGGTTTATGCTAGATCACCAGAAGGAGATCAGAATTACATCCAGCTCAGAAGACCCTCCTTTAAACAAGGAACAACTCCATCCTTAATTCCTTAAGTGCTTACCTCAGGCTCCAACTTGACTAGAAATTCATGCCCCCTAAATCCTAAAATTCCCAAGAAAAATAACCTGGCAAAAGATTCTGCCTTGATTAGTTGTTCTGTATAGTTCATTTTTTCAGTAATCTGAATTATTTAGATTTCATTACCATTAAACCTCAAAACAGCACCTGACTTTCAGCAGGAGAGATTTAATTATTTTTTCTATGCAGGGATCCTATTCCAAAATGAGCGAAGTGAACTATATTAGCCACAAATTGCTGGCAATATCCTCACCACTATACAAGAGATGCTATAATGTCAGAGCGGGTGGAAACCTTACTCATAAGGTCACCCCACCCAGACACACAGGCTGACAGCCTGTATCATTGCCCAGCAAAACAATCAGCCCAGTGAGACAATGTGTTTGGAACATCATATTTAAGACTTAAGAATTCAATCAGTGTTGCTCATGTAGGAAATAATTTCACTCTGTGGTTTAGGCTTTGGTTTTAACAGCAAAGCAACCATGCCTAACTCTCAGATACTAACTTTAACGTTTTGTCAGTACAAATGCAGTCACAACGACCCCAAGACTCTTCCCACACGGTGTGCTTAGCGCAGCCTGCCACCGCTTAAACTACGCTGTTGGCTACCGGATTTCTGGCTCAGTTTGCAGCTACAATTGTCGGATCGTGAGCGTGGCTGTTTCATCCTCTGCTCCTCTACTGGTCTCCCTCCAACAAAGCTGATGATATTTTAGGCAATGAAGAAGCTTCTGTCAAACCCTTGACTGCTAGGAATATGTGAACAGAAGATGACTGTTGAAGTCTGAACGCAAACTCACCAAAACTTCCACCCATCTTGCCTCCTGTCTGCTCTCTCAGCTCTGAAATGTTCATAAACCCAGACAGACCACTCGCCTTAAAAGGCTTAAATCGTCATCAGTAACAAGCAGTTTCAGGATATTGGCTCTATCTTCCATCAGTCTGTTAGCTACCAGGCCCAATATTAAACCGGGGAGAAGGAACAACAAAACCCAGGGAACAAAACCACCCTATTACCTCATGCTGCTTAATATTCCTTCAGACTACACACTCTGTGCTCTTCAGCCCAGATTCCAACTTGCGTGCAGATGTAACATTGCAGCACTGGTAGAAATCTATCCCAGAAGTATTATGTCCACAAGGAAAGTAATTTAAGGGCATTCAGGCACAGATTACAGGAATGAAAAAAATGCATCAATACAGGCATTTGCTCAATTTATCGTTCCAGTCAAAGAACTCAGCTGCTCGGACACTTACTCACTATGGACCTAGAAGCCACAAACCAGCTCCCTGAGTTAAGTGAACCAAAGCTCAAGCACCTTTTCTGTATTTGCATCATAAAGAAATCTGGATAATTCCAGATAACCCAAAATCTTCAGGTTGAGCGTAAAACAGGCATATATCTATCTAAATATACTTTTTATGTACACATATATGTACATACAAATGCACATATGAATATATATTTACACCATATAGATTTTTCATATTAAAATTTTTCAGAAATTATTTCAAATGTTTAATGTGTTTTAAGTACTTAGGCCATTAAATACCCAGTGAAAAATGTGAAGTACAAAAGACAGATTCTTAGATGAGGTTACAAACCAAAGCATACCACTTCAGGAAGCCAGGTAGCAGAAGCAGGGCTGCTGGGTTTGCCTTTTCATGCAGTACTGTACCCAGTGTTGAAGCACACCCATGTGCCAATAGTGCACAGAGAACTAACCTCTGCTAGTGCTACCACAGATCTTTCAGATCTCAGATAGCAACAAAACGCAGTCAAAATAAGCACTGTAGTGTTACATGCAATCTGAAACTAACGGGAATGACAGGAATCCAGGCTGCCGTTATCATGGAGAACAACCAAACCATATAGGAGCTCCCTAGATGTAGCTCTGTTTGTATGATGCACGTGAAAAATAATCCATCAACGGTACTGCTAGTTCTTCCTAGCTCTGCCAGCTTAAGGTAGAAGTTTAAATAGAGTACTATAGAAGAGGGGTGAGCTAGTGAAGTACATCCACATCAGTATGCACTTCACTAAGAACAGCTCTGGCACCTACGTAGTTAGCATGCAGACTGACATAATAAATATTAATCTCAAAAGTTACACAGAACTGTGATCTAGTACTGTGATGCACTGTGCAAGTCTCTATACATGGAACTGCTGTAGATCTGATCAACTTCTAGCAGGTCATCTCCAAGGAGGGGCCTCGGTTTAGGAGAAATGGTACAACAGGCACAGAGGAATTCTACATTTGCTTGCCAGCTGGTGCTTTCTTGCGCTGGATCAGATAGCTTTGAGGAAATCCACACCTTGCCTACAGTAGGGCAAACTCACAACTCTCAAGTTCAGAGTCCCTGCTGGGTTGGCTCCCAAGAAAGATTACAGTATGGTCTCAGACTGCAAGAAGATTGCCTGAAGGCATCAGGTATGTTAAGACTCCAAGAGGAGGAAAATTAAGGTATAAAAGGCACTAAATGTAGGCTGTTATTAGGATTAGGGATTAAAACAGATTAAACAGATTTAAATAGCACACAGGGGGTTACTTAATACCCAGAAAATGAGAAGACAAAAGCTGTAAGGGGTAAAAAGACATTTGGAGATACATTCCATCTTGAAGCAGTCAAAGATACAATCGGGTTCATCTACAGCTGTCAATGCATTTCTGTTCTAGCAACTGAAGTCTTTTCCTATATGGCCAGTAATTTAAGACTTTGCTTGTTATAAAGATGTGTCCAACTAAGGGTGTCAACTTTTGTTTTTATCATTTTAAGAAATACTAAATAAGATTATCTTCACATTTTGAACATATAATGCTCAGACAGTGAGATTTAAAAATAATGAGCTTACTGGGAATTTCAGCTTCTCTATGAAAGACCTACAGATAACAACAACTTTGGGTTTTCTTAGCAGCTCAGAAATTTTGTGTCATCTCTAAATTTTGCCTCCCCTTTGTGGGTTACAAAAGCAGACCTACTTTTTCCATGCCCATCAGAACTTTGTTAAAGAACTAAAAATGCAAAATTTGACATTCTTTTTCGTGAGAAGTTGAGCCTTCAAATAAAAAAATTTTCTACGTGAGCTGTCTAAAGGGGGTGAGTTTAAGATCCCAGCCTCTCCAGTTATTCTCACTGTGTTCCCCAAGCCTGCCATCCCTCCAATCGCACCCTGGTCTTATTTCAAGAGGCACAAATACTTCTCATCTGAGTAGCTGAAGCTGCGAACACCAGAAAAAGCAGAACTCCCTACAAAACAGTCATATGCAGCCCTCTTCAAATCAGGTGCATGGGTTAAACTGTTTTGAGACCTCTTCCTGCACCATTTTTCAGTGATCTCTACTTTCTCCCTTGGTGGATGTGAGCGCTGTTTTCTGCGTTTGAGCAAATCAAGGCAATGAAAAAGATAAAAATCTAAGACGACTGGCTTTTCAAGCAAAATGAAAAGCATGGTGCATTCAGGCACAATGAAATGGCAAGTACCAAAAGGAAAGTTCTTATTACCTACATAGATGAAAATAACTAAAGAAAAATACAGAGATAGGAAAATAGTAGAGTGGGAAGTAGGAGGTGAAGGGAGGCTGCGCTCCAACCTACATCTGATGATCCTTCTTAAGATTTTGGGCAGACCAAAGGCATCGGGTCCAAAACTGCAACTTTATGCATAAACTCAGGAGTTCCCTACGATCCTTAAGCATTGCACAAACCGACTCAAGTTTCACCCAGAAGCTCTAACAGTGTTCCTCTGTGTACAACCAGGAAAGTAACTGTCTTTATAGGCACCAGCAGTCACAACAAAACCCAACCAAAATTCAGTATTTCACTGTCATCCAAGCATTTCAATCCAGTCAGCCTTCTAGAAGCACAGCCAGCCCGGTACAATACAGCCTCAGGATCCACAAAAGGACAACTTCAAGAAGTTACCTTTTTTTTTTTCTTTTTTTAAAAATTTAAAACAATAAAGCCTACTGATGAAATGGTTGTTCAGGAAGTAGAAGTCAAAGGCTGGTTCTCTCCTCAGCTTGTAACGAGCTTTAAATTCTTATTTAATCCCCCAGAAGAGAACTATAAACACTAAAAAAAAATCAACTGCTGTTGACACAGCACCCTCTTTTCCTACTGGCAGTGCCACGTCAGTGACCTTGCCCTTTAACTGGTTCCTGCTTAAAAGATTTCAGAGTGTTCCCATCGTACTTCAGGCCCCAGAGCTAACCCTAGACCAGTATCTATAAATTGATTATGCTGCATGGAAAAGATAAGTTGCGCTGCTGCTGTAGCAGTGATACATTTTATTGTTCTCATAAAAGAGTAATCTCTCGTGTTGTTAAGGAGAGCAAAGAAAGGTAATCTAGATATTATTAGAGGGTGGGGGGTTTTTTTGTTTGGCAACAGAAACGTTGATTTAAAATCAAAAGTTCAAAGTGCAGTCAGATACTGCACCTGCAAACACACCATTTTCTGTCAGCTTTTTATGTTGTTTCAAAGTCTCTGTTTAAAGAAAATTCCTTCCTGCTGTTCCATATCAAAGAGTCAAACAGGAAAGGTTCAGAAATGGTTTTGGTGTTGAACATCACCGGTTAGCACAGTGATTGTGTATCTCCAGGTGAGTTGGGCTGTACCAGGCACAGGTTCTCCATTCTCTGTGTTCTCTGCACTAACAAACTACTGCAAAAATCCAAATGATTTTACAGGGCAGGCCGTTTCAGAAAGAGTCATTAAACGTATAGGGAAAGACAGGGAAGAATTTATTTCTAGCTCACTAGGCCCAAATCCTCTGAAGACTTCAGACATACAGCTTCCATTTACTTTAGCGGGAGATTAGGAATCTAAGGCTTGCTGCTGCATTTAGTACGTCTATGGGCTCTCAGCCTCACCCTCTTTTAGGTATATTAGCTATTGCCATAATACAGGAAAATTTAAACCACCAATTTTATTGTTACATTTTATTTTTCCTTGTATTCTGTGACTTAACTGCTAGTAATTATCTTTTATTAAACAAGGTTTATTGCTACCATACTAGGCATAGATAAGATCTCCTGCTTAATAGGTTTGATACATTGGCATGGGTCCCAGAACCACGTGAATTTATTGCACTGATAATCAAATGTATTCATGCTTTCAGCTTCTGGTCCATATTTTACATTTCTCATTGATAGATCAAAACAAGCAAGAGAATACTTATATAAAATGCAACGTTGTCACCGCGTTTATCAACACTAGTTGCCTGCTGCTTCCATGAACTTGTGTGGATAGATGATGGCTAGTGGAAGTGTTTCACACATAGAAAGTTTAAACTATCAGTCGAGACCCAATATATATGATCAAGAGAATCCTCAGTGTTAGGATAAAGTTTGTCGCATGCTCCTCTTTGGTATAGCCAGAGCAACAGAAAAAGCTAAACTTGAAGTTTAGCTTGAGAACAAGATGTTCCTGTGTCCTCTTCAAATACTGGCAAATACACAGACTAGCAAAAGCAGCCCTTTAGCCATCTGCCACATACCCATCTCCCAGACAAACATTATACCTTTTTTTGTAACTAAAATGAAGACTTTTGTCAAATTTTTCCACAGCATTACTTGGAAATGACCTAAAATTGAAATAATAGGCATCAACAGCCTCGGATCACAGCTAAATGTATTCAAGTAACAAATCACTATGAGAATCTAACAGCATTAACCCAATTCTACACTCTGCATAAAAAATGCATGCTTCTAGGTGTGCTTTTATGTACGCTTCCATGGTTAAAAGTCAGGTTGAAGATCACCCTGAAGTTAAGTACTGTTACAGCTGCTAGAGCAGACCACTCTTACTCGTCTTATACAGTTTTGAAAAATAAAATTCTAAAGAATTATGAAAGTTGGCTCTGGACTTTGTATATGCCAACCTTGCTCTTGAGAATCAGAGAGGCGCTGAGGTCTTGCACTTTCTAGAGAATTGATGGTTCACATGTGTATCTGCTGCTTTGCATCTGATTTCTGGACAATGTACATGTCAGACACTGGCATCTTTTCATCAAGTACAGGTGCCCACATTTGGTGCATCCTTAAACCAAGATACACAAGGATCTGTATGTGGCAGCTTTAAGCCAAGAAATTAAAAGTTATTCCAAAAGTAATACAACAGTAATATCCAAATAATGTATTTGAACTTCGCTTTCAAACTACCCTTTAAAAGCATGCTTTATCAGAATACTCCTCCCTCCTGGAGCTATTTAAGTAAGGTTTATGCTGCCCAGGAACTGCAGCCTTGCATTTTTGCAGCTGAACGTTCTCTCAGCAGCATAAAATTAATACCACAAAGACAACACAGAAGGATGCAAAGCTCCCAGAACTGGATGTGGTCTGTACTGCTAGCTGAGCGGCAGGCGCTACGCCTGCCTTTTCCATTTGTACCAGGAATTGAAGTGATGTGCAGTCCTTTGGGAATAAGAGTCGCTCTGTAAACCGTGTGGGAGCGAGGGGGAATGAGAGCTCTCTAGGAGCCCGTGACAAAAACTCCCTAGGATCCTACCCACGGAGAGATAGCAAACCCTGCAGGCTGGAGGGAGAGAAGGGTTAGAAGCGTGTAAGGAGCAAAACTTTGTGAGAGGCTGGACAGCTGGCACCCAGATTTCCCCAGAGGAGGAGGAGGAGGAGGAGGGCTGCATCCTGCAAGCCTTAGGGAAGGGCGGCAGAAGCTCCTGCCGAGGTAAGTACCTTGTAACTGAGCTGAGAGGGACTCTTGATGCTGCTGGTACTTGAGCGCCGTGGCCTCAGCCTTCCTCAGCTGGCCCTGCAGCTCGTAGTAAAGCATCGCCCCGTAGAGGAAGCCGAACACCACAGTCAAGAGCAGGAGGGTCTGGAAAATCCGCTTCTGTTTTCGGGAGCACATCCCGTTGCCCATGTCCCCGGCGGGGTCCCCAGGGCCCCCGCCCCTCACGGCTCAGCAGCGGGCAGCTGGAGGCGGCGGACGACGAGGCGGCGACATCGGAGGCCCCGGGCCCGCGTCG
>NW_020799110.1:4889558-4903510 GCF_003259725.1 Athene cunicularia
TGCATGCTTCTAGGTGTGCTTTTATGTACACTTCCATGGTTAAAAGTCAGGTTGAAGATCACCCTGAAGTTAAGTACTGTTACAGCTGCTAGAGCAGACCACTCTTACTCGTCTTATACAGTTTTGAAAAATAAAATTCTAAAGAATTAATGTGAGGGGGTGACCGGCGCCTGGCGGGTCCCGGGCCCTCCGCCGCAGCGGGCTCCCGTACGGGGAAGGCAGAGTCCCAGCGAGCCTGGCCCTGTAACCGACCCGCGGATGTACTGACACTCTGCGTCAGATTATTTTACTTTTTTCACAGGGCGTTGGCCGTACCCCGGAGGTACCGCTCGTCTCGGCCTCCGCTCTTCGCCTGTGCCTCCCAGAACCGCGCTCAGGCCGCCGGTGAATTTAGTTGAGGCTCACTGCGCCCCAGTGCTGCCGGCCTGCGTGGAACCGGCCTTAACCAGCATCACTCCAGAACTGGCATAACTAGAGTTCTCACTACTGCTGTGTTTTATTACAGGAAAGAAAAACAACCAAGAACCAGGCTAAACTAGAAGTAATAATACGGAAAAAAAAAAAAATCAAAGACCTACTCCAAAGTTATTTTTTTCTAAATATATCTAACTCGTTGATCTGTGGTTTTCACATGTATTATTCTGGTTGCAAAAGAAAAACTACATCAAAGAGGCTTAAAAATTTATTATTTAAATTTTCTACATATACCAGTAATTAATAGCAGTCAGTACCACGAGCTGGTATGATTTCTCCCTAAATGTATTTCAAATTTATATTTGTTGTCTTTTAATTTAACGGAATGCCTTGCTCTCCATTTGAGGGCTGAAGTGCTCGACGTTGTGAGTTAGACACCCAGGAAGAAATTGGAATTGAAACAGTGATACTTCAAAAAAAAATAAATTCATGTTCTTTTCCCTTGCCTTTAAGAAGCTTCCCAAAGTTCTTGAAGATACATTTTTTAAAACTTTTGTTCAAAACCATTCGTGTTTCAAATTGGCTCACCTTCACGCAGGTTTTTGGTATCCATTTCTTTCACGAAGTAGTCCCAGTGGGTTTCTTAATCATCACCCAAACTCCAGCTTCCCTTCCTCTCCCAGGCTCCTTCAGAGATGCCCTGAGCATTTCTGCATTACCAGGCTCCTCAGCCTGAGCTCAGTGATGTAGACTGAGACAATTCTTTATTTCTAGACCAAGATTTTGAAATCACTGAAGATGATTTATACTTCAGTATCGCAGCGATTCAAATTATTTAATTTCTCATGTTTCCACTTCTTGCTTACTTTTACTTTTCATAAAAGTGGTTTCTGCCTTTAGTTTTGATCCCTGTGCACTGGAGAACAATGGACTAACCAGCAACTTCATCTGAATACAGCAGTCATTTGGGTGATTGTTATGATGAATAGACATCATAAATTTAAGAGGACACTGAAGCGACATCGTTATTTAATACCTATTCCAAATACATTTAATTGATTATGTTGTAAATATACTTAATCTCCTTGTAGAAATTGGAAATATCATTAACAAATGCTGAGAAAAAAGCAAATTAGTAACTCCTTTGCTTAATCAAATATTACTTATATTCAGTAATAGCTAGCGATATATCTCCTCTTCAGCTCATGTAAATTGTGATTCTTCATAAGCAAACCAATTAGATTTAAAATGAGGAATTTATTGGGAGCGAGGGACTATTATGTGAAGCTATTAGGCAAATTTGAATTGGAGGTCCCAAAATAGAAAGGTTTGGACCTAAAAGAGACTGTAATGTATTAAAAAGCATTAAATTAGTTGCTAGGAGAGGAATGTTAACTTTGACTAATCACTGAGTAAGTTACTGATATAATCAGAAAAGATGGAGGGTAAGTGCTGTCTGAGCCATGTTGTACCATGGGAAGCATGCTCGGAGGCTGCAATAGGGAATTCATGGGCAGGCATTAACACACCTATTTATCATCTTTAGCTTAATTTCCTAAGCAAATGAGGCTTGTGCAATCAAACTGGCTGTCAGTTTGCGCCTTGTAAGTACAAGCAGTTGGCCAACACGTTGGCCAATTTCAAACAAATTTAACCAGGTTGTAGAAATGTTGAGCAAAATGAAGTTCCTATAAGTTCTGAGAAATTAGAGGAGCAAAATATAAAGTATAACACTCTAAGTTCTCTGACAGAAGGAAAGGCTCAGATGTGCTCAGACTCAAGTGGACAACAGGGAAACTGTTCAGGGGAGAATTGTTAGAAATACCCCATTTCTTTGGGACATGGGTTCTCATGATCAACCACAAGATTTGGGAAGCCAGTTCTCAGTAAATTTGGACATTGCAGAACTACATGGGGTTTTTTGTTTCCTTTGTTTGTTTTCTTCCTCTTAATGTAATTTTCTTTTATGTTCTTTAATTTTTTCACTGTCAGTTTTATTAAGCCTGATTCCGTGATTATTTTGTAGCTAGAGATACCAGATTCTAGTAAAAGTGATCATTGAACAGCTTTGAGATTTTCCAGAACGATCCAATGAACACACAGTTAAATAGATCAGGCAGCAGGTCTTTTTATTTATTTTTAAAATCCTACCAATCAATGGATCAGGGATCCGAAGTGATGGAAATGTACAGTGAAGGTTGTCCCATACAAGTCACAGCCCATTCATTTGGTTGCCAGAAGTTAAGGAATGTACTGGCAAGGCGAATGTTATTACCTCTCCAGCTACAAAGTACATTCCAACTGCAGATGTGTAGGCAAGAATGACCTTTTTGTCCAGTGACTGAAGCTTACTAATGCGTACAAAGATTGTTTTAACACTCAGTGTCATTTATTAGTGGTCAGGAACCGAAGGAATGAAAAGGTTGGATTTGAAGAGGTGAATGCTCCTGGGAAAATTGAGTCTATCCTTGCCTGAGGTCATAGTTTGTGACATTAGGGGAAGTCAGGCTTTTGATAGCTGACCTATCAGCTGCCCATGACTGGGTGTCCAGCCTAAGTAATCAGTTGAACTCTGTTTGCTGGTGTCCTAATTTGAGGTGAGGACAAGGAGGGCTGTGTTTTAATATAGAAAGTGCTATGCTGCTTAATATTCTGAAAAAAAAACCCCATCAATCACAAGATATCCCAAAACAGACACTCAAAGTTAACACAGCTTTGACATTTGTTTTCTGGTGCCTCAGTTCTGACTGAGGTAGAACAGTAGATGGTGACTGATGTCTAATTTATGATACATATAAAGATACATTTTTCTAAATCACTCAGCATTGGTGGTAGGAATGGGGATAAAACACTGGTAAGAAAATTCTGCGAAGGTACATAGAGTAATTTAAACAGCATTTCATACTGAGGTGAGAAAATGTGGTTACTGATGGAGATGAGTAAGGAGGCTACACTCTGACGTTGAATACCTTGTTTCTGGTGCTTCCTGACTTAAATGTCATTTTAGTGGCTCCAAAGCATTATCCTTTGTAAATAATTAATGCAGGTAAGCAGATGTATTAAAATGTACAGTTGTTTTAATAGGAGTAGGAAGTAATGGAGTTGTGGATGCCACAGATCTACAAATTCGCTATAGGTGTGACGCACAGAGGACACACTTGGAACTGCCATACATTATGACATGGCCATAGGATCACCACAGAAGAACTTCAAGGGGCAGCACTCCAGTGTATCCTGTGTTGGAGCTTTTAGTTGTCTGTCAAGGCAGAACAGCTTCTAAGAAACACTGGAATTTGATCAGCCTTTTGCTTCATTCCCCCAAAAAGCTCCTCATACCACTATATGCTCCATTGTTCTTAACAAGACAGCTACCATAAAAACTGATAGTAAACACTTAAAACAAATGTTGGGATCCCAAATGATTTAAATACCATATTAAATCGTGAACTCACTTTAAACAATGATCAGATGATCCACCTTACAAGAAACCTGCAACTGGAAACCCCTGTGTTCCTGAGGGCTGGCATTTTACAAAAAAAAAGAAAAATAATAATGTTTGAGTGCTAATGATAATATGAATACTTTTACGATTAAGGGGCTGGATATTTGAGCCTTTAGGCATTTATCTAACAGCATGTTATTTGCATAGAACAGAAGGGCTCTGAGACAGGAATCTGTGTGTATTTTGCTTCTGTGTGCTCTGTTGACACTACAGATCAATCTGAACCACTGGGCGAAAGGCAAACAACAATAACGCTCAGCCTGCCCCACGCAGGTGGGGATGTTTGAGAGTATGAGCTGTAAAAGACACGGGGGCTGGGCCTGCACTGAGGTGGGAACAGGAGAAAAAAAAACTGCTGGGGGAAAACACCATGCAAATATAAGAACAGTTTGGACAGAGGAGCCTGGTGTTTTTTCCACAGTAGAGTGTTGGGGAATCCTGTGTCCCAGCTGAAACATTCTGCGAGGGAAGTGGGCTTCCCCCATTTTACTGTTTCAAAAGATAGCAGTTGCATTCCATATTTTATGAGTTAGAGAAAAATGTTGAACTTGGGAACGCTGACTACAGACATTGTTTTTTCTGATACATAGAATAATCCCCAGTGATTACATTTTCCTGGTGCATTTCCCATTGGGCTGTCCAGACTGGAGGCCATGGCAGATGGAGGAGTAAATAGGTCAGTGAATTTTGAATTGTTCCATCCCCTGCTTTTTCCAGTCTTGTCGGACTTGTCTTTTTTTTTCACAGTCTTTTGGTTTTACAGGAGCTGAATAAAAGCCAGGATCTGATATCCTACAGCTGTAAAACTGTCTGGCCTTCCAGGAGAGAGAAATCTCATCTTTGTAATTCTTTCCATTATCACTGCACTGTAAGATAAGGTAGTTACTGATGAACTAATATACATTTCATTGATGTTTATATCTGTGATATCTGTGATATCTTTGTGATTTTTTAGGGATCTGAAATAGAGACTTTTAAGCAGTTTGGAAACAACTCTGTAGAGTTAATTTGAGAAGAGAAAACAAGCACTCAGGAATTTATGTATAAAATCTGAAGAAATGTAGATAAAGAACTTTAAATGAGATTAAAATGAACTCAGGACTTTAAGAGCCATATTTACATTCATTCTCAACTTCATGGGGCTGCTGTCTCCGTTAGTGATACTATCATGGCCTGCCAGACTCAGAAATAGAAGCTGTTTTTCCAGTCAGTTACAGGGTTATCCCTGGATTGTAGTTTTATTTTAATTTATTCTAGCTTTTGTGGTGCTCTTACACACCAGGAAAACGTGTACAGCCTTCTCTCACAAAGCGTGACTATCTCTCCTAATTGTTAGTGTTGGAAGTGCTTTACTGTTACATTATAAAATAAAATTAGTTCCAGTGCAGAAATTTTACAGATTTATTTGGGAACATAAAAGAGTATAGAGGAGTGGAGAAAATGGCTGAATTTGAGAAAGACCTGTCAGAAAAATATTAAGCTCTTCTCCTTAAAGATTTGTAACATTTTGTGTTTCAAGTGTCACCACTGAACTTGGTAGCCGTGGTTGCACTTAAACACATACGTACTTGTTTGCAGTGCCTAGGCCTCAGTTTGTAAAAGGCTATCTAGGCACTGAGCTCTTGCTAAAGAAATTAAGTCCTAAATTTAAGTGAAAACTCTATGCATTTGTTGTGTTTCAGAAAATTCTGTCATTTCCCCAATTTTTTTCCCCTATATTTTAGGACTTCATTGTGTGGGCATTTTTTTTTTTTGTTGTTTTTTGGAGGGATAATGTTTACTTTCTGTGCATTTGTTTTACTGGTAGCTCAAATGCCTTGAAGAACTTGAGTGTAATTCTTCTTTACTGTGTGAGCTGCTGTAGGATTAACGTGGTCCAGGGGTTCAGATGGTTCAGCACACATGAATGGACACCCGGACACCTTAACAGACAAGATCATCCCAGCCCTCAGGTTTGCAAACCTTTTCTCCATTTCATTCATACGAGTACAACTCTTCACTGTGTTTGAAATCATTCACCTTTGTGCACTGTAAATATTTTATGTCTGAGATATCCAAAATGACTTCAGTCCTATTGCTGAGGAATTACTCTTGACTGTTTCCTGTGGAGAGTGTTTTTGTTTGTTTGTTTGTTTGCTACCAAAACCTCATTGAGCCACACTTTGCCTGACTCAGTTTCTGTTGAGTTCCCTTCAAGGGGTTTTCTGTAGGACTGTCTCCACCTCCTCTCTTATCAGGAGATAAATGCCTGCTGGCAGCTCTCAGTCACTGCCACATCAGTTTTCCTCACAGCTTTCCCCGTTTGTCCAGCTCGGCAGTCTGTCGGATAATGGGTATTCTTGCAGAGGTTTATTATGCGTGCACACGTAAGTGAGGATGACAAAGTGAAGAATCACTAAGGACTTGTTGTATGAAGATGGTCCTGAAAGAAGTAATTAATGGTTATAGCAGTAAGGTTCTTGAACTAGCTGTAAAAATGACATGGGAAATTGATCTTTTTGTCTGTGAAAAAGCATAGCTTGTCTTTTGGCTTGGATCTGTGCAGGACTGTAAGGACAGGAAAAAAGATCCCAGGAGCTGTTTGTTTTTGCAGTTATTAAAACCGATTACCTCAGTGTTTGGAAATGCTACAAAACGGGAGAGAAGACCTGGAGCAAAGCAAGGGAAATTCATGTGCAGGGTGGAGAGAAGAATGTCAGATAGTCGGTGCCACCTAGTGGGAGCTCTCCAGAAGATTGAGTAGAACCAGGCTGCTGCTTCACACCCTAAAGAAATCTCGTAGAGGTCAGGACGTGAAATAAAGAAATCATTGCTGAGGGTGTGGGTGCTCAGCAGCACCAATAAGCAAGGCAGGGAGTGTGTGGGATGAAGGCAACAGCTGGTGGACCACGTGTGGGTGAAAAAAGTCAAGTTAATTAAATCTCTGATACAGCTCCATTACAAGGGGACCCGTGTCTTTTAGAGTTAGCTAACAAAAAAAAAAAAAAAAAACCCCAAACCCTAACAACACTGCTCAGTCAGTGTAGAGGAGCTCTTTGCCTGTGATGTGACACAAACCAAGTGGAGCATTGCCCTGAAAGGTTAGGGAGAGACATGAGACACTGTGCACATGCATGATTTATTAATCATACCTGAATGGTAAGTGCTTTGAGGCAATGGAGCTCATAAAGTTTTACAAGCATTTACACAGCACATTTATACTGTGAATAAAGAAGCACTATGGCTGCTATTAAGAACCTCTGTATGGAATTGCTGCATAATAAATAATGAGCTTTGAGACCAAAACCTACTCATCTGTGTTATCAGACTTTCTTGTGTTCTGGCCGTGATGATAACAGCCTCTGAGAGGCATGAAGTCCAGCTCAGTGCATAACTGTTTTGTTTGATTTTTTTTGTTGTTGTTTTTAATTTAGTTTCCTTAGGAAATGAGGCTTCAGTCAGCCAAGGGTGTTGTGTTTGCGTTCTGTTCTCTTTAAAACCTTGCAATTCATTGTCTGATTCAAGCAGACTTATCAGAGGGCAGCAATCTCGGATATTGCATTCCTGAAAGTTTCATGCAAATGGGTGGCTGGGTAGAGGAGAGCGAGCCGTGAGGGAAAGGCTGAAATGTGGTATCAACTAGAATTTAATAACATGGAAGAATGCTTTATAAATACTGGAAGCACAGAAAAAGCTACCATTACTTTTCATAGTAAACTATAAACCACAAGATTTTCAAATATAAGCTTCTTATGGTACTATTTGTTTAGACAAAAGTAACAGAAAAGTGGTAGTAAAACAGGAATGTGAACAGGTTTAGGATATTAAGCAGCATCGGTGGTTTTACTCCTGATTACACTTTCTGAAGTGGAATTACGTTGCTGGAGTACAGTCATCATCATACCCCAGCGCGCTGCCAGGTACCATGGCACCATTTAATGCTGCAGAAGTTCTTAGATGGAATACATTTATATCCTGGCAGAAACCCAAAGACAGTGTTTGTCTTACGAGATTTCTCTTGCTGTTTCATAGTAAAATATCCTAGTATACTATGAACATATTTTTGTTGCTTTCCACTCATTCTACTTTAAATGTAAGATAACCTTGTCCCCAGGTGGGGGTTCAGAACTACATTAAGCAAGTGCCAGCAGACTGAGGAACTGGTGGTCCCTCTAGAAGGTGCCCTGTGATTTGAAAGAGGGTGGCAATTCACACAGTCCTAGGAGGAGCAAATAGGGCTGAGCTCTGTGCTGCCCCAGGAGCCCTTTGCCTCTCTCGACCCCAGGCTCAGAGGGAATCTCCCTTCCTCCCCACCTATTCTGCCCTTGATCTGAAAAGAGGAGGTTATGATTCGTGTGGCTGTTAGCCTTGCATCTGGTGGAATCAAAGTTGTATTTACCATAACTCAGGTCAATCCTTGAGGAGGAGAGGGGGAGAGAGAAGAGATACCAGCAACCCCATGGCCCAGATAGTGGCAGTCCACATCTTTCAGCAAATATCCCAAATCCCCACAGCATCAGGTGCACTTGGGAACCTGATTCTCTGTTGTTTCTCTTTGGATATTTTCTGGTTTTTGGAGTCTCGCTTACACTGACCTGCTAGAGGGCCGAAACATGAGATTTTGAAAGGACTAGCTGTACATGCATGTTATTTCTAGCATGTTGTTTATTATCACTCTTCAAAAGGGATCTCCTTCTCAAACAGCCCCACGGAAGTTCCTGTATTTAAAAATAGCAACCATAAAGAGTTTGCATTCTCCTTTTGGCTTTTCTTCTTACATATTGCATGTTTCAAGAAAAAGCCTGAACATATAGGGAGGAAGTGACACAGACATATTGCTCATATGAGAGCACTAAGCAAATGGAAAACAGAAAACAGAAATTTGGCAGAAGCATTAAGGAAGATTAAAGTACATCTGGAGTAGAGCTGTGTTATTCCAAGGGGTAAAATAACCAAAACAATTGGAAATCAAAATACATGATTGCATATTTTAGCATTAAAATACCAGCAATGAGGAGAATGAATTTGCCAGATTCTGGTAAAATAATATTTAATTATGGTGAGCTTCCTACAGTGACTCAGGTAAACTTCCTGGTTGCTTAAAATTATCTTGTTTTATCTTTAAAGTGCCTCTAATAATGAAGAAGGCTGCTGCAAGAAAGCAACGTGGCTTTTGAGTTCATATAGTACATGTAGAACAAACGTGCTGCTAAGAAGCTGATGTTTTTCTCCAGTTTCAGATAGCAGAAATGTCCAAATCTGAAGGTTAGTTAGGTAACATAATTCCTGACCTCCTACTCTTAAAGAATGGTTGATTAAAAGTGCAATTCCTAAACAGATCAAGTATGCAGATATATTTACCTGAGGTCCACCCTTCTCAGAAGAGGAGCATCCTATGTAATGCGTATTTTGTATACAAAACAAAGACCTGAATTCCTACGGACAGTTTTCTGGGTGACATATTGGTTCTATTATAGTCCACATCACATTATTGAATATAGTATACTCAAGATTTCACTTTTACTTTCTTTTGACTTCACAGTTTAATATGTGATTACTTTGTTTTGACTTGACTTAAAACCTAATGCATGACTAATGCTGATATGCAGTGATAAAACTTCCTGTTAGACTAAATCCCAAGAAACTCCAGTAATTTTATTGTCGATTTGGACTCATACCAATGTTACAGTGGAGAATTTTTTTCATTTTTATTTCCACAGTAAAAGTAAGAGGCCCCAGCTGAAATATGACAGTCAGACTGCACGTTGGAGTAGTTTAGGTCCAGAGCCAGACCTGTATTCTGCAGTCTGAATCTTTTTCTAATTAAAATACACTTGATCTACTGTTACAGTGTTGAAGAGCTTTTGAAGTCCGACTCTCACTTCTTCACTTTCGCCGGGTATTTTGAGGAAAGAGGGTTGTCTCTGTTTTGGGACACATAAATGAAGTTTGGTTAATAGATAACAGTAACCATAGACTAGGTCACATTGTAAGTTTCATACTCCACTTTGATTTTTTCATCCTAAAAACCTGAAATTTTTACTGCATTTGTCACAATGGTTTTTGGAGATATATTATGTTTCAAAGTGGGCTTACTGAACTTTCTGAATCCTTTTTTCCCTCAGGTCAGTCCTATATTTTAGGGCTCTGTTCATATGTTTCAGTGCAAACTTTGAAACTAGTTCAAGAAGTAAGATGTATGTGATTTTCTGAAGACATGAAGCTTCAGGATCAGTCAGGATTACCCATCCTCTTTGGACACATCACTTACATCCAAATATGCTAATATTTCTCATAAATATAAAAGGCATACGGCCTGGTCTGAAACTAATTTTTTAAAATGGAAAATAAATTTCCATTTTTTGAGTGGGAATTATGGTATCTAGGATATTTTGCTTCAAAACTGATTTCTTTCCTTATTTGAAGGGAACGGCTAAAACCCTGACTTTAACTAGCTTCACACTGCTAGCAATGTACTTTTTGCAGCTCACTTCAAAACCCATGCAAATACATCATGCCAGCTCATTTGTGTGTGATGCAACACACAGCCGAAAACCTCCAGGTCCGCAGAGGCTGGATGACACTCTGTAATGACACTTTTGGGGAAAACAGTTGTTCCAGAAGAGCGGGATTTGTTTTAAACTTGATGTTTGGCATATTAACTACCTTCTCGGGCAAGCCAGTACTCCCACAAAAAATTCCTGCTTGGCAAATATTGTCCTGTAAACTTTGTGGGCTGGTAGAGGGCTCCGGGTGACCCGCATGTGCTTTATGGCAGGTACAGCACCTGCTGGGTTGTTATGCTGGGTGCTGTCAGGGGACCAAAGCACAACTGGGCACACAGACACCTTGTTGCTCAGAGAGAGTAGGCTGCCCTCAACACCCCTCCATCTCTGGCTTCTCAGTTCAGAGCCTCAGAGAAAACTTAGAAGTTGCTTCAAAAGCTAACCCGGAACATTAACATTTCCTGGCTCTAATAGACAAGTTGCTTTTATGGCATTACAAATTTTCTCATCTGCAGCATCTATTAAGTTCTCACTTAAGGTGGTACCTTCTACGGCTGTAGGATCAAAGGAGCTTGGCTCTTCCATTGCGTTAACCTAACCCTAACATCCCTTCTTTTCCCAAAGTGCCAGCACCCTCTTTCTCACCGTAACTGATTAAAACCGTTAGTAAGATATATTTCTTCCTTGCTGTAGGCAGCTCAAAGGTTGGTGCTTCTGGCTTAGCATGGGAAGAAAACAGCAGACATGCAAAAACCAGAACTCACTTAAATGAGAGGCAGTAAAGAAGCAAGCACGTAGATATCATTTGCCTTCCAAAAGGCATATGTAGAGTATCCTCTAATGATAAACCCGTGAGTGGCATATGCCCAATATTTTTAATTAGTACAGTATTTCTTCTGGCAATAATAAACACTATTCAAGGTGCCAAAGCTGTTGCCACTAATCACAGATTCTATATGCAAACATGTAAAAGACTGCAGAGTGTGTTCCAATTGGTTGGTGCTTACCCAGGTGTTATGCCAGACTGCAAAACCAGAGACTAATGATAATAGTTGGGTTTTTTTGTTTGGTTTTTTTTTTTTTTTAATCATTTTCAAAGGAAATCGTGCAATTAAGCATATGTATAGCAGTCCTATATAAGAGGAAACTTCACCCAAAAGATCTGGCCATAGGTCTTGAAATCACTGGAAATCTTTTTAGTACCGCATGGGCCCCAAACCTTCTATTTATAAAACAGATCCAGAACACACATCCAAGCTTTCTATCCCGTTTCCATGCCATAATGCTTTGTTGGGACACAATTTAAATTCCTTTGAACTCAAATTCTCCTTGACTACATGAAACATTGACTGGGATCCTGCCTTTAAAAACAGCAAAGTAAATGAGCCTCTACTCTCAATCACAAATAGCCAGGCCTTTGTTATCTGAGCTGCTTTTAACAAAAAGATCTCCTATGAAAAAAATAACCCCCCAAACAACCCACCCTATTTATCAAAGCTCTGCTTCTGAGAGGGAGGGATAAATCTTGTCAGAGTCAAGGCAGTGTACAGATAAAACTTACCTGAGATGGCAGCTGGAGGTTACGGTCGTCTTTGAATCGGAGAGAGGAAGAATTCAACCGTGGCTTCTGCACACCATGTCAATATCCTAATCACTGGGCTTCTGACCGTTTTGGATACCATGTCACCCCAAGTCTTGATGTCTTCCCAAGCCAGACGGGGGTCATACTTTAAATCACCGTTTCTGTAGGCTGGGGGAGAGGTTCTCACTTCAAATAATGAGCTGTTTTTACTGAAACATCCTATTAGGAATGTGCTCCTGCCAATTTAAGTTATTTTCCTTTGCACCTAAAGCTTGAGTCTGGAAAAAAATTTTTTGTATGTTCTTTGGTTATACTGCTTCTCTGCCCAATGTCTTATAAATACCTCCTGCCTTGAAGCTTATATGGTGTTTACTTCGAGGCCGTATTGACCCCTGAGATCAGGGCTCTGTTGTTGAATCGAATTGGGAAAGGGATTACAAAATACAGGATATGAGCACTTAATTTTGGACATGAAAATGTGCAGTAAAGAGCTTTTAACTAGTGTTAATGGCCAATAATGCTGATACAGCTGAAGAGGATGATGGAGGAGACAAAAAGAAGAGGCAATCAGGGTAATTGATGATACTCAGCCCATTAGTAATTTTTTTAAAAGGAAGAAAACATGCTCAAAGAATCCTTACTCCAAGCTCCCTGGTGTGTTTTATTTTCTATCTTCCTTCTAGAACACAGCTGCCTTCTGGACAGAGACCACCTATGTTATGCCATATTATGTTTTTGACGCATATTCATCAGCGAGAAGATTATCCAAGCTTTTTTAGGAATCTCCATTTGGATTGAGAGGTGCATGACTTGTAACTTCATCTTTTTATGACAATAAGCACCACAAAAGTAAACGACCCAAGCACATTTGTGGCAGTATTTGCAGAAACAAATCCAACAGATCCTTCTGGGGTTCTTAGTAACCTCTCAGATGCTGAATAACAACTCCTTTGAAGTGAGTACGTAATGCTTTTTGGGGTTTTTCAAAGAAATATGACTTTATGTTTCAAGATGTGGCAGTGATATGGAAGCCTCCGTATGCAAATCAACCGCCCCAATTATTTTGTTGCCAGTGAGGAATTGTTTTACTTTTTAATGAGACAAGAAACACTGTCTAAAGTACAGTCATGTTATACATTAAAAAGGAGCAGTATATTTGTTAGCCAATTTTAACGCCTTGTAATGAGAATATATAGTGACAGAAATATTTCGTACATGTACAGCACGGTGGTGAAATGCTGAGATGTTCTGGCTGTCAATTAGCACGGCACAGTTCGATTTTATGTAGGTGTGTGCGCCGTCAGGGTGGGCTGGTTGCGCTTAGAACCATTCAGGCGTGGTTCCAATGTTCACTCTGACAACTGTCTTTACCCAGCGCAGTGCATGGATGGCGCCGAGACGTGAACTCCTCAGTAAAAGCATTGCCAGTCACTACAGAACAAACTACTCCAATCCCAGAATCATCCAGGTTGGAAAAGACCCTCGGGATCAACGAGTCCAACCCTCAGCCCTATTCTGCAAAGTTCTCCCCTACACCACATCCCCCAACATCTCATCTAAACGACCCTTAAACGCACCCAGGGATGGGGACTGCCCCACCTCCCTGCATCTCCACCTGGCACAAGGGTGCTTTGGGTAATTCTGTTTTCTGCCATTCAGGCATCAGTTTGAGCTTTGTTCTTCCTCTTCTTACCGATCTTTAGCTACGACTTCTTTAACTTTCTGTTCAATTCATCTTCTGTGATTCCTCAACCGCACGTGTTCCGCTTTAGATTACCGCTGTGAGGAATTATAATCCCGAGGGTCACACGGAGGGACTCTGGGAACGCTGTTGGCCGCGGCTGTTCGCGGTCCCTCGCTGGACGTTGTTCCCGCGGGCTGCAGAAGGCCCAGGCCTAACGCGGACGTCCCGCTGCCACACAAAACGCGGATCAGAGGGAGGGTGGAAGGGTCGGCGGGCCCCGCGGGG
>NW_020799110.1:4903560-4918747 GCF_003259725.1 Athene cunicularia
CGGCCCCTGAGGCGATCGGCTCCTCCGCTCTGTCCCGGGCGAGTTAAACCGCTGTGGTATCGATTTCAGACTGAATAAACGGAAAGTTCTCCGGAAGGTGAATACGGAGATTGAGCGAAAGCCCCAAAGAGTCAAACTTCCTGAAAAAAAAAAAACCAAACCAAAAAAAATTACTCCTGGTTACAGAGTCCCTACAGCAGCATATTTCTTACTTGAGGATACATGTAAGTGCTGGGCGCTGAAAAAGTCTGGAGGGTTTTTGGGAGAGGATCCCCAAACCATCTGCCCTTCCTCTGCCAGGACAGCTTTGTGGAAAGCGCTTTGCTCTCATCTACCCATCCCTGGTTTCCTCGTTCTGGTGTGCCACAGGTTTCCAAATCCTAAATCCACAGATTTATACCTGATGGGATTCTGCTCCCCGGGTGGATTGTACCTGCCCAGCAGGACAGACACTTGCTGTTGGTTTTCTGATCCTCCCTCTGCACACCTGCTGCGCTTGTGCAGTTCCAGGTGTATGAGGAACACTGTCGGCTCTTGGGAAAGGATCTGCAAGACGCTCTCATATTTTAGTGCTTCTGTTTGCACTGCTCTGATCTGTTTCTAACAGCCTCAGTAAAAACTCTAGTTTAAAAAACACATCTGGTTTCTACTGGCTTGTGGGTTTGGAGATGAATTAATCAGTGTCCTTTCGCAAAGGTCGGAGCATGACCGTTTGGTACACATGTAAGTAAAACGGGATTTTTGTTTGTGGTGATCTTTTCATTATCTGCATTGGGCAGATTCTGGCATTTTACACTTTAACCTTTGAAGAGGTTAGCTACTTGGAGCAACAGCATTTCCTCCTCCACAAAGTAGTAAAGACTATATTGACGCTCTTCTTCCACTTCACTTGAGAGCAGACTCTGTCCAAAAAACCCAAAAGCTAGTTGGGGCCACCTGTCCACATGTCCCAGTTTTATTTCAGAGCCAAAAGAAAGTGAATAGGAAATAGAAAAAAATAACAAATCCTTCCCCAGTTGGTGGAGGTTTCATCACAGAGGTTAAAGATGTTCACTATGTCACCAAACAGGAACTGTTACTGTAGGTTAGCGTTCACCTAAACTTCCCATCAGCTGATACGCTTTCATGTATGTTTTGCACTTCAGTGTATTAGTACATGCCCTTGACTATCTTTAAAAAAATAACTTTATATTGTAAAATACTTGTGGCTTGGGCACTGGCGCGGACCTCAGGATGACTATGCTCTGAGCATCCTCTCTGCTTCTACTTGGCCTTGGACATGTTACATATTGCCTTTTTCTTCTCTGTGAATTAGAAACAGTAATTTGCTTCTTCCCATGTGTTGTTTATTTATACTATAAAAATTTAATCTCTCACTGTATGTTTTTTCACAGCTGATTTTGCCTCAGTGGGTATCTCTAGATGTTAATATAATGGAAAAAATATTTGACTGCTATGATTTTTTTATTGATTTCTTTTTTCCTTTCTGTCTATAAATTGCTGATAACATTCAGGAAAGCTTTTCCAGAACTTTAAGGAAGCCTTTGCCAGAGGTTTGTAAAGTGATTTGAGGTCTGCAGGATGAACATGCTAAAGAAGTGCTAAGGAAGAAGATAATAGCCTATGTTTATTACCTTGATACAATCCTTAGAGTCTCAGTGGAAAAAAAGTCATAAAGTGCTAAAGTGCTTGTATCCAGTTGATGGAAGTGGGGGTCTTACAAAACTTTATAATTCCCTCATTCCCCCCCCCCCCCCCCCGCCCCTTCATCCTGCTTTTCATTGATCGACTGCTCTCAATGTGCTGATGAGTTGCTTATTTCCAGTGCAAACTTGATTCACACAGCTTAATATCTGCATTGTAAGTGAAGCACTTTGATTTATGTTGCCTTATTATTTTTCTTCATGGTACACCATGACAGAAGGGTATTTTTGAAAAGCTTAACTGAAACCAACAGGTAACTCTCTGGCCTGCACTAGTTAGAAATTACCTACTAGGTATCAATTTAGTACACTTGGACTGCTTTTTTGGCTTGTACACAAATATTTATGGCAAAATAATTTAAAACCTATTGTAGCAGCGTTGCTGTGGCACCATGGGATTATTTATGTCTCAGAATTTCACCCCTTGAAATACAGGTTTTATTTCACAAATAAAAATCCATCTGTTCATTTCTGCTGAATGGACATTTTAGTACTGCGCAGTCCCACATTTACTGGGAACTGCTCAAACCGGAGGCCTTATTCAGGGCCCTAAAAGGAGAGGAAAGTGGAAATCTGTGGACACAGGGATGCACCAGGGCAGCTCCAAATGGGGCTTTTGGACACTCACTTTTCTCAGGAACAGCTTTTACAGAAAATAGATGTGGAGGAAAAATCCTAGTAATTTTAAAAGCATTGGAAACATATTTTTCTTTTCAATGGACATCTGTTGTGCTAAAGATAAAACAGGGCTTAGAAAATAATGATGGCTCTGTAGCTCCATCTTATTTTCACTGTTTGTACATACCCAGAACAGACCGTATTTGTCAAAAGTTTTGCTAAGCATTAGTAAGTGTTGATGTAAGTACAATATGCTGAAGTGTGCTTGTAGAAATCACATAATAATTCATAGAAATATAAGCAAAAGACGGAGCATCCACAGCAGTCTGGAGTTCACAGTGCTAGAAGAGAGCTCTTCATTCTCAGAAAAAATTATAAATGCTCCTGGAATGCTACTTCTGTGACTTTCGTTTGTCATCTCTAAGCTCATTGACTGTGCTTTATTGGCAACTACAAGCAAGTCAGTTACGGCATGAGGAATGTGCTGAACAAGGTCAAGAACATTTTAAGACAGTCATTTCTTTCTGTGGTAACATAAGGCATAGATGTTTCAACAGCTAAGTAAAGGTCTGAATGATGCAGGGTCAGCCTTAAAAGTGGTAGCCTTAAAAGAGTCATAAACACACAATGGCCCAAAATTTTCTACTGTTCAACTGTTTTTATAGCTGATTATTCCAGAGTGAACACAGGTAGTCAGTACTGGAAAAAGTCCTGTTGGGTTTGCACCTAAAGGGAGGAGAACATTGTGAAGCTTTTCTGAATATCCATTTCTTTGGTATGTCATAAACATGCCAGAAAAGCTCTTTGCAGTATGAAAATTTATTTTGGAGTCCAAGTGTTAAAATTTGGCTGGACTAGGTAGTGACAGTCTTTCTTACAGCTTCAGCACAAGTTGGACATAGTCCCTTTTTCTGGAAGATAAGATTATGGCCATTTTGTTTGTTAAAAGAAGTTTCATTGTGTGAGAATAATTCATATTTCCTAAGTATGCCACATTTCTTTAGTATGCCTTTTCTACAGTCGAAATGTGGCTGTGTCCTGTCCATCATCTGTCCTAGAAATGGCAAAATGAGTGGCAGAAACTATTTGTTAAAAATTGTTAAAATTATTCCACAAATGCTACAGGAAAGATACATTGTTTATGTGGTTGCATAGTAGTATATATAATAAAGTGAAGTATAATAGGGGAAAAAAAACAAACAATAAAAAAGATCAGTGAGGACTGTTAAAGGTCTTTTATTTGCATGGATACTTCACTTTGCCAAGTCTGATTTATAAATCTGTGTTTCTGGAACCCTAACTAAACACTAGTGGGATAGCATTTTCCCCATATAACCACATGCTAGAAGTGGAGTTTGCTCAACAAAACTGTCATCCCCCACCTCCAAAGGTCAGATACTTTCTTAGCATCCTGACCTAAGAAATTTGTTTTACATATCTAAGGCTCATAAAACAAAATAATTGCAGTCGGGAACAGGCAGAAGCATTCATGTTCTCTGAAGTTTAGACTGGTACATCACAACAGATACTGATTTCTAGAGACTGATAGTTTATTATTAGTTTATTTCTCATAATTAGTCTGTCTGTGTGCTCACATGGACTTCATGAGTCACATCTCAGCTCATTATCTTGGGAAACAGACCTATTATTTTTGAAAGCCATCCAGTCAATAAATTAGCCTGGAAGAAATGATAGTCCAAAACACCTTTTCAATAGATTGCTGTCATGCTTGGTTCCTATCAAAGAGAAGCCTGAATTTTTTGTCGTGACATATGGATTAACTGAGCCTTCCCTGCTGTGAGAAAACAAAAGACAATTGGTGATGCATGGAGCAAACTGATCTTAAAACAGAGACATCAACAAAGAAACATGACAGCATGAAAAGACAGAGTACAGTCTGCTGTCCACATTTACAAAGTCATTCTGTCTGTAACTCCAACATACATCCATTGTCTGTTTTTTTCTCAAAGTAAGTGACAGTGTTCCTTAACTATAGGATCTCAAAAAACCCTGCACCTCAGACAGAAGTAGGGGCATGTTAACCAGAGTTTCTTCTGGTCTTGATCATGCTTTCATGCTTGACATTGAGTCACAATAAGCTCACCCAATGTCAACAAGGAATAATTCTCCAAGCACAGTTCTGGTCTTTGCTCTGGCTCTCATTTGCTCTTCCCCACCACCGAGACAGTATGGAAATTTCAGTGTGATACAATAGAACAAGCTGATTTGTCGTATTTTCCCCTCATTGTTTATTCATGAATATGCCTTTTCCCAGATATAATTTGATTTTTTTCTTCTGTTATATGTGCTCCTGATGTATTTAAATAGTTCACCACATATCATTTAACATGACTTTGTAATTGCCAATTACATCTTTATGATGCATCTAGATACAATACGGAGGCATAACGCAGCTCATTCTTATCTAGTAAGACAGTGGCTCTGTGCTGGATCAGCTCACATCTCTCACCAGATACTGAGGATGAGAGACTTGTTAGGCTGTGGATAAGGGAAGGTCCCTGTCTGACAGCAGAAGTGTTGCAGCCATTGTGGCTTCCTTCTAGGATGGCAGCTTTATGAATTTTGAACTTCCTGATATGATGTAAAATTTTACTTCAGATTAATTTTGACCATTTTCTAATATTCTTGTTCAGATGGACTGAATTTGTATGTTGTTTTTTTTTACCCCTTACAGATACGAGCATTTTTGTTTCAGTGTCATTAGTAATAAATGCTTAGTATTTTCCTGACTTTTAGAGAAACAGATATTTTATTTCCTCTCTCTTTAAAAGTATATCTCTTCTCTGAAATTCAGGATATTTGTGTGAAAAAATTATCCATCCATTGTGCAGTTGCTGTCATACTGACTATTGCTTTTAAGTGTGATTGATTCTTAAAGAACAGCTAATAGAGCTCTTTGCCCACTATCCTCTTGTCATTGCTGTAGATAGAAAGAAACCTTTCAGCAAGAGAAACTATTGATTTTATTACACCTTGTTCAGACTGTCATCAGAATAGAACCAGAGAGCTTGATCCTTCCCTTACTAATTCCTAATTTACATTGGTAATTCCTCTAGCTTGTTTCTATGCAAAATAAGTGAGAGCAGCTCACACAACCTTCTGCAGATGGAAGGATTGGAACCATCATCCCTTAAAACACTGTCCCTCAAAATTATTCACAAGAAAAGCATATGGACTGTGTGACTTGCATAGAAACCCTGAGAAGCTAGAGGAAGAAAATGGTCACATCTTATTTTACCCACAAAGCCTTTAATTATTGATGAGATCTACCTGCTTACATAACTCCCATAATGTAAATATACCTGCATATCGCGTGCATTAATGGATTTGTCCTTAGGCCACCTTGGCAAGGCAGGGAGAATTTAAAGGGAAATTTGAAATTAAAACACAACCACCCAGTGCCTTAGGACATTGAGGTGAAATGCAAGTACTTAAATCCTGGCAGTACAGTGAGAATTGCAAGTCTGAAGCTCATAATGGCCATGTTTTTGATAGTGATGTTTCTGTAATGCTTAACATTCTGTTTCAGCTTGTGTCCAGAACAGTCTCTGTCTTAGAAGGACTCAGCAAATTTGCCTGTCCCATGCTGACATCCCTCTGTGCAGACTGCTACCTGAGATAACCTCTCCAGAAAACACGAAGCCAGTATCCATCTTAATTAAAAATTACGCTGGAGAATACAGGTCTCTATTCTTGCCCAACAGTTCAAAAGAAGAGATATTTCCTCAGTGTTTCCTGCACTTCTGCCAGTCTTCCTCTATGGAAGCACCTGACAAAGAAGAAATGGGGATGAGAAATAGGGGATTTCTGGAGAACTGCTGGGAGATAGAGGAAGCCAAGACAGAAATGTAGATGGATGGAGTCACTTTGAGCAGGCTCTGGCTCCTCAGTGCAGTGCAGCGTGGTGGAGGAACAGAAGGAGGCACTGAGCTGAAAAAGAGATAACTTGGTTCTGATCCCTCTTCTAAAGATTGCCAATTTATCTAGTGATCACTTGATGTAAAGATCAATCTAATCCCAGACTGCAAATTCCACATGGACAGTTATTTTTTCATAGGCCAATATTTAAGCCCAGAGGAAGGTGAGGTTTAGGAGATGTCTTTGTCTTTTGAATTTTTCTGTAGGATATTTTATATAGCTTCCTTGGTGATGCTGAGGTCCATTTCTTCTCCGCTGCAAGATTTGGTACTGCAACTCTAAGAGCTAAACAGTTTAAAGTTAATTTCCTTACAACTTTACAATTCTTCTCATGACTTCTCTTTCAGGTCACCTACGATCTTTGGAAGCAAGAAAATAAACCCGATGTCCCATATAACTTTAATGCTTAAGCTATCAAATTCTGGTTCCTGTGCTGCATTTACTGACTTTTAAGTAAGTGAAAACTAGTCTTAAGATGGACAGAATAGTTTATCAGTTAATAATGAATGATATCACTGCTGTGCTTGACACTTAAAGAGAGCAAATATAAAAAACACCATAAATTTGAACATTCCAGCTCAGTAATGTTGCAACAGACAAAATACATTGTAGCAGTTCAGAAAGCAAATTCCATTTTCCCTGAGAATTATAACAAAATGTATACAAAGAGAAACTGCTTTTCAAACTAGATTTTAGTGCATTGCTGTAATTCCTAGTAACAGGAGCAGATGTCCTGGGGGCCTGCTACCTAGTTCACACACACATAGTTATGTGACAGGGGAGGAGCAACACAGCTGCAGAGGCATCCCCCTTTATCCCTATCATGTCCAGACCGAGCTCAGAATGTCAATTGCTTATTGCTCTGGTCCAAATTATCAGCTATAATACAAGTTAATTGATGTTAAGTGAACGTTGTCTACCGTATCAGTTTAATGAAATTAAATGTTTCCGTCAAATTTTCCTGCCACGTACAAAAGTGGGAAAAATGCCATTGCAAGGAACGGCATAGTAAGAGTGAGATTTTGTTCTTCTGCAGTTGTTTAGCACGGCAAAATCAACTTTGCAATTGCTGATCAATGGCCAGTCTTTTTCTGCACGCATGATTGCTGGAGGTAAAGGTCTTGTAAAGAAAATTTAGGAGGCAACTTGCTGCTGATGTACAACGATAGAAGGTATTTTGCTCTTCTGTTAGCCCTGCAGTGCTAACCTTGGTAGATCTGGCTTATCAGTAAATATACGGTTACAAAAAAAGGTGCTGCTGTACTGAAAAGGAACTTGGCACATATGACACTTAGTTTTAACTAAACTATAAAAACTGATCATTTCCCATTGTCAGTAACAGTGTAGATAACCTCAGCTAGAAGGTTTGGACTACTTTGACACCGCTGGTGTAATTACTTATCCTATCACAATAGGTGGGTGCATGCAAATTTGCCTTTTGAAATTGTAGCTGGCCTTTGCTTTTATTCAGCCTCTAGATGTGTTTCTGTGAACTAAAAGACAAATATATTTCTCTCCTCAGAGAAAACATCATAGAACGGTGTAATGTCAGGGTTAGTTTGCCATTTTTTGGTTATTATTTATATTAGCATAAAGCTAAAGATCCCCAAGCAAGGTTCAGGATTCTATTGCACCCAAACACAAACTGAAAAGATTAATCCCACTTCAAGGAGCAAAAGGTTTAGCTGTTGGAAGCCAGTGAAAGTTAGTTAAATTGGCAACCTCCAAAGATATTTCATGTAGTTACTTGAGGTAGAACCCCATTTTTAGCACAGGAGTTACTAGAAAAAGATCAATGTGTTATTCTTGTACCTGAGGCTGCAACACACTATGGTTATAGTGACAGATTCATAATTAAAAGGCTGAAAACTAGCAAGGAACGTAGGATTGAAAGGCACTGCCTGGTGACCAAATCCAGTTCCTGTTATCACATAAAAACATATTTTAGAATTCTTTTAATGAACTTAGAAATTTCCACCATGTAGCTACTTTTTAATTTTGTACCTATTGCTTGTATTAGGAGGCTCTTCCAGATACACACTGCTTAAACACATGTGTGTGGCTGTGGCTAGTTTGGACTGGCTTGTTCTTACACCAGCATTGTCTTTCAGCTTTGCCAACATTCTTGCGTGTCCCTGATATTTATCCTGTCGCACCCCCCTTTTCATAGCGTGCTTGAAGAGAGCAGTCACATAACAATCTCTTTCTTCCCCAACCTTCATTCTGCTAGTTTAAACAGGTCTTATTTTTGCTCGTCTAAACAGATCAAATTCTTTCTAGTTTACTGGCTGCCTGTTCCCCTGTTCATCCTAATAGGCCTGCTCCATACCTGCATCATGTTTAATTCTTTTCTTCATACTCGTGAATAATCAAAATTGTCCGTGGTATCTCAGGCCTCCTGGTAGGAGCAATATATATTTACTGCTAATGTATCACTATATTCTAGGAGCACACTAATTTTTTATTCTTTTTTTTTTTTTTACTGCGTTATCATGTTACTGGCTTACAGAATTGTGTGAGCCACTCCATTTCTTCTCTTTGCGTGTCGTGGCAAATAAAGCAAAGATTGTTGTTATTATTAGTCCCCAAATGTATCAACTAGCTTCTTGTGGGTTTACATTTCATCCATGTCTTACTTCAGCCACAAAGTCATCTTGTTTTTCCAGCATGATATTATCATTCTCCTCAACACCTCTCACCTTTTCACCAGCAAACTTCATGAGGTTATGCCCATCATTTGTGCCATGTGCAGAGACAGTGCTATTTTTTTTCCCCAAGACTCATCCTTGAGAGATTCATTACTGAGCTTCCCATAACTATACAATTCCCTTTTGAACACAGCTCACCATTATATACTCTTTAGCTTTTCTTGTACAGTAAGCTCCTTGAGGTTAAACTAGTAATTTTGCACATGTAATAAATGCTTATTGAAGTCTGCATAGATAAGAGTTTGCATCTAAACAGTCACTAGTAACATAATGTTGAGTTAGTTTGGCATGATTTAGCTTCATAAACTTTTTAGAATTTCATACCACTTCCACTAATCTTTAATTATAGTAACCTTCAGAAATATTTTTGATTTTTAGACAAATTTTGAGGTCAGTCTAAAAAGCCTGTAACTGCTGACATTGCCTTTTCCTCCGGATATATAGGTGCTTAATTTATTATTGCCTTCGTACTTGAATTAATAAAACATGTGTGATTTGCAGTACTTAGTCCACCCAATGCTGATTTTGTTGGAGTCAAGACTGCCTTTCTGACTGTTATATATTCTTCTCAGACACTTTTCGTGTAAGTCTTTGTAGCAGTGTGGGTTTCTCCACAAGTTAATAATAGGCACAGAATTATTAGCTGGGGATTCCATTCCAACACCATTTTGTTGTTGTTGGATATGATCACGGTGCAACCCGTTAAGCTGTAGATAAACAGACATGCATGCATGTGTGAAATATTTAATTGCCACTTTCTTGCTGCAGTCCTGTGCTTGCTGTTTCATGAAGCATGGTCAGCGCATTTCCCATACTCAGAATGATTTTATTTGCATTTAGCAACAAATACTGCTGATGCTAATATCTGTCTCCCTTAAGAATTTAAAAAGAAAGCTTATTAAACCATTTTCAGTTCATCAGCTCCCGGTAGACAAGTGTTTAAATCCTGCCTTATAATATGTAAATACCTATATATATATATATATATATATATATATATATATATATGTGCATGGCAGTATGAGGTTAACTCTATGTATTAAAAGAGCTGTTTGAGGATATGTATTATTCTTTGAGAATAAAGGACATTAAATACCTTTTCATGTACAGTAGTTATTACAAAGAAGAGAATCCTCTTTGCTTTTCAAATATCCAAACAGGATCTGTCTACTGCTAACTTTCTTAATTTATTCTTTTAAGACAAATTACTAACGTTTGATATGAAAGAATGGGGGAAATCTTGCAAATATCCTCGGCTGCAGTGTGCAGGCATTGTCTTCTAGACTTGTCAGTTTAAAAGAAAGCTCACTAATAGTTTAGGAGTTAGGAAAGGATCTGGAGCAAAGTGTTTCAGCACCATGAGGGAAAAATATGCCTGTATGGGTTTTTTTTAAAGAACAGGCCTCAGTGAGTACTTTTGGAATATAAATCTTATCATGAGGCATTCCATTTCCTCATGCCTTTTGTCTCAGACTAAAGTCAAACTGAGAGGGGGTGTTTAAACAATACATTCGGGCACCTGAGTTTGACCCATTTTGGTTAAAACCAAATCTGGATAAAGCTTTGGCTTTGTAGATCACCTGGGACATTCTTGTCTATGGGGAGGGGACCCAGGAGGAGGGAAGGGGGAAAAAATCTTAACTTTCTGTCAAAATACAACAAAGTTATCTGAGTTTTAAAACATCTGGTTTATTTCTAAAAATATCTGAAAATATGGGTCACGTCTTGCAGTTTCTACTCATTCAAGTTATATACTACAGTCCACAAGTGTTAATAGGGAAAAAATAAATACAAAATATTAGATTTTTTTTTTTCTTAGATTTCAGTTTCATCATTCCCATGAAATTCTCCTGGTTTCTGTTAATAGTTGGTAAATAGATTTATAGTAGGTGAATTGTCTCAGAAGAAAAAAAGCACAGACAAATGCTCCTTTATGCTATGGATAAAGCACCTTTCAAAGGCAATAAAAACATGAAGAATAAGGAAAAAACTCCTCTTTCATTTCATCCCTCCCTCTTTCCCTCCAAGCCACTACATTAATTAGCTGTCTGACTGATTACTCAGTCAAGGACTTAAAAGATCAATGGTGACAGTAGCCAGGCAGGTAATTTAGAGGAAAAAACAGTAAAGTAATGCTCTAATGTCTTTCTGAGAATGAAGTGTGGTCTAGTTGTGTCAGCAGAACAGACAGAGAGGAAAGTTATACTGAGAAACACGCTATTGAGTTTCGGTTCTTCTGTGACAAATTACCTGAAAGTGTATTCCTGGGATTTCATTAGCTGCTAATTGGAAGCAAACAAACAAAGCATTTATTCCTTTGAATTTTAGTATTTTAAGTACCAGTGATGTGTTTAGCACTGTGTTAAACAAAGGAGAAAATACAAGCTTTCCAAGCAGCTCGCATCTGAAATACACGGGCAATTCCAAAGGGATGGGGAAACCCTGAGGAGGATTCTACTTCTGAGCACGTTTTTCTTTGATATGTTTTGCAACTGCGTTTTCGGTGATGTAGATGAGAGTTACTAGTTTTAACATCTAAAATCCAAATTTTGAGGGGGCTGCCTTCCCCAGAGGATAAATTAGAACGCTTCAAGTATTAGAGCTAGTTAAGAGTGTGGTTTTACATGCAGCGGTTGCTGGAGTGTTATTGTTGTCTGTTTTGTGTGATTGAGTTCATCCCTTTAGTGTAGCCCTGACACTCACTGAACTGTGCTGTGAACTAACTGAAAAATTCATTAGGTGAAATAGACCTCTTTTATCCCGTATTTTAATATTTTTTGCATTTATTTGTTTCCATTTTCTTAGAGAACAACTCTTTGAAATTTCCTACCCTCTGAATAGATCAAGAATATTTGAAAATCAGATTGTGTTGTCTACCTATGGTTGGTTTAAGTCTCAAAGGATTCTTTCTATTTCCTGACTTGATGAGCCTTTAAACACTCCGAGCACAAATACTCCAAACTTTTTGAAGGAGTTGCTTGTTCAGCTGTTTGCAGATTTTTCAGGTGGGTAACAGCATGTCCAAAACAAGATGACTAAGAAAAGAATTGTTAAAAAATAAATAAAATGTTTCCTCCTAGAAAATATTTTGTAATATTTTCACTGCTCTGCAAAATAGTGGATTGGTCTGAAGTTTCTAAACCTTAATCCTTTTCTTTGTATTGAGATGAAGCTGAAATAGCTCCATTAAGTTAATTTGAGTTACAACTGGCTCTAACCTGTGTAGGTCAGTGAAGATGCAACTTCCCCCCATATTTGTGATTTGAATTTGAATGTACACAAGTACACTAGATTAGCTACTCATCGGAGTGTCATTATCCCAAATCCAGAAATAGATAAACATACTCCTAGTTGTTATTGCCTGCCAACATAAAACTTACTTTAGGATTATATTGTCAATAGCATGTTCTTGCTAGGGTTTTGGTTAACTAATGCTAAAAAGAAAAGCTAAGAAATGAGATCAGCAGTCTTTATGTAAGTAATTGTGAATGTGAGTAACATTTTATTTTCTCAATCAGATGTAATAGCTCCCTACAGAAATATACTCCTGACTTGAATATAAATGGATTTCTACTTGTTCTGTCAAAAAGAAATAACTTTATGTGAACATTTTTTCCCCTTTAGAGTGATAGGGTCAAATTGTTCAGTACCTTTTTATTTTCCTCCCAACCCCTCCTGCCCTCTCCTCTGAATGAATCCCCAACATCAGGGAACACCAGAGTTTCTGTTATACTGGGCAAATGGGGAGCATAGTTGGTGACTGCTGGATGGGTAGGCTGGAAGGGACTGGGGAACAAGTAGGATGTTGGCAGTAAATTCCCACACAAGGCAAACCACCCATGCCCTGCCTCTCACTGTCATCTGTACTGGCACTTGTGCAGGGCAGGCAGAGCCACCATGAGGGTCCCAGTTTCCAGTCCCGGTCCCAGCCAGGTTTGCTCAAACACACAGCGCATTTGTTCATTATGCTTCGTGCGGGGGTTTGGCCCTTAGTGCCAGCTAATGTCTGTGGATGGCTGTGTTGCTACCAAGTAATGGAAGAGGGGTCACAGGGCAGAAATGCTCAGGAAGACAGAAATGAAACAGGAATTTCAATTCAGAGCTAATGGATGGGGTTTGGAGGCTTCTATTAGCAGAAATTATCACTGTATTAATGTATTTCAGGCTGTATTTTTTTACAGTTGAATGTGGTGTTATTTTCCTAGTTATCCATTCCCTGACAAGTGGTTATAATCAAAGCTGTCTGTGAGCACTATTATCAGAAACTTACTATTATGTGCAGTAGGAAAAAATATCGGGGAACAATGCAGTGCCAGAAAGCTATTATATATTTTAAAGATCTAGTGCAACACCAAGTATTTATTTATGTACTACTTTTACTTCCTGTGAAAGAAAATAATTTGAACTTAATTTTCTTGTCTTACCCAATTGCTTTAGAAAATGCACCTCCTGAAGTAAGTCCATAATTATGATTAACAACGCAGGCTAGATCCTCAGTTACTGTAAATTAGTGTTCACCCATTCATCGCAATGGAGCAATGCCAATTCATCACAACAGAGAGCTTCCCATGGCCTTGGTATGCTGCTTTACATCTTTAAGGGTATTAACGAACTTTCTTTAATACCATATCATCCAGAATTTACTCTGTCCAGAACAAACTTAGAAAAGGGATAAATCTAGCATTGTGGTCCTAAAAAGCTTTAAAATTATCTTGTAAGCAAAATTAATTGTTTCAGTGTATTCTGTTGATGAATTAAATCAACAAAACTGCTGTTGGTCTGTCATGTGGTCTGGCTCTGTAGAACAACTTTATTTTCTTTCTTAAATTTCAGGTTAGCCATATTCTTAAAAATATTACTGGCATAGCTCATACTTCTTATTGTGGGGGAAGGAACTCCAGTGAGACAGCACAGAAGGGAAGTAACTACCTAAAAACATTTATAGCTATGTAGTTGACAATGCAACATGAAGAAAATAAAAATAAATCACAAACTATAGGGATTTCAGGGTTAAGGGTATGAGTAGGCAATAATAAATTCAATTAATAAATCCTCAAGAAGGCTAAAGATTAATGAGATTTATTTGAGCAACAGAGTAATTCAATAAATTTCTGAAAACTCTCTGTTTCAGGCTGGTCTGCCATGGTCTCTATCCAATTGGCACTAATGAAAATGGTGGTCCAAGACTAAGACTAATGAAGAAAAATTCAGAGTTCCTGGAGATAGTCTGATAGACAGTTCACATCTGAAAACAGGTACTATCCCCGCAACTTGTTCTTTCCAAATCTCCCTTTCTCAGCATCCCCTCTTTTTCATCTTACACCTGGGAATTGAACAAAAAAAGTCCAAATAGGTTTTTGGAACAATCCTAAATCAGGGATACTGTGAAGACAAATGGTAAATGTCTGTTACCCCAGCTGCTAAGTTAATTACTGTAATGGGAAACATCTTGAGAGAAGCATTGCATATGGTTATTAGCAATTAACCCACCACTCCAAAAATCACAATTCTTGCTAATAGCAGAACACAGCACAGCCTTCCTAATTACAATCTCTGCACGAAAATTTCTTTATATCAGAAGGGAATGTTAAATCCTGTAACTAGCTACGATTTAAAAAGACGGGAAATTGAGATATTGAGAATTAGACAGAAAAATTAAAATAGAAAAGGGTGCTGTGTTACTGACTCAAAGCTGTGGGCACACTCATTCATGCTTGGGGATACAGAACAACTTTCACAACATCTTTCTAGGAAGGCAAAATCATAAATCAAAATTAAAATGTTAATGGGGAGGGAAATGTGCTTTAAAATGGAGAGGATAGGATGGAACATCATGAGAGATACCAACTTTTCTACAGAATTCTTGATCTGGACAATGTTGTAAACAATGTGCTGAATTTGGATTGCACTGGAATCTGTCAGAAAAATTTTGTGATCAACAAGAGAGGAGAGTAATGAAAATGATGTCTTTTCCATCCCATAGGAAGTCTCTCAGTACTACATGGAGGGCATGAGCTGTTTTTTTCTGTCTGTTTGTATTTTATGCAATTGGATTAGATTATAGCTCACCTGCACAAAGCCACCAAGAGAAACTGGTGCTTTAGCTGCTCAGTTCAGAAGCTGGCTTATCAGAGCCAGATGCAATTTAGTTTACTCCTTTCACCATTCAGGAAGGAAACTCTTGTCACCACATTCAGTGCTTGGTTTGGTGGTGGCCAT
>NW_020799110.1:4918797-4924810 GCF_003259725.1 Athene cunicularia
CGCGCAGCCAGTGGCGCTCCTCGCCGCCGCTTTAAATGATTTGGAGGGCTGGGGGGCTACCGCTGTGGCTACAGGGGGTGTGTTGCTGCTGCTGCCGCCGAGCCGCGGCCGTTCACCCGCCGCCTTTCTCCCGCCCGCCCCATCCCCGTTCCCTCGGTGGCGCGATGGGCGCAGGGCTGCTCTGCCTGTACCTCTGCCTGTACCTCTGCCTCTGCTGGGCGACGGAGCCGCGGCTGCAGCGGGGCATGTGAGTGGGGCTGGGGGGGCTGCCTTTGTCTCTTGGGGGGGCTGCCCCGGCGAGCACAGCTCGGTGTGCATCTCGGTGCAGCCCTGCCATAAAGAAAGTTTAGCTGGGCTGCGGCTTTCGCTTACCCGAGAGGGTGTGCGTGTGTGTCCCCTCGCCCCTCAGCGTAGATTTTCTGATCCGTAGAGTTATTTTGGAGGGGTTACTCGGGAGACTTGGAGTCCCCGAGGGAAGGCGGGCAAGCTGGGTTTGCTTGACTTTGATTCGAGATCTGAAGGGAGCTTCAGAGGGCGCGTCGCTATCACTGAGTCTCTTCCTTCTCATCTAAAAAGCGAAGGGGTGGCAGAGCTGAGCCTCGCACAACTGCGCTAGTCCGGGCTTTCTGAGGGTCTGCGGTGAGCTTTACCTGGTGAGGAGTGGCAGTAGAAAAATCAGAGTAATAAAGTGTAAATCCAGTCAGGAGGAATGAGAGACCACGAGCAGGCGGAGGTGAGAGCGGTGGCAGCATCCCTCGACAGCGGCCAGCACAGCTCCTCTACAGACACAAAGGAGTTGGGGCCACATGTGGACGTCCTGGTGCTTAAGCAGAAGGAAGTTTCTATGAGGTGTTTTGCGTGGCATGAGCAACAAATTTGGTGTAATGGGTGACGTGTTTGTCAAGAGATAGTTTTCTGGTCGAATTCTAAAGTAGCATAGCTGACAGTATGCACAAAAGCTGACAGTTAAAGTTTTTGCTTGTTGAAATAGAAGATAAAATATCTGGAAACTCTGCACTGCTTTGTCGGGCACCTTTTTCTCTGCAGAGCTCCTCTTGTATTTTTAAGGAATGCGTCGTCCCTCCCTGTCCCCCTCGCAAGCAGCCTGACAACAGCCTTTTCGCTTGTCTGTGTATACCCCAATTTCTAACCTCTTTTCTCTTCCTATTTTTTTGACTTAACTTCATCCCACCCTTGTATAATTAATTTGCCTTGTATTTGGTTCCAATTTAGTTATTTCTTCTGTCACAAAATTGAAATTCCCAAGCCTCTTGCTCATTGGTTTTCTATGCAATATCTTGTAAGTATGTATTTACTAGAAGTGCTTTTGTGGTGGTTTATATTACTCCATTTTGCTAGAGCACTAGAGTATCCATCACAATGTTTAGAGAAGTCAAGTTCATTTTCTGGCAAAGCATTTTTCTTTTAAAAAAAGTGCTCGGTGTTTTTCAGGCATGCTTCTTGCTCTCTTCATAAGCAATTACTCTACTATGAGGAAGAATACCATTGGCCTACATTAATCTGTTTGTATTTGACATTGGTAATAACTGTGATTCTGCACTTCTGAAGCTGGAGGTGATGTTAACTGCAAATTGCCTCCAAACAATTTTTGTTTGCTTTTACCTTTTTAAAGATAGTGCCACTGAAGGAATCCAGGAAAACATTCCCTTCTGGGAATGATGCAGTATGAGGACGTTACCACTGGGCTTGAAATATTGAGAGCAGCAGTGCACTGTTAGCCCACAGCAATCAAAAAAAACCCCCACCCAGACCCCCCCCATACCTGTGGCAGAGCCTTGAGTGCTTTTCCCGAGAGACATATTTCTGCAATTACTATAATTCTTATAGCTTTTCCTGAGCTGAGGCAAATATAAGTGTCACCCCAAACTTACTTTACACTCTTTAGGGACTTTATGGTTGATGTAAACAGAAGATGTCATTATTCCTTAGGAGTAAGCCTGCCAGCTTTCACCAAGAAAGGGTGAAATGTCCAAATGGCCACTTTTCATGAATTGCCTTTTTCCAGTAATTCTGTTTTGTTCTTTTGACATTGGTCATCTGCAGTCAATGGGATAAAGAATAACAAATGTATCCCTTGAACATACCATGCTGAGTGCTTTCTTCTGTAGCATTTGCTGTTGTTTTGATTGAGATCTGATGTGGCTGAGGATATACGGGATATTCATAATTGTTTTCGTTCTGCTGTTAACTTGAGTATTTGCTCCTAGCTAAAAATGCAAGAGATCTGTGTGGATGTTGGTATTCTGCTTCCAAGCCCCCTGAGGAGATTTAATGTAGAACAGATTATAGGATGACTAGCTATTTCCATCAACTATGTTTCCAGACAATTAGCCCTTGATGATCTTGTATTAGAACTTTAGGGAACACTGCAACAACCAGAGAACAAATAGACAGTTTTCATTGAAAAGCATGCTATTTAGGCCTTGAAATGAGGAATTAACCATCTCGTCATAAAAAGAACGTTTTTTTTAGCAGCTCACTTTGCAGTGAGCTCTGTAGTTCAAAATTGGGGTATATAATGACACTGCAAGTGAGGTGTGTGCTTATCTAGCATCGAGTTTGCTTTCAGGATCGTGTTTTGCAGAAGGCTGGGGGTAGGTGTGGGACAGTGCAGGAACATTAAGTAAGCATAGAAGGCTTGAGTTACTGTCAAGTGGTAAATCCTCTCCTAGAGAAATATTACACTACACGTTTTAGCAGTGCAGCTGTTTGCCCATAGTTAACTATACAGCACAGAGCAAAAGGCAGGGGTTGTTATGAGGTATGTGGTAGGAACCCCATTTGTGCAATAAATATTATCTTTCAGAGTTAGGATGGAGACATGGCTCAAGAATGGATTCTTCTGTTCCTAAGCGACATGCGAGTGAGGACTTCTTTGAATAAGTCATGAGAGAAACTTTATCCCTGTCAGCATAAAGCCTGTTGACTTGCTCTGTGGTTTTGCAGGTCCAGGATGACATCTAAAGGGTGTGATTTGGTTTTAGAGGATCCAGTCACAATCTTGCAATAAAATTGTTCTGTTTAGGTTTTTTGACCACTCAAATGTTGCAGCTGCATATTTTCACTCTATCCATGAGCAACTAAATTTGATCCCGTTCCAAGGAACACCTGGATTTAGAGCTGGATTCCTGGCTGAGTAACTTGTTTTCCAGCTTCTCCAATTCTGTGGGGCACTGTGGACTTACCTGTGCTCCTCTAGATACATCATATTCCCAAAAGCAAACTCTAGCATTCAGATGGTATCCACATTTGCAACACTCCAGTAAACTTGGCCCTTTAACAGTTATTGGGCTACAAAGATACAGACTATTTTTGCACCATGTGTCACTGCAAACAGATGTGTCTGGACACTATTTCAAAGTGATATAAATACTTTTTTAGGTATAATTAAAAAGGTGAAGCACACTGTTTTGAGGACTGGAATGTATTTCAAGATAAGCTGCTGCTGTACAAAGCATTTCCATATGAAGAGATGCTTCTGAATTTTGATTGCTATAGTGGAATAAACTGCATGTCACTTTGAATATGTTGGAATGCAATGCAGAAAACAGGAAAAAAAATGCTTCTATAAAGAATACGGTGATACAGCTTAAACTTGGAGCCTGGAGTTTTGTTATAATGCTGTCCAAATGATGTGAAAAGTAGGTTGTGTAATCATTTCTTGGTGAGAAATTGTCTCAGTATATTGGCTGTTTAAGCCAATACACCGTATTTTCACCTCCAGTGATGCCAATTTGCAGGTGTGAGGAAAGTTTGTATTTCTATCCTTAAATAAGGGCTCAAAGGATGTTTTGATTTTGGAGCTGAAATGGGTAATGTAGTAGAATCTTCTTCCATCTTTGAATGAGATATCCTGTGTTCAGAGATTTGATACTTAAAAAAAGAATTCAGACTACAGGTTTCCTAGTGAAAATAAGGACCTGATTGGCCACTGATACAAATTTAAATGCACCTTACACTAAGTAAGATTAAGTTAAGTCTGTCTTATCAACTCTTGGTTGAAGTGTTGCTGGCAACCCAGAGTGCCAATTTTCATTGTAAACTACTGAATTTTAACTAACAAGATTTTTTAGCTGAAAGCTCAAGTACTTCTTCCTGGTCCTGTCTGCCTAGAATCTGTAAGATTGCAGTATGCCCTCACTACTTCTGAACAGTAGCTACCTCCAGCCTTTGAGGTTTGGATAATGTGATACTAGCAATCATGGTTTAAATGCTCTGGCATAAAATTAGGGCAGTTTTGTCCTCTCATTTTACCACCACCATCAACCTTCTCAATCCTTTAATATCCAGTAGTTCTTTCTAGAAAAAAAAAAAATATTGAAGACAGAGATGTTTTTCATCTTTGTGAATGTGAATGTCATGCTGAACAAAAAATAATCTCTAGTTTATGCACTACAGTATCTTGCCACCAGATAGAGCTCGTGCTGGTCAGCATTATAACACTGAATCACATTTTTCAAGAGTTTGCACTTAAAGCCTCTGTTTCGGAGTTTCTAGAGGGAAATTAGTTTTGAATTTAGTCTTTTAACAGATGGTAAAAGGTTTTTTTATTTTTTCTTCCTCAGTATATTCATTGGCAGGAGACTTAAAGATAACAAATGAGTGTCATCATGGTATAGTTCTTTTCTTGATTTATGACGTGTTTTCCTGCTCTTCAGCAGACGTACGAGATCAAGACTTCCTCCTGAACTCTGAAATAGCCGTAAGACTATGAAAATGCACAAACATAAAACGTGATAGCCTGAAGTTTCTGTATTTCTCAAAGATGAACATGATCTCATGATTGACTAAATTATTTTAAAGTTTTATAAATATGTGTTTTCTTATCAGAGACACCACCTATAACAGATTTAGAAATTTTCTGCCTGTAGTCACAATAGCTTATATGTATTGTATGATTCCTAAATCTGCAAATTTAAGGTAGGTAAGCCCATGCTCCCATTCACTTTTAATGCGATTTGGCTGCTTAAGTTACTCTTCAGAAATGCACCCTAAGAGGGGAGAACTTGTCAGCATTCCTTTAGGTTTAATGATGCTGTTTTATGAAATATTGACATAGTTTATTTACACATACATTAATTACGTGTATATACTGTGTTTTTGCCGTATTTCTGATTTCTAGGAAAATTGCTTGTTTTTTGCTTTGACTTTTCCTCTACGTTATGTCCAGTTCTGCTTATTTATCATAGGTCTAGGCATGCCATGATCTAGATATGACAGAACATGTAATATTTTTAATAAATTAGAATAAATCTCCTGGTAAGATTATTTGGTAATGTAAAACCTAGTCATTGGATGACTTGTCAGCAGAACCTCCTTTGAAAGTGGTGCTTTGGCTCTCAGAGAGTTAACAGACCATGTTGCAGGCTTGTGTCATTCACCAATTAAATACCTTCTCTCTTTGAACACAGTTAATAGATTTCCTTCTGAAATTCAAGCCTGCTATTGCTTACATACTCTCTAAAATCTATTGCTTTTAATTTATTTCTGAGGAGAAAAAAAATCCTTTCATTACTGCTAAATCAAAGCATTTTAAAATTATATACTGAACATATGTTTTTTTTTTTTTTTTTTTGCTGGTCTTGGTTTAAAACTAGTCATTAATTGTTCTGGAGGTAAACTTGAGATTTCTGCCTTTTACAGAAGATGATGTATATTTTCAGATATAATGTGTACACAAGGTGAGCTGTACACTTGGCTGTATTTCAGTGCCTTTGACCTGTGGATGAATATTTGATCTCATGTGTGTGAAAAGTCAGAATGCTGACTTCCTTTTGTGTTCTTTAGTAGAAACACCATACTGCCTTGCCTTGAAGTCAGAGCAGAATGTGGTTCAAATTGTTGTAGTAGAGAACACTATGCCCAGACTGTGGTTTTGTGTACACAAATTAATTCAGTATTAAAATACATCATAATAATCTTGGGCTATGCCTGAGAAGGAGGCTTTGTGAAGTGTTTCATATTGTTTTATAACAACACCCCCCCCCCCCCC
>NW_020799110.1:4924860-5010876 GCF_003259725.1 Athene cunicularia
CCCCCATTATGGAATACTTTCATATTTT
The DNA here is from genome assembly GCF_003259725.1 of Athene cunicularia. Lineage (NCBI taxonomy): Eukaryota > Metazoa > Chordata > Aves > Strigiformes > Strigidae > Athene > Athene cunicularia. The sequence continues at coordinate 4,924,889 of NW_020799110.1, forward strand.
GGGCATAGTCTTTTCAGGTGAGAATTTCTGTATAGGAAATGAGTTTTCATACACCTCAACTCTTACAATACTCTTTGGTGGTTACTCCTCTATTTGTAATTCCTAATGCTCTCCCTGCCTGACAGATGCATCATCAGTGGTAAAAAATACAGTTTCATGAACTTCTTACACTTGTATTCTTCATGAGGCAAGGTCTGTTCATTTTTTTTTTTGTCTGTAAAGTTAACACCAGGAATCTGTGGGTTATTTAGAACTACAATATAAAGTTATGATCTGAAAGATACAAATATTTGGTGAGTTTTTTTTCCCCTGTTTATTACTGTTGAACACTAGTCCACTAATTCATGCTTGTTAGTTGCCATGTTTTTTTTGTGGCTAGAATTCATAAAATATTTAGCTCTAGCAAAGTTTTGTAATATTTAAAAAAAACCAACCCAACCCCCAAACCTACCAACCAAGAAAACAAATGGGCATTTGCATCAGTGGTCTCAAGCTAAGGATTTATAGGGGATTAAAAGACTTGAAATGTTTTAACACTTAAAACATGGCATGTAGGGACTTCTCTTGCATATATTACATGTTACTTCAAAAGTAAGCTCTCAAGAAAAGAGGATTTGGCTCTAAACTGTTAAAATCTGACATCCACCAGAAAAGTGGTGAACAATTCTTAGATACTGGTTGCCAAACTGAAACTGAGGATTTTATTACCTTATAACTATTTTCACTGTCAAGCAATGTGGGACTTGCTGTAGACCAAAATGAGCTTTTTCTCCTTATGACACAAGTGGTGTGACATTTTTCAGTGATTTTTATTTTACTATTTTAGCATCGGGTCCTCTTGTGCCTTCTTGCCAAAATAAGCTCAAGGCACATGTACCTGGCAGATTGACTGGGGTGACTCTTATTATACACTCTTCTGCAGCAGAATGATTAACAGAATGATAGTTAATGTGAAATTTCATCAAGAGATGACTGTTGCTACTTGATGCTTTTGCCTGTATTTCACATTTCTTTTATCTGTCTTTTGTCTGAATTCTGGACAATTATTTGCTTTGTCTTAACAATGAATATGTTCAAGCTATTTCTTAGCTTCCTTATATGGGAGATCACATATGGTTTTTGAACTACGTTAGGGTTGGATCCTTAGGACAAAGGTCCTGAGACTGTCTGTAAAGCATCCTGTGTGCTAGAAGGGTTTGTTGGTGCTGTGTGAGGTTTGTCAGGCCTGGTTGCTGGCAGCGATACTGACACTATTCTTTAAGTCACTTGTTTAAAAATAACCGCAGCGTAGAAATCAATGGAGGTACACAGAAGGCATCTAACAACAAAGAACATCATGGATTTAGGAAGATGCTAATATCAGGTAGTCTCTGCAATTATTGCGCTATTATTTTGGGAGTGGATTTTCTTTGTTACAATAAGACTCATGCCAAAGCAGCCATGTTCTGGGATAATCAATTGTTTTGGGAACAGCAGGTACAAGTAATGGGCACGCTTCCCTAAACATGAATGAAAACAGGCATTTGGAGGTTATCAGGGTTGTATGCTAAAGTGGTGATATTACTATTGCTATCCTTTGGGTATGTTCTTTACCTGATGCTTTACCCAATCCTGCAGATGCCACTTGGTGCCTTCAGAGGTCAGACAGCAGAAGAAAGCATAAAGTGGATGTTGCTGGGGGCTGAGGCTGTGTGATGGTACTTTTTTTTTTTAAAAAAAAGTTTTTTTTTAAAAAAACCCCTCACTCCTTAATTTCAAATGCAAAAAAAGGTGACTTGGCAAATCATAGTTAAATGATCTGGATGTACATGTTTATCTTCTGCTTCTCTTGCTAACCAAAATAGATTTTTCTGTCTTGGGGCAGGGAGGAGGGTAGTTAAATAGAAGCTAAACAACAGACGCTGCACTTTGATAGCAGTAGGAACTAAAAATCTTATTGTTGTTATAATAGCTGAGTGTGTAATTAATCATCTTGTATTGATTTGCTCTTAATCTAGATGCAGTGCACAAAGGCTGAAAGAACTCTCATGTTATTTAGCTGCTCCATCTAATCAAGGAGAGGATGTGAATAAGACACAGCAGTGCATTAGTAACCTGTGGGCTTAGGAGAGTCTTCTGTGGTGGACCTTCGTCCACAGTTCCAGAGAAAAGTAGTAATAATGAGACTTAATCTAAATGAGCTTGGTGTTTACAATCCATATCCCAGAGGGCATATAAACATCACAAATATTGATACAGGATCAGTAGAGAGCAGGGATTGATTAGTGGTCAAGGGAGCAGGATGTCCTAATTGTCTCTGGTAGTGCTGATTAATTTTATCTGGGAAATGTGGGGAAATGAGCCTTAAAATAGATTAAGGGTAGAAAGGGGAGCTTGACAGTTTTAAAAGGAAGAAAATAATTTTCTGTCACTCCAGCCTTTGTGAATTATTGTTGCTGTTAAACAATATATATCTAGAGACAATATCTATATCTTTGTTTCTATATAAATAAATGTATGTAACTTGTTCTTTAGACCTTTTGTTTCTGTGGCCTGTTTCCTAATTTGACTCTTTTTTGTGTTCAGATGAAATCTGCTTTTCTGTCTTTTCCACTTGAGATGATATTTATAGCAAACTTTTAATCAACATTCTGTTTGCATACAACATCATGTTGCTGACCTTTTCTCCTCTACAGTGCAGCATGTTTCTGCATGCTGCCAACCTGCCTTTCTAGAGGTCTCTGTTGTAAGAAGCTGGGGATGTTTTGCTTGCATGGTTGGAGGTGAGAAGAGATTCAGACAGTTTTCTAGCCTGAGAAGTTTCTATCCAAAGCAGCTGTAGCAATGTACAGATATGTTCTGATCAACATCAATGTATCTCTAGAGCAGAATCCCTAGTTGTCATCACAGCAGTGGAGAATTTAGCCCTGACTATAATCTTGGTTTCCTTAAGGAAAGTTCTTGTTTGATCTTTTCAAACTACACCTGGTACTAAAAATTCAAACTTTAATAACGGCATAAAGGGAGGGAGCACTGACCAATTAGTGTTTTGAAAATACAGAATTCTGTCAAGTTGCTTCTTATGACAGATTTTATCTATTGACTGTTTCATGGGAAGATCAATAGTGTTCAGGCTGCAGATTCTTCAGCTGAGGCAATGCAGGCTACAACATCTCATTTTTAGGAAGTTAACTGCCTTCTGGCATAGTGTAGAGGGTGGTGTCATTCACTTAGTCTCTGTGGAAAGACCTAAAATCAGACAGCCAAATCATTCTTTGCTTTCTATTCATTAATGTTTTGATTTAAAGTTTGTGCTGTTGAAAGAAACCTTTAGGGATATCTTGATGTGTGTTTGCTCTCTCGCTACCATTAAATCTACCTACCTTTATCTTCTTGATTTGAGCTGGAAAGAAGTGGATTGATAGAATGAGAGATTTACTTTAATTGTCATTCAAAAAGCCAGGTGTTAGGATCATGCTAGGCAGAGTAAGAAAATATCCCTGTCAGAGATATATGATGTAGCTTTTAAAATGGTGGAGCTGTTCCCTTTCTAGCTCTCGTGTGTTTAGTTGTCTTCCCATCTCCTCACCCCTGTTGCCCCTTTTGGACCACATGTGCCAAGAGTGTGTGTAGAAAGCTGCCTCTCTGCTCCTGTGAGCAGATGGCCTGTACCTGTAACTGTCTTTTTCCTTTGTTATGTGAAAACCATGTGCATTTCATCACACGAGCCCATCTACTGCTATGCAGAACTATTTATGCTAGGGTGAGTGTGTGTAAAAGAGCTTGCTACACTGATATCCTCCTCAGACTTGCAGAATCATGGGTAAGAATAAAACTGCAGAGAACCTGACTTGGGAGATTGCAGACATTCTCTTTCTATCATCTAGTCTCTGCCATGAGTTGTGGAAAGGCTGCAATCCCCTCTCAGGGGAGCTCGGTTGAGGTGATACTGGTGGTGATGACAGCTTGAGGTGGAAGATGCAGAATTGCAGTTCAGGACGAATGACCACAACTGCAAGTGACTCACTGAGGTCTTCATGGATGCTCTCTGTGTGTCCAAATGCTGTGAGATGCTGGGTGAGTCCATTGAGCTCGTAGGCTGCTTCCTAGAGCAGGCAGCAAAAGGCTAGTGAGAAGAAGAAAAGCAGTGAGCATGCAGCGAGACTTTGCCTGGATAACTGCCTCAGTAACTGGGGGCTCATGGACTTCTTGAGCCATGTACGCTATCTTTGTATAGACCTCCATGGGTGATTTTTTTGAGTGTATTTTCATATGAAGATATATACTACATTGAAATTCTAAACACAGGGATGAATTATATCCCGCCTGGAGATGCTTTTAATTTTCTCTGAACTTTTCCTGTTGTGCAGTGGTTCACAGACATCACAGCCATATGATTAGCCAAGGCAGCTCTCACTTCATGTTGGTCTAATTATCTGTTCATTAGAATCTTAAGTCTTGAGCTGGAAGTATGTAGGGTGTCTTTGTTTAAAGGGCAGTCTCCTAATGCAAATATTAAAAGAGAGCTTTCTGGCTTGCCCCAATCAGACTGACAAGGTAATAATAGCCTTTGTGTTAGTCTTGGCTAACAGAGAGCATCAGTATAAAAAGGTTTTAAGGGAGTGGTGTATCAATCAAATCATAGAACATAATATGCATTTGTGTGTTTTGCTTGTTTTAACACTTAAACTCCCATTAAGAAATATTTCCTGAATGTGAAGTGCATGGGAGTAAAAATGGAGCTCTCCTCCTCTAAATACACAGTTACATCCACTTGAGGCTTCAGGTTAGTCTTAGATGGCCTCTAGTTAATAGACTGCCATAACGCAAAATTGCATTTTCAATAGCTGTAGTCTTGTTCAAGAAACTCTTCTTAAGTTTACAGGTAATGTATCCGAGAGCAATGAATCAGATGGCTTAAAAACTGGTGTGCTGTGACTATGTGTGGGGGAGTTGTGAAGATGGCTAATTGTTGGAGAGGGCATGTTTTATTTCCCAGCTTTGCCAGCAGAGGATTACATGTTATGCAATTGCTGCAATTTAATTATAGTGTAGCAGAGGTTTTGATATCTGCCTTTAAATTATCCCAAGGGCATCTAGGAGGAATGGCTTACTTTGAATAAATCTTAATAAACATATGACTTTATGCTGCTGGCTTGTTTTGTTCTGTGAGTGCCATTTGTTCCTATTAACTATATCATAGAAGTCAATACAGCTATTCCTGGAAGCATGGCAATATCACATGAGTAAGAATTTATAGGATGGGCTCAGTATGTCATTACAACAATTGTCAGTTTCTCTCTTTTATTTATGGAAGAGTGATGCATATGAATGTACTTTTATCTGGAAAGTTTTAGGCAATTCTAATAAAAGGAGATATGCATGAATTATCAGTACATGATGTTCTATTCACTAGAGGGAGAGTCATTTTAAAAAGCCAGCTAAGTGAGGCATGGTTGCTAAGTAAGGCGAGGGTTTTATTAGACCAACTGACGTAATGGAAAAAAAGCAGGCAAGATTTTGGGCATACAAAGACCTCCTTTGGATGTGAAACAAACAGCAGACTTTGTGCTTAGAATGGCTTGGGAACAATTGCTCTGAATTTAAGCAAAATATATGAAATGGTGAGGTAATGTGAGAGGGAAGGGGTAGTTGGGACATGTGGGAAGGATTGCTAGGTAATGGAGATGACATGGATGTGGAGGAAAGGTGATTTTTGGAAGAATTTGAGGTAATCTGAAACTACGCTGCTACTGTCTTCTGTCTTATGGTGTTGGCAGCTGCAACTAGGATGGACTCAAGGAATGGAAAATAGGAGCAATATAGAAAATGGACTCTGTGATGGAGGAGGAAGAACATGGAGCAACATGGGAGGGATGTCCATTGAAAGTGTGGCTTAGGATGATGGAGATGAGCAGTTCCTCCAAAGGCTGGGATAGACAGGTATTCTAGTTCAGGAAACTAATTTGTGTCAAGATGAAGTTTTCTAGTACAGATTTTCTCTTTACTTTTTTTCCATGGTGAGATAAGACAACCACAGCAGATAGTTGTGTACTTTCTTTAGTAACTTCCTTTGTGTAGGCTATGTGGGGAGTGATTGGTCTCTTTTAAAAATCTGATCTGTTTCTCTACTGGAGTGTCCTTTTTGGACAAAGGTCCTCTTTACCCTGAGGTGGATAATCCCAAGTGTTCCCTTCAGCTGGATTGCTGCAGTGCCTGTGGGAGACTTGGCTGGATTTCCCATTCTGGAAGATGGAGAGTCTTCTGCACAATACTGGGAATATTGTGGAGTGGCTATGATCTAGGCAGGAAGGGTTTCTTCCCAGTATTTAGCCCACTGGTAAAAATTATCATGCTTTGGTATTTTTCTGTTCTGCACAGGCTTAATTTAATGATGTTTGTAAACTACCTGAAGACCCACGGATGAAAGATGTACTTTTTTATGAGAAAGGCTACCTTGCGTGGTGCTCAAACAGTAAAGTACTTTGGGCCTCTGAGATGCAAAAGCACCATAAATCTTGAATGAGATATTAACAATATCCAGTGTAACTGATGGTAACTTTAACCGCCAGGCAGCTGTTGGGCTATAACAGTCCTCTATCTTATTAATGCAAAACTCCCTTTTGTTTTCTAGCACAAGTTCACATTCATACCTCTGTCGATTGACAGAGGAAATGAGTGTGTCAGCATGTTACTCTTTGTTATTATTCTCTAGCCTGAAGAGGAGTCTCAAAGTGAAATTTGGGCAAGGACTTGTCTGTTAGCCAGTGTGACACAACTGCTGAATGTTGTTTGCCACTTAGCAGTGTGGGTATACGAGGTGCCTGGTTCCCCCCCTGTGTTTTAGTCATTGAGGCTTAAAATTTACAAAGTCTCACCAATTAGAGCAGCCTGTCTTGGGGAATTGACGATTTAATGATTATGTTAACAATCTGTAAACTGCTCAGACAAATCACTGAATTTCATTTTTGATACAGTAGGCTCCTGCCTTAAAAGACACCAAAAAAAAACCATCCCATGTTCTGTGGCTTTAGTTAGACCTGCATGTTTTATGCAGTTATTTTCTGGCATGCAGCACTTTGTAATTTACACCAGGGCAAAGGAATTGGAATAAGGTTGGCAGAATCTCTGAAAAACCATCAACATGTGCCCTTTCTTTTGACCCTCCATACCTCCTGAAATACTGTTATTTTTGTAACTAGTGCTAGGTAGCAGGATGAAGATTACATATCATCCTACAAAGAAATGATTTTATTTTGGTCTTGTTATTTTAGGAATAATCAGCAGAGAACAAGGATACTTCCTCTTACAGATTTCATGTGCTTCCCTGAGGGGACTGATAGCAAAGGGAGGCTCTTACAGAATATACATCTTACACAGCAGTAGTTTAGATAAATTTTATCTGCCCTTGAATCAACAGTAAAGCTTCCACTGGGCTTGTGTGGAGCCTGAATTTCGTTGTACGTTTGTGTACTGTTTTGAGGCAAGGCGCTGTGTTTTCATTGTGTCTATATTGAGGCTGCTGTTCAGTAGCTTTGAGCACTGGAGGTCAGTGCCTGTAGTTAAGTCTTTGATTCCCACCCTGGCATGTCAACTGAAATGGGGGCTGTTGCATGTAGAGGACCCAGCGGGGGGGCTTCCAGCAGTCTCAGTGTAGGCAAAACCTCTTGGGCTCCCTCACCTCAGTCATCTGCTCCTCAGCTTGGGAGGCTCTGTCAGGCAGTGCCTTGTCTGAAGGGGTTACCGTAGGCTGGTGTTATCGAGGGACAGCAAAGAGCATCTGCTGAGTCGTCAGTCAAATCCTGCTCCAACACTTTAGTGCTCATTTTCTGGGAACAACATAGAATTGTGTTTTGCCAGCTGGGCCATTCATGTAAAAAAGCTGCCATCAAGAATGTGTTCATGCTAGTGACTTGTGCGACCAGTACAGTAAATAATTTGTGGGTCCGTTAATGTCTGTGGACCATTTGCTGTTCTGAAATGGTTGGATCAAAATTTGTCAGGTGTTTATGGAGACTGTATTTTTGCAAGAGAGCTGTTTGATCAGTTCAATCTGAGAAAAGTCATAGAACTACAGTATTTTAAAATAGCAATATAAAAATCTGTTTCAAACTTATTAACTATTATACATAGCATCAATTTCTTTGTATTTCTCTAGACTTCTAAATTTTGTGCTAGAAATAATAAAGTATATCTTTTTCTTTCCTTCAAGGCCAAATGTCTGTCCAGTGTTTGAGCTGGCACTGGTAGGGCACCAACAGCCATGTGTTCAAGCCTTCAGTCGTATGGTCAAGATGTGGAAACAAGGTTGCACAAGGAGGAGGTGGTGTATGGGCTATGAGAGAAGGTAATACATTATCGTTATAAATGGATTCTGTTATTGAACTTGGTGCAAATTCTTTATAACTTATTGTGTGTGTGAGAAATTGTAAACTGATCTGAAATGTGTGTGAATTAGTTATGGATATAGTTAGTGTTCTGTTGAGGCTTTAAGCCTGTTATTAGGGAGTGGGAAATCCACCTTTCTTCTGTGCTTTGGGTGGGTCATGAACTTCTTGGCGGGGTTTAGATCACAATTTTATATTATCAGAAAATGCTCCTGTCTCATCCTTTTTCAGGTGAAATCCAGCTGTCAAGTCATCTACTTTGAAAAATTGAACTTCTTTCTATTTCTGTCATATGCTTATAACTGATGGGAGATCTGACTCCCCCAGCAGCTGAAACCAAAATTGATTGCAAAACAAAATTACTCACCTCTGACTAGTCTGAATACAGATTCATCAGAAAATATGTGGACATATTATATTAGAGCTATTGGATGTTATCAGGATGTGTTTTGCTATATTTGCTTCATTTTTAACAGGAATTACTGATAGGGGCTGAAAAAGTGTATAGTAAATATGACTGGTTTTACCAATGAGATGTGAATAAGTGAAATGGAAGTTGTGATTGTTCTCTTAAACTTATTCTCTACAAAGGTCTGGGTACTACACAGTTTACAAGCAGGTGTACAGAATGGAGCATCAGACTGTCTATAAGTGCTGCCCGGGATGGGTCCAACATGACAATGAACCTGGCTGTTTGCACTGTAAGTTGATGGCAAAACTGTGACAAACCAAGTGAGATGACATGCCTAGGCCTTAATTTCTTAATGATGCTTGTTTCTAGAAAGTTGGATTTTGTTTCTTCCTGTTTATAACTGGGATTTCCAGTTATAAAGAGGTAATCTATTGATGGGGAAAGAAACTTTTTAAAAATACAAAAGCTGTCATATGTGAAAGTACCAAGTATCTAATTTTAATCTAAACAGTGGCAACTGAATTTCTCATTATAGTTGTTGCAGCATATTTGTGCCAGCCTGGCTTTGACAGGCCAACCAAATTTATTGCTGTTACCCAAATTATGCAAAGAAATCTGCTGTAAGGCACTTGTTTCTTGGACGTAGCGCTCATTTCAAAGTCTGACTGTTTTTGGCTTTTTCTCTGCTGCTGTTGCCATTGAAGCAATTGTGTTTCTACCCTATGGTTCTCCATCCGATGAGAAGCTGTTCCTATCAGTAATTTCTAATCATGATTGGATGTTTTCCTAAAAGATGGAATTTAATTTAAATTATAAAGAATTTAAATTTAATTTAAATTATAAGGAAGCATTTTAGTCACTGTTAACAAGTAGAAGACAGCAATCTACTCAGTGTTTATTTTTCTTACTGTTTTGTCAGTAATTGTATTTTCTGTATGAAAGTTAACAGCTGTTCCTATGTATTTTTCTTAATCTTCATACCAACTCGAGGGCTGCATTCAGAGAGCTTGCTTTTATGATTGTCTCTTTGTATTTAAAAAACAAAAACAAGCCTGAGAGGTATTCCTGTTAGTTTCGGCCTGAAACTATCTATCTAGTGTGCACCTGTTTAGTTGTAAGAAGTCAAAGATGTGTTTACAATCTGCATTTTAATCTCTGGTGTAAAGGAATTTAATGTATTTGAACACCAGTGACAATATAAAATTATTTTCTTTCTGAAAGAGCAGTGCAGACCTGCTTTGAATTCTTTAAGGCACCAAAATGGTTGAATTATTCTTTTATATTTGATACTCTGCAAGTTTGGCTCAAGTATGTAGAATTTAATTTATTGTAAATAAATAATGTTCTCCATTGGAGGAGGGGAAGTATTGTAATTCCCTTGGACATATGTAACATCTTTTAGTACACCAGTGTTTCTTAACCATTGCTGCATTATTCTCTAGCAGTTCAAGTCATCTTTCTGGATTCAGGCAGTGCTTTGAGTCCTAAAACTGTCTTTTGCCTCTGAAGCACATCAGGCTAAACTGCATTCTTTATAAAAGTTAAACTTCATATCAACATGGTAGTTATACCCATGATAATAAGTTCTGTTGCAGTCTAGCCTTTCCACTTAAATAAAAAGCTGGTTTTTTTTCTATTTGGAAGTTCCTGTTACAGCAGGAATATCGCAGGAAGAGGCAGTTCTGGAGGATCCTTGGCACAGAACCAATAAAACCCCTTGTTACATTCTGTTTGTGTGTACTAGTGCTGTGCTCTGCTGGCACTTGCTTCAATGGAGGGAAATGTCCTGAAGCAGGATCCCAGATGTGCCAGTGTCCTGCAGGATTTCAGGGTCCTCGCTGCCAGTATGGTGAGTCAAAACATAAATTCTCGAATGCATCTGGTGTTTAGGTAAAATGCATGTTTAACAATATTTGTTAAAACATGAATATTTTATTAAAATTGATTTAAAATTAAAGTTGCCTTTGTGCTCTAACTGGTTATTTGGTCATTCTCTTATTTTCCAGAATTTGCCTTTTTTAGTATTGAATTTTAACAAAGCAAGATGAAAATTTAACTTAGTTGCTATTGGATCAGTTTATGTAATGGATAACACCACAGAATATCAGTAGTGGTGTCCAGTGGAAGATCCTTCTATTGTTTCTCAGCTTGCATGTTCTCATGGCGCTCTTGTTGAATTTTTCAGCATTGCTTTTACCCTTGTGAGAGAAAATTCAGAGTCAAACCAGGTTGGGCAATAGGTAAAAAATGTAGCAAACGAACCAAATGGGATTTCTTTTGGTGCATCTGAGAGTAGGAAGGCTGGTTTTACAGATCACTACCAAATATGTCCTGTATTCTTTAAACAATTTATGTACCTATCTTTCATTTAAGTAACTGTATTCTGGCATATTATAGATTAAATTCTATGTGACTTAGACTATCACTAGTTCTCAATGGGAAACTTTTTCTCTCATATGCTGGTTCACAATCTGATAAACCCACAATGGGCTGTCTTGTAATTTATGTGAAATAAGACCATCATATACTGTGTAAAGCTCTCAAACTATAGAACTGCATCCATTTGGCTTCTTAAGGAGGTGGGGGGGAAGTCAGAGTAGGCTGTGATTGGGACAAAGGATTTCCTTTGTATCCGGCAAATGATAATTTCCTTTTCAACTGAAGCACATTGTGTTTTGTTCAAAGAAAGACAGATTTTTGAATATTTCATGTTTTTACTTTTAAATTCTAATATGCTCACATCCTTACCTGGTTTGTCTGTCATGAAGTTTAATGAGAAGGAACGTAACTAGTGTTTACAACAATCCCTTTAAGAGCTGAAAAGCTAAGCTCTACTCAATATATGGCTTGTATCATGCTTGCTTCATAACTGCTGTCATATCTTGATCTCTGGGCTTCACCAAGGCTTATGTGATAGACTGGGTCTTGTGTGGGCTCACTGCGCCAAAGCAACTTGTCTGTATGGCTAGCAGCCTCCCTCAGTGAAGGTAATAAAGCATCTGGAGCTGCAGCAGGCATGGTAAGTGGGAAATGCAAGTCAGCAGACGTTGCAATAGGGTGGTTTTCATTGATGCTTGGTCATAGATAACATTTTTCATTTATAAGCAAGCATTTAAATAAAATGTGGAGCTCTACAACGAAGATTCTGCTGACATCAGACTATGGTGTGCCAACATCTGCCTTCAGACATATTAGTTCAGTTAAGCAGACTCCAAGGGAGATGCTGTAATTGTCATTTCTTCACTGCCTATAGAAACAAGTTTCTATATGTAACTTGATAAGAACCAGGGTGACACCAATGCAGGTTACTTTGTTATTGACTTACAGAGCTGCTGCTTCAAGGTAAGCAGGATCAGGATCTCTAAGGAACCCATATAATAAGCTTTTACCAAATGCAGTATAAGTCTCAGAAAATTCTAAACTGTCTTCACTAGTTTTTTCAGTCTCCTTCTGTTGCTTGGAAATACCTATGACACTAAGGCATTTCCAACAGGCAGATTACGTGGGTGCCACATGTGGATAGCACAGGTCAGGTTTTCAAACTGAAATGGGATTGTGCAGTCTCTATTTCACAGGTTGGTGACTGCAGACACTGTAAAAACAATGTGAGGTATCCAGCAGCTCTTGCTCTTTGCAGTTGGGTGGAACTTTTATCTTGGTGGTTTGTCTGCTTTCTATTGATTCCTAAGGTTTGAATGGAATTTCAGTAGTCATCATTTTCAGGTTTATACAGTAGCTGCTATCGCAGCCTGGCAGGAGTGAGTTTATAAATTAAATTCTGAAGGGAAAAACCTCTTTTCAGAAAGAACGCTATGGACAATTCACCTGCCTAACAAAAGCAAGGTAATTTAGAGTGTAAGGCTTCTTAACCATTGCAGGCGTCTCCAGTCAGATGCTTGTGAGATTTGTATCATGTTTGTTGCAAGCAAAACTAGAGAAAATGTACTGTGGAACTAGCGGCTATAGCTTCTGTTTTTCCTGGCTGATGTGGGAATATTGCTCTTTTCATAACTGTACTTGCACTCATTTGAACAGAATTGTTGCATGTATCCCATTTTATATCTCCCCCTCTCCAGCCTCTTTGCTTATCTTCTGTTTCTGTCATTCAGTGATGACAGCTAATTCTAAAGTTTCAGTTGTGCAGTGACTCTCATGGTCTCCCTGCTGGGCACTGATTCACAGACAACAGACAAAAAATTAGTACAAAAGTATTATTAAAATCAGTTACTCTTAAAAAAATAAATGGGAACATACATCTTGAGAATCTTCTAACATGGCTTTTCCTGTTTGAGTTTATATTTGCCAGTAAGTTAGTAAGTAGGTCAGCCTCTGGAAATCAAGTTGCTACGTGCTTTGTCCTGGTCTGTTCTGCAGAAAGTTTGTGACAGATCGTCGAGAATGACTTATGACAGCCCAGTGCATCATAGCAGTCTGTAGCAGAGATAATTATTCACAATGGGCATGATTGCATCTAATGACTTTTTAAAGATACCATGTGGTGTTTTAGCAGCCTCTAACATGACATTATTTCTGATTAGATGCTGAAAGGGTTATGATTCCTGTAACAAACTTTACGTAATTGTGACTAGAAATGCATTACTGCATCTCTTGTACTTCACTGCATAGTTTTATTATTTTACCCACACAAGCAGCAATAAAAACTTAGAAGAAAGATTTATGAGTGAAATGGTCGAGCTCTTCATATAGCCATTACAGGGATTCAGTAACAGATTGAGCTGTCTCTTTCATTGTCTGCTGCAATTTGTCTTGTAATAATAGACTTATATCAATTACAGTGTAAACTTGCAAGCTGTATTTCTTTCTATTTTAACTTGCTTGGAAGTTGAAATTCCTATTTCTCTTGAGTCCAGTGAAAGAGAAGACTTGTTACAAAAAAAAAAGTAACGGTAAAACGCAGCGCCAAGAATAAAATCTACTGCAGTGCTGGTTTCATTGTTATTCACTAGTTGTCCTGGTAATCTTGTTCAAGGCCTGCTAGCCACCTGAGCTGGACATGGAAGAAAATTAATTTCATTTACCTTGTTTAATTCAGCACTGGGACTTGTACTTGGATGTGCAGCTAGTGAAAACATTCCAAATTCTACAAACAAGTGTAACTTTATTTACTCCTCATGTACACAGAATTGCTCAGTGCAAAATGAGGGGTTAGTTTTGACTCTTAGATGTTTTGTCATCAAACCTCAAGTTATCGATCGATTTGCCAAGTGTCTCCTGCTGGTTTTAATACTTAAAGTAAAAGCAGGAGTGAGAACTGAAAAGGCTTTATAATTTATTGACTGAAACAAAATCCCAGCATTACAAGTGTTTTGGGAGAGGCTACCATAATTAGGAAAGAGTAACTACAATTGAGCATTTCTGAGAAGATGGGTGTTATCAGAAGATGTTTAGAAGGTGAGGAATGACCAGGGCAGTCTTGTCAGGCAAGTCATCTTATGATGACATGATGTTTGTCATCTCAGCTTAATCATTTGAAGAAAGCTGAATGCAATATTCCAGTGTTTAACAGATTAAGTGTCAGTATATTTAAATTTTACACTGTAATGTTTGCTGTAATGCAGGTGGAATTTTAAATTCTTTTACACTGCCTGATGTAGATTACTAAAGATTGTGTGATTGGGAAGCATTTACCACATCTTGAGAGGCAGTGTGGTCTACTGAATACAGTGTTTGCCTGATATTTGAGATAAGAGCTTTGTTGGGTTTTTTTACTTGCCACTGACCTTGGATATTAGTTCAATAACTTCTAGCAAATTATACCACTAGGCCTCAGTTTCTTTGTATATGAAATGTTAGCTCATTCCTTTGTAAAGTGCTTTGAGACCTAAGTAATTAAGCATAAGATAATAGCATTGGAATGTGTATATAAAGGCAAAATGCACACTGCATGGGTAGCTAAAATGAAATGCTTATGAGATAGATATTAATCAGTTCATTGACTAGCTGTCAATCTCTTCCTTAACTCTGGTCACACACTATTAAGATATTGAACTATATAAAGATTCTAGTAAACAAAAATGTCAGCACCTCCTAGTCCAGGTAAATGAGAGTTTACACTACAGAACTACTTGAAACAAAGCTCTGGGGTTGGTTTTTTTTAAACCATTGATTAAAATGGCATGAGTTCTGATGTATCTTCTTGCAACTAAAAATACTATCTCATTCACTGTGAAAAATAATTTTCTTCCATTTTCCTTTAGGAAATATTTCTTCCTGCAAAGAGTTATTTGATAAAATTTATGATTAATGTTCTGTCTACCATTCTGGTCTCTTGTAGAGATGCATATTTTTTTCTTCTTTGAGACCAGAGTCCTAGATGAGCCTTACAGGACAGTATATATCCATGAAACAGTGCCACAAATTTTCATTCTTTGTAGGGCCATTAAAATAGCAAATGGCAACCATAAAACTTCCATGTTACACATAACATGGTCTGTTACACATAGAGATGTCTTTAGTTTTCATGGATCTTTGTTTCCCACCAGAACTAGATAATGTTTGCGTATTTGTGAGGGTAGATTAGTTATTCGCATGCTTATGTAGTGCTGCTGATAGCAAGGCCCTTGCTGTTGCCAGGGGTTCTGGCATTTTGTTTTCATGTTTTGGCTGAGTCCCACATGGTTTTACCAAAGACAAAATTTTTAACAAGGAAATTCTCCATTAGTCCCTAGGCAGAGTGGAAGAGGATGGTGCAAAGATAACATGTTCAGATTGATTTAGTTTAGTAGATTTAATGTCTTTAAGATTACCAGGTTTTTCTCCTGTGCTACCACAGTCACTCTCCTGCTCCAAATGATCAGTCTCACTAGTGAAATGCTAGCTAGCTGGCAAGGGAAGCAGAAATGCCTGATTAGGCTGCTCAGGATAAAGGTACCTGTCCTCTGGTAGAAAGAAACCTTGTGATCATCCTCTATTCCTAGTGGGGCCTGCTCTTCTGTTCTTCCTCTGCTTCTTTTCAATTCCCCAGAAAAATGATCCATCAGTCCTGTACCGTTCTGTTCTTGTGATTAAGAAGCACTAGCTGACAGCAAATATGAAGGTGTAGATGTTTTTGGTCCTTTATAAAGGAGCACCAATGTCATGTGAGCTTCTGACAGCCTGAGAGCAGTTAGCTGCCTTGGTGTTTGCTGAAGGACTTCAGAGTTGTGCAGCCGCTTGTGCCAGCATTAGGGGCTGTGGTAATGAGTGGGTTTTTTTAGCATCTGTCAAAGTAATAACAGTGCCGTTGTACTAGAGCATCCAAACCCCTTCCAAGTAGTGCAATTTGAAAAAGCGTGTGTGTTTTTTCAACAACAAACACTGCTAACAAGGTGTGTTGACGTGTTTCATCAGAAGAGTAGGCTGTGACGCTTCCTTTCTGTTTGTGCTGTGTGAACCACACAGGAGAGACGAGCAGCACGAGGCAGTTTCATATGACGGTGTTTTACTGTCATCTTATGTGGCAGGTTGTTTATGACCAGCAACTAATACTTGATGTTGTGTTAAGGAAGTAGTTGCTGCTGACATCTTAGCCAGTTCTAAAGCAAATTAATTTGCTTTAGCAATTCTGAATTTCTAAATTTCTAATTTAGCAATTCTAACTTCTAAAGCAATTTAATTCAATGAAATAGCTGGCAGTCTAGGTTTTAAACAACCTTAATATAAATTGATCATTACAAATGCAGAAGCCCCTGATTTAGATAAGTGATCCAAGTATCCAGTCAGCATTTATCTCTTTGCTATAATTCTTTCCAACAGTTCTTTTAAAACTGTTTCAAAGGCTGTTTCAGGTGATTTATATTCAGTGTTGAGTGTTACACTGCCTGACCTGCATTGGAAAAGTCCCCCTTATTTAACTTTAGATGGTTTGGGATTTAAAGTCCTACAGTTGGCTAGACACCTCTACCCTTGCTAAAACTGCCAGATGTGTTCTTGTATGGCATAGCAAGTTGTATGTTTAACTTGTGTAGAGTGGTCCTGTAGGCAAGGAAGTCAACCCAAAAAAAGAGATCTAGAAACCTGCTTGGTCTAAAATAAGGATGACCTTTTCAAGTTTCTCCTCATTAACTAAATATCAGTATCTTATTTCATATGAAGGTACTGCTGTTATTACTGTGTTAGTCCCCTTAGTCTGCATCTCTCACCTTCCTTGATATTGTCTTGTAGCACACTGGCATCAGGTGAGTTTTTACCAAATAAAGCCTTTGTATTTCTCAGTGTATCAGCCTCTGTCAGCTTGGACTTGTCAGGGCTAAATTGGTGTCCTGCTGTCACTGCTGCTTTCGTTCTGGTGCTTCTCAAGCAATCTGCTTCTGGGTGACTTTGGAAGCTGTTAGCATGACCTGTTTCTGCCTTGGGTGGGGGCTGTGAAACCTCACAAGATCTACAAATCCATTTTTGGCCCTTCCAGAAGCAATATAAAAGCTTGACAGCACTAAAAGCTGCTTTGATGGAACAGAAGTCCAGAGAGTCTATAAGCACAAAGGCAACTAAGATAATGCTGTTCAGGTCAAAAAGTAGAGAGGAAGGTATGAATGATGAAAGTATACTGTCCTTGCATTTCAAAAACTGTTTCAGGTCTCATATCCATTCAAAAACATGACATGTAATTCTTTAAAAGACAGACAATACTTGCATGGTTTGGAAATCAACTGAAATAGTGGGATGGGGATATTCAGCTCTGTCAAAGTAGCTTGAGAGTTCACAGGAACAATTGAGAAATATAGGCACAAAGCCAGCTCTTCCCTTGGGCTGTCATAAGACACTTAACTTGGTCATTTTTAGTAACTAGGAAGTTAGCACTAGATATCTACAATTTATTTAAGCAAGTACTTCAGTATGCTTTCCTGTTTCTTGTGCTTGGAAATGGTGGGTGATTTTTGTTTGGCTTTTTTTACTGCATTATTTTAATTCATGCTTTGTCAGGAGCAAATTTGGATAAAAGTTGAGTTTATGAAGGGTTTTAAATAAACCAAACGCTTTAGGCAATTTTATGTGGTTAAGCAAAAGTATTTGCAATAGAAAATATGCCAACAGGACTTTAGTGTTTAAAATTAGTATATTAATCAGAGCAGTTATTTATAGTTAGTGAACTAAATTGATTGGGTTTTTTCATTGATGACCTACACTACTTAGCACCAATCGATCTCATCCTGTCTTTTCTTTCTTGTAGGAAAAAGGGGAAAACATGGTAAAATCTTCTGATGTAATCTTTTAGTAGATTCTGGTCTCACTGGACAGTTGGAGACCTTCACCACTTCAGTGACCTAATTGCCTTGAAAATCTGAGAAAGAAATACACACTGGTTGATTTTTATTTTTTTTTTTTCCTGTAAGACTTAATATAGCATATAAATTTCACGTTAGATTTTTAAATGTTTAAAAAAACCAACCAAACAACTGGTTTAAGTATTGCTAAAAAAAAATCTGTTTCTAATGTATAATGTCAACCCCTTACATGTAGGTGTATCAAAACAGTCACCTGCTGCCATTGACTAATGCCTTCTGGGTTTGGTCTCATGGTAATACACCTTTCTCTAATCTGTCTCCTGTATTCTGCACTTTGATGGCAATTGATAGGTATCCTGACACTTCAAACAGATTGTGATTTGAATAATAAATTACAGACGTATATAGTCACAAATTAATACAAATGTGATGTTAGACCTAAATATAAAATGTCACAGAGCTGGAGCTGATTAGAAAGCCATGAGAAAGATGAGTTGAATGTTATTCTGTGCAGAGACTTAGAAAAGACAAATGTAATGCACAAAACACTGCAGAAGGTCCAAGCTATGTATAATCTCTCAGGAAAGAAGTTATGGTTAAGATAAAATGACATTATCTGTTCTAATGATGAATAACAGTTGATTTGGAGATTAATTCCAGTTGCAAGCAAGATCCTATGAAGGATTCAAAAAACCCAGAAAGCACGGCTTCCTTCAGGCTTTCCATTTTCTCTTCTTTGCCATTTCCCCGGCGTTTACTTTCCTCTTCACACACACCTCGTCTTTGCCGGTGTTGTCTACGGGAACGCCTTTCAGCATCGGTAAGATATGAACCTCTACAGATAAAAAGCCCTTTAAAGTAGCCACTAAAGAGCTAGGAGGAACAAAAGCTTTGTCATTTTAAAATGGGAATGGTAAAACACTGATTGAAAAATCATGACTGGCTCTCACCTAGATATGACAGGATATAATAATCAGCCCATCTTGCTGAAATGCTCTTGAGTGCCTGGGCTTCACAGCCATTAGTGCAAAGCGACAGGTAGACAGACGGCAGTAGTGAAACAGCAAACAAGTATGTCAAAAGTAAATGAACCTAAGAATAACCACTTGAGAGTGAATTCACCCTTATTGTCTTTGGTACAAAAGGCTGTTTACTTTGGACTTGCTGAAAAAGTAAAAAATAATGGATAAAAACTTTGTAGCTGCTAGCATTTATGTGATGTTGGTTCAGGAAATAGGGTGGCAAACCATAGCAAAGACGAATGCTGTGCAGAGATCCTTGCAGGTATGTGTCCCCTGTCTTCCCCCACCCACCCCCCAAAAAATAGCAGACCGTGAGTCTGTAGAAACATCTGGATTCTATTACATGACTCCTGCTAGTCTCTATGGGATTGCGGGCAAATTTGAGTATCCAGCCTGCTTGTTTCAGTGCAGTACAGAGATGTCTGAGCTAGATCAGTTAGGTCAGGTAATAAAGGTGAGTTTAAATAGCCCATGGTGCTGTGGCTAGACTTCTGCCAACACCCGGTTCATGCAGTTTTTATGTAGCTCTGTATGCAACCCCTGTATTAAAAAAAGCATCTAGATAATGTAGGGTTTTAACTGATTTGGCAGAATATCCAGCAGATTTTTATCTGTATTGATTTATTTATTTGGGGAGGTTTGCAGAGTGAATTTTGAGATGGTTGCTATGCATCTCATTCTCCTCTCAATAGATAGCTGCTCTCCCCTTTCTTTAATCTTCTGTGCTCAGAGTCAGAGGTCAGGTGCTTCTGTCTTCTGTTGTGCTTTCTCACCCATCCTCAGAAGTGATTAGACTGTTGCGTGTTTCCAAAGAGGTACAAATAATAAGAGAACTCTTCGCACACAAAGCTCAGTTGACTGTTGCTTTCTATTTCAGTGGCATTAGTCTAGCCTGTTGCTGATTTCTTTGACTCCCACGAAATGTTTTTGAGGCATTGTCATTGCAACATTTGTTATAGAAGTGAGGAAATAGAGCCTTCTTGAGCAGCACTTCAAGGATTATGACCGAGTCAAATTTAGGTAGCTCATTATTTTTACTCACCTAAACACTTTGACACATGGATATGAAGAGGTTTTGAATGGGCAAGAAAAAAGTATATATGTAGAAGTGTGCGTCTATTAAGTCAGGACTGTATTTCTGATTTAAGATGTGAACAATGACCTTTAAGAAAGGACCATCAAGGGAAGGCCTGTGGTTCCTTTCCAGCCCTTGTCTGTGATTCTCTCAAGCTGGATTTTGATACTTGCTTTATTCTAGAGGCTGTGTTTTAAGGCTTAAGAGTAGATCTGTTAATGTGTATCCTGTGATACCCCCTTCCTACAGGAAATTCTTTCCATCCTGTGCCTTGTGTCTCCTTGGGTGTCCCCTCAGTGCCTTTAAGGAAACATCTATTTTTGTTGTTAGCCATCGTCCACCTAGAAATTTGCTTTCTCAGGTGTAATGACTGCAACAGAATTCTTCTATATAAATACTATTTTACAGTCATTTAACAGCATTCTTCAGTGCTGATGTTTATTTCATCTAAAAGGGGCAAAAGAGTTAATTACATTGTCTAGAAAGGGAGACAGAATCTTGCCAGCAACCATGAGGCATTACTGCTCACTTCGATATAACTGAACTCACAGTAGTGGCAGCTGGATTTAATTATAAGTTTACAACCCTGTGGTTTCAGCAGCAGCTGCTGAAGAATGGATAATGCAAGTAGCCTTCGAAGCCATTCACATTAGAGATAAAACCTTGTCATTCACGGAGACAGCTGACTGAACAAGTATTAAAATGAACAAAGATTTCCCCAGGGAGGTTGCAGTATGAGGTTTGTTTTTTGTCTATCTGGCTCTTGCTCAGATATGTCAGGCATGCAGTATTTTATTCTGTGTTTCCACCCAAAAATATGAGACTATTCACAAATAAAAGTCCTGGGGTATCTAATCACTGAATGTGCTGAACAGCAATGTGTGTGCATGTGTGTTTTGTATTACGGGTGACTTACGTAATGCTGAGTAGTTCAGGCTAAGCATCGGTTGTGTGATTAATGTGTGGCTAAACAAGTTAGAAAGGAAATAATAGTTACTGCATTTTGTTGTATTTCTGTAGCAGTCTTATGCAGTAAGCACTACCCTGCCTGAAATGTGAGGAGGGAAGAGGGATGGGAGAAAGCTAAACATTTGCTAAAGGCACCTTAAAGTTTCACTTTGTTATTTTATCCAATGACATGTCAGTAATAGAATACCATGGCTGACATCCGGTGGAATAATATGTGACTGTTGAAATTATATTTTCGTTTTTTTGTTGATATTTTTCAGTTTTTATACAATGGAAAATTTAAAATTCTAAAGTGAATTTGAGTCTTGAAAAACTAAAACTAGAAGCTATAACCTCCACAGGCAACATCAAATTTTTTTCAAGTCAGATTGAAACAAGAGCTAGGTCTAAATGATGCAGAAATTCTAAATTTGGTACAGATTATGTGCCTAGTTTTGAATTAGGCTGTACTGGTGCCATTCAGTATGACATGGCTTTTACACCTGACAAACTGTTTGCTGCTGTGACTTCATTCTCCAGGAAGGCAAGTCTGCTTCTTCTGCATCGCTAGATTATTTGTATGCCAGTGTGCCTTCAGGAGAAGACATTATAAAACAAATCTGCACTATCTTGTGTACTTATATAGACCCCATGGTGTCATCTGTAACACAAAGATTTGCCGTAGCAGCTGTTTTGAAAATTTTAGTTTCTAATGCTGTTGTATGTTGCTATTTTACTCCCAGCAGTTTTGGTAGTATTTTAGTGGTAGTATGGGCATGTAACCTAGAACATCCTTTATTATCTGAAAGTTGTAGTGTAAGCTTAATGTTAATATTACTTGTGGGTAATGATCAGTTTAGAAGTTAACTGTGGGAGAAAAAATGTCGGACCCATCTTTATTTTATAGAAATGTCAACACATTATTTGGACAAAGCAAGTTTAACTCCTTTTGCTTAAATTTCTCCTGCTCAGAAAAGCTTTCTAGCATCTCAAAAATTATTTTAACTGTACAGTACAAACCCCAACAATTACAGTCTTAACTGTGGAGCAGGCTTTCAACTCTATTCAATTCAGACATTCCCTGCTGTCATTTCCCAGCATCATTGGTCACAGTCATTTCCTAAAATGGCTTCCTAGGCTGTCTTAAATTTTGAGGTGAGTAATGGTTTAGAATACTGGAAATCCTTTTCTCTTTTTCTCTACCATGCGACTTGCCGTTCTTTGAAAATAGCCTGTGTTTAAGATATGTTTTGTTGGGCACAAAAAAACCCCTATGAAAGTTGGTCAAATTCCAGACTTGGCTGTTTCAAAGCTGAGTCTTGCATGGCATTTCTTAGACCTGTTCTTTAGACCTCTTTTTTTTTTTTTTCCCCAATAATAATGAAACACTGAATTGCACTGGTTAAAGCACAGCTTTTATTTGTCTGGGCAGGTATCTGTCATTCCTGCTTGTCACTCCTGTGGAGGAAGAGGCAGCTACAGATGAGATGGTCTCTGGAGGTGCTAGCCCTGTGATTCTTTGGAATTCTTTTATTTTGTTGAATGTCTTGATCATTCTTCCTTTTTCTTTCCCTTGTTCATTTTTTTCATCTCTTGCTACTTTCCAAGCCTGAAGTTGTGATTTTAAACTTTAGATCTAGTTATTTAAAAATTGTTTTCTGCTTCTTCAGGTACTTTCTAATAACCTCTTCTAAGTACAACCAAAGTTGAAAAGGCCAAATTTATTTTGTGGCTGCCTGGAATAAAAGTGGCTACTCTTGTTTTTAAGATGCTTGAGAGATTCTGATGGTGTATGTCACTTGTAAGGTGCTGAAGTGAGGGAAACTGTGTCTGTGCTATCCTTTTAAAGAAAACTTATTTCTAACTATTTCCTTTTTTGTAAAATCTAATTGCTTTTGGTTCACAAAGAATTCATGGACAATTGCTTTTATCACTGTTACCCATACAGCAAGTGTAGCTTTTGTGTTCAGGGTTGCTGACCTGAATCTGTTTCCTCTCACTGTAATCTCGTACTGTTTTGGAGCTCAGAAAACCTGACAGGAGTTAGGGGAGGCAGTACTGATCTGTTCAATGGTAGAGGTGTCTTACATCATTTACTTCACATGTGAATACCAGAAATCCTGTTAGTATATAACATAAAGGCTGAGGGGGAGAAATAGCCCATTCCAGTGGAGATTTTTTAGGCTAGTCTTTCACTTGTCCATCCATCTTTTCTTCCTACGCTCCTGCCCTAACCTGAAATGTACCTGCAGGTACAAATGTGACTTCTTTTTCTTTTTTTTTTTTTTCCTCTTCTTCTCCTGCAACTCTTACTATGGACTCTAGATCCTAGTGTTGCATTTATGCTGTAAATAACGCACAAACTGTAAATAACTTATTCGGGATGGGGGAAAAATGTCAAACTCAATATGATGTTAAGCCTTCTGAATATTTTTCTCATTTTGGGTCTTTGTACCCTATGTTACATAGTCTTGAAAATGTGTGTAATGTTTGCTTAACTGAATAGCCTTGTCTGCTCATTGTGGTACTGGCACAAAGGAGGACTCTTATATAAGTATGTTTTACAAGCTGGGGTCTGCAGTGTATCACTTCTGGACAGTCAAAGAAGTTGAGAGTTCAATTAAATCCTCTCTTCCCTGATTTCTTTTCTGTGTGATTAAAATCTGCCTTCATTGACTTGAAGGTGATACTATATGTATATATTTGAGAAATGAACTTGGAATTATTTTTGACCTTAGCATAGTAAAGCAACAATCTCCACTTGTGAGAATCTTCCTTTAGTTTTGTGATGTGTGAAGCAACAGGAAGAAGAATGTGCCAACAGAATAGATAGCAGATAGATGTTCATCAGAGGGAATATTTAATAACTCTGAAATAAGTGAATATATTAACAATGCTTGCTAAATTCTTTGCATGGAGGGCAAATTCATCTGTGTCATGACTGTACAATTATGCATTGATTGTAGCAGAGTTGTACTTTGCATCTCTAGAGAATTTAGCCACAATTTGTTTCATGTTTCACCTCTCTTCCAGCCAAGTAAATCTGAGACAGAAGAAAATTGCACAACACATGGGGAAAAATGGAAAAAGAGAAACTGTAGGTGTATCTCTAAGTGTTGCTCTCGTCATCATCTTTGTATTTCAGATAGCTTTGTGTGACGATCCATTTATCATGGCAGTTGCTCATTATCCTGCCAGCCACTTGGCATTATCATTTATTCTGACAAGCACATAATAAAGCCGGGAGTTTTAGAGCTGATGAACTACTGTATATGTGAATAAATACTTTAGGATTTTTGGGTTGTGCAACTAATTCAATTTCACTGAAAACATTTCCTTTTGGTTTCATCTAATTCAGTCAGAAAATGGGATGGCAAATAAAACAATTCAACAGCCAAAATGCCATCAATCCTATCACAGAATATGGACAGCTTTTTGGAAGTGAAGGATAAAGCTAACTAGTGATTTAGAAAAGTGTATGAAGGGTAACATAAGTCACTAAAATTTCAGAGAAAATTTTAGTTATCCATCCAGAAAAGTTCAAACTGAGGTTTGGTCAGTACCTGACTCTTCTCACTTTCTCAAAATTCCTATGAATTATGAAATGAGCATTTGTAATGTAAGCATGCTGACTCTATTAAAAAAAAAAAAAAGTTATGCTGATTTGTGGTATGTTACATGCATGTTTTGTTATAAAAACCTAGCTGGGCAGTTAGTGAACCTCCAGGACTTTTCAGAGTTCAGTTACTGCATCCAGAAATTACTCTTTCCACATGCTATATATTTGAAATAAATAAGGAAGACTGTCTAAAGAAAAAAAACTTGAACTGCCCCAAAACATCCAGTCCCCCATATTTATGAAGTTTCAGATGTACCTAAACATTTAGAAAAGCAAGATGCACAGATCCTAGTGGGGGAGGACTCATGGGAGAGGAACTGTGTGAGGTTAAATGTGCTCTGACATGGCCTTGGTTAACCAGAAATTCTTGAAACAGGGTTACTCTGTCAGGGCAAGTTTTCCTGATTAATTGATGCATTGCTCTCGTGGCCTCTTTATGAATGTTCGTTTACATAAGCTTTCAAAAAATGCAATTTCAATGCCAGTATCTTATTTTTAATAGATATATCAATGTATCAAGTGGAAAGTGTGTATAGGAACAGCATGTTCAAATTTATAACCAGATAAAAATAAACTATCAGGGTAGCATTGTGTTCTGGGATTCAGAAGTTGAAGTATGGTTCATTACAGTGAAGGTTATAGTCCAGTTATCTTGCACAGTCTTCTGACTGACCTGCAATGTGGTTCATTCTGTCTGTATAGTTCATTGGGTATAATGCCTTGAGTTTTATTTGCCCTTTATTCTGACACAGGTACTTAGTAACTATCACGTGATTTATTTTATTGGGCTTGTTCCCTTCCAGTATCAAATTCCCTGACTTAGTAATTTTAAACAGGTCATATTTTTTTGCTCTGTTGGGAGGCCCATATTTCTGTCACCATTTCAGAGGTTTTCTGTGCGGTCATTATTAACCTTATTGAGTGCTAACAGGAAACCAGTTAGATTTTTAACTAGTAATGGTGAAGAACTCTTGCGTACGTAGCATACAATCTTGGCAAATATGCCAGTTTCTTCTTAATGACAGCCTAATGTCTATACGCTAAATTAGTTAGGGACTTACGCAGCTTGATGCAGTGAGGCATGAGTACAAAGGATGGGTTATTACACTTGTCCAGAAGCCATGATGGTGTGCCTCATGTGTCTTACATTGTACACCTTCCTGGGGAATAGAAAAGAAATATAGACTCATTGTGTGGGAGCAGAGTGACCGAAGGTCGCTCCAGTGCTGTTGTGTTGGCATCCCAGTTGAGGGACAAGAGTGGTCTTCCTTTCTCCAGCACTGTCCAGAAAGAGTCCAGCGCATTTCTGAAGTCCTTTTGCTGCCAATGCAATTCAGGATCATCTTTAGTCCACTGCAATGTCTTTCCTTGCTTTCCTTCTGTGTTCAGTCTTGCATGATGTTAGTATAAGCTATGGGGCTCAGTTGTAGATGGCTTTATTTGATCGTCCCTAGGACACAGGCCAGAGCTTGTTGCAATCTTCTGTGGAATGTATGTCTTCTGCATTGCATTTTATTGCACTGGAGTATGATTAAAGTCAGTACAGAAATTCTGGAGAGCATGTGTGAAACACCTAATTTCCTTCCCGAGCCAGGAAGGATTTCTTGTAACTGTGCCAGCAACTCAAATCTGTAAAGGCAAGGGCTAACTGACATAGTACTCGACCTGTTCCTCCCAGAGTCTTTCCTTCCACTGTAAAAAGATTGTCCTACTCTTGCATTCCTGTCACTCAGCTCTTTGGGATTAATATAAAAGTGCTTCCTCAGAGGAGTTGAGAACTATATAGGTCTTACTGTAGGTCTCCAGGCCTTAAAGAATCAACAGCCCTTGTTACAGGAGCAATGACTTTTGAGTGTATCCACTGACAGAACCATAGAAGTGTGGTTATGAACATTTGCCTCATCTCTGCTTTCGCACAGCCTAACAGAAGCTATCTGCATTGCATCTGGCCTCTTATACCCTCTGTTTGAAGACTTTGTGTGGCAGGTATTTAGCCATGTTTAAACTCTACATCAGGTTTATTTTATTTTTCTAGAGAAAACGAGCACTTAATCTTTCAACAAATTACATGTAAGAAAATTAGATCAAAACCAGTATGTCTTTGATTGTTGCAATCTGCAGCCAGCTTTTAGATTGCAAAAATAGGTCTTGGTGATCAAAAGTACCATATGCACGTATTGACGTGAAGGGAAGTCTGACTCAGTTGCACATCAGGCCTATGTCAAATGGAGGCAGTGAAGACGCAGTCCAAATGCAGTGTGGGAAGGGTAAGTTGACAGCACTTTTCTGTGAGAGAACACACTTTATGCTGAGAAACCACAGCTAAAGGGTAAGGAGGATCACTAAGATGGTGGTGCATTTTGGGTTTAGCTCCTGTGTTGTTTTCCACAGGATGATGGTGGATCATCTTAATAGTATCATGATTCATTCTTCTATGCCTCTGAAAATTAGGTACTTAAGTGTAGAGTGAATGCTTTGGTATTCATCTAGAGACCCCACAAGCAATTTGTGGAAAATCTTTGTGGAAAAAGCATCTTCATACACCCAGATAGATGCAGAGCCAGTAGTGCCTCGTACAACAGAAGGATTTTCCTAAAAAATTACTTCTTCCTCCCATCTCTCCTACCTCTGCATGCATGGCATGGATTTTTATAGAAAGGCTCATGGCTGTCTGTAAGTAACTGAAGCAGTAACAGACAGTTTCTTTTGGATTAGTCACTAGGGCTGAGTCTGAGGCACTTCGGCAAGTTTAAGGGCTTTTTACTGTTTTTTCCTGGCTCAGTTTCTTTCTGATTTAAGTGTTAATGGCTGGGACTAGTGTGTGGTATTTGCATTCCTTCATTAGGAGTAATCTACTGCAATGCTTGTTGTTTTTTTTAAAAATAAAATGCAAATTTGAAACCAGTGATGAAAATCCAACATCCCCACCATGAACCCAGAGATATGGATATCAACCAAAAATATTCTGAACCCATAAATGTGGAGAAGGTATCTTAGTATTTCCATCTCTTCCTGTCTTATTACTGTCTGATGTTGCTAGATCAGCACAATAAACCATTTTTGTTGGGTCTAGTCATGCGTATCTTTTTCCCTCTTCCTTCAGTATCCTGTATCAGACTAATCCTCTCCTCCACTTTTTATAATACTACTTTTAAAAGTCAAAATAGAAACAAATCTTAAAGTTTCTTTTGACCTTTCCTGCTGAACAGTCTATTCTTGTTTTGGATAAATATGGAGGTTTTGACTTGCAAAACATGCCATATTTTTCAGGTTTCATTCTTTTCTCAAATGGCATAGTTGCACTTCTGGCTACCTCCTGGTGGCAATGCTTAGACCAGTAAATACTCCAGAGTGACTCAGACACCTGCCCTACCTCTTACACTCCTAGAAATAGCAGCAAGTAAAATTTATATTCTTTTACAAGTATGGAGTAGGGGTTTTTCCTGGAGGTTAAAAAAACCTCAAACAAACAACAGAATGAGCAATTGCATAGAGCTGCAGTCAAGCTCTCTAAATGCTATTTAAGGATATTGGCAGTTCTAGCCAGAAACTTTCTATGCATCAGGGCACCCTTTCCACATCCTACTTAGCTTAGCTGTCCTCCTTCGCTCTCTGTTGAAGGTGGTATTGGCCGTTTTGTAGGGCTCTTGCAACCCTTCATGAAGAGATAGCATGAAGGTCCCTGCATCTGGACTTACAG
The DNA here is from genome assembly GCF_003259725.1 of Athene cunicularia. Classification (NCBI taxonomy): domain Eukaryota; kingdom Metazoa; phylum Chordata; class Aves; order Strigiformes; family Strigidae; genus Athene; species Athene cunicularia. The sequence continues at coordinate 4,953,255 of NW_020799110.1, forward strand.
GCAGGAATAAATATTATTGAAAAATAGATGACTGATCCTACAAACTGTACTTCTGAGCACAGAGTGCCTGAAATAATTCCCTAAAACATCTGAGTTTTTTCATGGGTCTGTACTTAGCTTGTTTGGCTTGTCTGGGGGCCAGCAGCCCCCGGATTTTTCCTCACCTTACCCCTCTATGAACTACATATTACAAATATTTGGAGCTTTTTTTTTTTCCAATAATTATAAAGACATTTTGAATCTTACATATTTTTATAAAGAGATTTACCTGTATGGAGAAACACTCATTGAAAGTCTATTGTCACAAAAAGCCTATCTCACAATGAAGGAAGTAAGATTCTGTGGTTTTAAAAAACACTCCTGCCAAAATTCTCTTTAAAGTATTGAAACAACTAGATTAAAACTGAGGAGGTCTATTGATTTAATGCATACAACAATATGGTATTGTGTTATGTTAGATTTCTCTTTTAGTAGAAATGTATAATTGATCGGTTTAATTTTGACCAGATGGTAATGACTAGCAAAGTTGCCTATACCAAAAAACATTTGAAAACTTTCTTGCCATTTTGATTGACTTTTTGTGTACTTGTAATGATCTCATTCTTTCTCATACTTAAGTAAATCATTGTTTTCCTCTTACTGAGAGTAGATTTAAGTTTAAAATGCAAGTTTATATAAATGGCAGTTCTTTGTAACTTGCTATTACAATTCATAGGTAGGAAAAAAATGAATGTTGCAAATACTTGAAGGCACTTTGGCTGAAATTACCCTGACTTATACTCTTTTCAGTCCTGTTAACTTCGAGGGAGGGATGTGAGGCAGGAGAAGACTTCATGTGTGGTTAACGTCAATAAGACAGAGTATCTTCTTGATTCTTAGATACCTGCAGCTCCTGCTGAAATCACAGGGAACTCTTCCTGAGACACTGCAACTTCAGGTTAAGATGTGTGAACCTGAAGCAAACTGCCCCAGCAGAAATTGGGAGAGCAGGAGCAAAGTGGTAAAATACCATGTTGTATATGATGAATCTGCCTGACAGGGTACCTCCTGACTGCACACAACCTAAGCACAGTTTGAAGCTTCAATATAATTTTGGCAAGTGATGTGCTGTCACCATGGAGCAACTGAGAAGTGATCACCTTCTAGTAGAAGTGGTGGTAGACTTCACAGGCAGAAGGTTTGACTGAACCTTTGCATCCAGTGACTCCAAGCTGGTGCCCAGTCAGCATGGCAGAATAAAGTATATGCTAGTTCAGGTGGAGAGGATTATAAAATAGTCAGATAGAAGGGAAAATAGGAGTTTTGACTCGAGTGGATAGCGGCGATAAGTGATATGGAATGGCAGTTCTGCAATTACGTGGATCTGGGACTATGTAGGCAGAGGGAATAGTCCTGGAGCCAGAGGAGAAAACTAGGAATAGGAGCCAGGAGAGTGGATGATTGTTTCAATTTTATTCTTATTATTTATAACATTAATTTTTTTTATAGATTTTTTTTTCCCTGACTGAAGCCAGAAAGTTAGTGGTTTCTGATACAAACTGAGGTTCTGGTCTTGGCAGTGAAATGCAGCTAGAGTCATCTATCTAGGATTTTGGCCGAACGGCTTGCTTAACTCTGCCCATCTGTCATCAGCATCCTTTATTCTGTGGCAGAGTGAAACTGGGAGTTTGACTTCAGAGATGCTTGTTATGCCTGGCATGTCACTGTTCATGACAGATCTGATGTACTCGTGTAGCAATTAATGGTGGTGCAGATTTTCTTTTGGCACCATCATGTTTCATGAGTTTTCATCATCCTGTACTTAGTTTGAAGTGAACAAAATACTGAATATTAGAGACAGTGAAGGCTGAGATTGCAGATGCCTTTGCAAATAGCATGAGAGAAAATGTGCCATAGTGTGGAGCTGGCTAGGCAACAATATTTTTGTTCTGTGATTGTTTTCAAGATCAGAGAGTTGTTTTGTTTTGATCTTGCTCTAATTCAGAACAGAGCACTAAAAAAATCAAGTGTTTATGGACTTGAAGATCTCTGTTATTCTGATTCGGGTAGAGTACATGTATGACTTTAGAGGACACCTGCTCCAGCAGGTGCTGAATAAACCTGATTTTTGCAACTTCCATTATGCTCATCAATAAAATGAAGAGTCGTTCAGTCGCACAGTGTGATGTGTCCCTGTTTCTGCACAAGCTTTGCAGCTTGGCTGTTTCAGGGCCCTGGCCAGCATGGCTTCCAGACGTGGGGGACATCTGTCTCCCAGGAATGTCTCAGTCCTGTGGATGAAGGAAAATCCTGTGGTTTTTGGGTCTATAACCCCTCCAGATGGGCTCTTCAGGGTTGTTGCAGACCAGGGATCTGCATGAGCTGCTGAGCAGCTATGCTCTTCACTAGCATATGCCTCTTCCATGTTTCATCAGAATCTGATTTCAACTCATGTGTTTTCTGTAAGATGCTTATTTCAGTGAATGATCTAAAATCAAACATGCTTGTTTTTCTTGGAAAATTCTCAATAACCGTTATTGTATATTTAATTCTGCTGGAAGATCTGATTGGCATGATCCACTGTAGTGGGCCTCTTCCTATAGATGGTCAACAGCATGGACTTAGAACAGCATTAAAATCTCTTCTGCTGAGAATAACTGTTTTTTAAAATGTAAAATTAATAAAATAAAACACAGTAAACCACTCCACATCAGAATGAAATAGAGTGTACATATTTAGGTTAAAAATGTTTTAAAGCAAGATACACTATTCAGCATCTATTCACATAAAAAGAAGGTAGTAAAACAAAGATAATCTTTATCTTCCTCAAATTAAAAAAATCTACAATACAGGTCTCAGGCCTTTATAAATAATTATTCTGAATTAATTTTGTGTTTGTTTATTCTGCAATGCATTGTCAGACAGCTGTTTATATGCAATTGCAGGTTTATAGCCTAATTTTGCTGCTGTTGATGTGAATTTCAAACAGCTTCCTTCAGTGGAAGGAGAATTGGACCCATAGCTTACATCTTAAGAGAAAATACATACACAAGTTTTTACTTCATAAGAATAAATTGTTACAGAAAACCTTCCAGTCCAGGTTTTCAGTGACTAGACTGTGTTTTCCATATTCAAACATAATGAGTAACAAGTTGAAGCTTGCATTACCTTCGTTGGTTTTACTGAGTGTTACAGCATATTTCCAAACTGTTTTATAGGCGTAATATTTCAGGATTTTGCTTACTGTAGTCTTTAAACTGAAAAATGGCCTTCTAGAGTTGAACAGTCCCAAGTCCAGTTTGGCAGCTTTTCCCCTGTAGACTTGTACACTTCTTATTTTAAATCTTGTTGATCGAGGTATTCCATATTGCATTACAAGTTTCTTATTTATATAACTTTAAATCTCAAAGGGACAGAAACAAGTGTTATGGCAGCCAATTCTGGACACTGATTGCATGCTTTTGCTGGCAGTGAATGTGTGTGTCAGTCCTGACTCAGCTACTGCACTCTTGGCTGCTTTTTTTTTTTTCTTTTCCATTATTAACAGAGTCAAAGGATCACTTAGTCAATTCAGCTTAGGTCTGAATACCCTATTTCTGGTCATGTTTGCTCTTTCAGCCTGGAAGGCCTGGATCATCTAGGCTGTAAGAAAGACTTAAAGTAGATCTGTAATATAGAAAATGATTCCTTGAAGCTTGGACTTTCTTATTTATCCCCTTTGCTGGTATTATGTGTGACAACTGAAGTACCTGAAATAATAATAGTTTCAAACCATCATTATTTAGATGTTTTTTTTCCCAAATACTACTTAATTCCTGCTCTGTTTCCCTGCTATTGATCGGGATGGAAAGGACAGATGTTAGATGTGGTCTAGTTACTTTATCATTTGCATAATAACCAAAAGCATCTACCATACAATAATTTAATATGCAAAAATAAGCAAATATCTTTAAAATGCCTGTACCTTTTAATTAGCAATGCTACATGTCAATATTCTTGCAGTCAGCTTCTTCTGTGGAAGAATTTTTTAAATGCCTTTCATTTAGGGTGTGGAGGAGTGGGCCTCAAGATACACATTAGCAAAAGACTCTTCTGAGAGTGTACATGTATATCTGCAGAAAGGTGGTGATGCATGTCATTGAACTGAGTAATTGATTGGTGGCTATGTGACTTTCAAAGTATGTTAGAGAATCTTCCTTTTTTTTTTTTTTTTTAAATGTCTTTCAGGTTTCAATAAAGGAAAAATGAATAAGCTGATTTTAGATGCTGTGAGAAATTCCTAACAACAACCTTTTTTTTTTTTTCTCCAGCCACATATGTTACAAGGTGGCAATTCTGTAAGATTTCTTCCAAATTTTAGGATTGCCTAAGATATGTAGTAAGTTCAGTATTGTTTGTGAATCTGCCATGTATAGAAATTCTCTTAGCGAATATGTAATTTTGAGTGTGTGTGTGTGTGTGTGTGTGTGTATATATATATATGTACACATGCATATACAAAAGGTAAGAAAGAAAGTTAATCTTGTAAATCAGTAGAGATTTTTTGTGAAAGATCTTAAAGCTAAATAAATGGTGTTTTTATGCTTTGCTTAGGGAGCTTTGTTTACATACATGTACAAATAAACTCCCAGTTCACTATTACTAAATAGTCCCTGTGCTTCCTGTATACAGACAAAGAAATTCTTTAAAGCTTGCCTCTTCCCAGCTAACCTCCTGACAAATGCTTACAAAAGAGACAAACCTTCCTAAGACAACCTTTTTTCAGAGGATCTGTTTTTCAGCTGAGAGTCCTTTAGGACTAATGCTTCAGCACTAGCCTGGATATTGAAATCCAGGCACCATTAGCTGGAGTGTCCCAATTACTTTAATTGACACAGACATATATGAGGAGAGAGGCTGTTTCCAAGGTTACCAGGATTTGAATTGCAGCATCACTTTTAAAAAAGAAAAAACAAACCAAAAAACAGAAAAAGGAAAAAAAGAAGCCACCCCTCCCTCTAAACTCCAGTCCTATTAGAAAAAGAAATTGTAGTACGAGTGGAGTAGGCTCTTCCCAGTACTAGTAAATATGGTCCTAAGCAAAATTATCCAATGTCTTACCTAATTCTGTGGCCACTTTGATTTGCTTTTGATTTATTTGCAAAGTACCAGTGTTATGACTAAATGCTCTTAAAGGATTCGTTTCTGGATCATGTCTGCAGCCACTGGGGAATATTGTAAAACACTTTATTCAGTGTCAGATCCTTGTGCATGTCTGGCAGTGAAAGAAAACACATCTTCTCTTGTCACCCGTTTTCTGGAGAAATGTGTTAGTAGAAATGAGGGTTGAGTCTTCAGCTCTGTTCTATATTAATGTTTAAATGTTCATCTTATAAGCTGGCATGACTCTAGAAATACTGTGTCTTCCAAACACCTTTTAATAATTCTTCAAAATAATTTCTGCGCTGTGATGCAACTCTTAATTCCATTGCTGTATTCCAACATCTGTTTCATTTTAGTGGGAATTTCAAACACTTATCCTCAATGTGGCGTGTGAAGTCTCTTAGAATATAATTTTATCCAGTTTTTTTCCAGAGGCTAGTACTGGAAATGGCAGCAGAGTGAGTGCAGGTTTTGAGGCTGTTCTGGATTACAAGAGGAGGTACAAGAAAGGTTAATGCTTAAGACTGTTCTGTTTCAATTATCCTTCTGCCCCACTGCTGCCAACTTTATTTTGCGTACTGCACCGTAGTACAGAGAGTAGGAGTTTGTTGTGACATCTGGAGCTCCTGGCTGTCAGGTTGGTGGCTTGCTTTCCCCCCATAATGTAGTTACATATTGGAGTCATCTACCCCTTTGCCCCACAGGCCCTCTTCTCTTCCTCAGGCGCACTAGCAGTCATGGAAACCTTAAGGACCTGGCAATGATGCCTGCAAAGGAAGAGAAAACATTGGAAGGATGGAAGGAGAATGCAACAGGGGTAGGGAAGCATCTATAAAATATACATTAATCTCTGTCCTCTGGCAGTCAGTTTTGTGTCTAGTTTTGAAGATGATCGTTGTGGGAATTGACTCAGTCAGTGCTGGAGCTGTTGTCTCCCCTTCTGTTGTCCTGTAGACTAAGTTGTGCTCAGGAGTTCAGAGGATCATTTTGTTCTTAATTCTATATTTTCTGTAACAGTCTAATGGTGAAAGACTCTCTGCCTGTAAGTTCAGCCAATTAACTTTCTGTGAACTCTCCTGCTAAATTTTCCTCTATTTCCATCATTGTAAATCAGGAGCAGCTTTACTGGCCCCAGTCTGAAATCGCTTTATGTAATTGAAACTGTAGATTTTGAAAACCAGTCTGCAAAATGTTTTGTGGAAAAAGTTGTTTCAAGAGAATAAGGTTTTTCTCTTGTTGTGGAGATACTATGTCAAGTACCTGGTCTGTGTGCTCTCGAACAAGGAAACGTACCCAGTTAACTTGTACATCAGTATCTCCTGTAGCCATTGTGCCTCCCAGTAATTCGATTTGCTGGCTGAAGAGGTCCAGTACCATTTTGCCTAGTGCTCTGGCAGACCTGTGTTCCCAAAGTCCCTGGTCGTCTGGAGCATAAAGCAGCAGAAGGCAGTGAAAACCTCGTTACTGGTTCAAACATATTGATAAGCGTCTGGAAGTAAAATGAGAGAAATTCCATGAGATCTCCAGAGCAATTATATAGCTGTGATGAGTTTAAATAAAGTTCAGTAAGACACACTGGACTCACAGCCTTTTATGATCATCAGTCATCTGTGTGGATGAGTGTAATTGTTGTGGGCATGCTGTCAAGACTCTGTAAGACTCTAGTGAGGAATAGTTTGCAAGATTTGTTCATCATAAATTTTATCATGTAAGAGTTGAAACCATTTTTTTTTCCTCCTTATTGGACAAAACTGAAATATACATGGATCTTATCCAGTGCATATCTTCTTGGATTATATCTGCTTTATTAAACTATAGCCATTAAGGAAAATAAAAGACTGTTCTTGGAGCCTGAGATCTTTTCATTAGAGAATTGGGGAATGCCACAATAGGTGGGAAGAGCTTGTGATGAATTTCCTTTCTAGTCCATGGTTCAGGTGTTTACAACAGGAAATGATTTATGAGATTAATCTAGATTTCAGACTGTGTTTGGCAAGGAGAAGAGGCAAGAACACCCTCTGAATAGCATGAAACTAAGGCATTTAATTTTTTAATATCTTTCTTCAGTAAGTGAAGTCTGCCAGTTCTAGACATATGTGCTATTACTGATTTAATCATATAAATGATATATACACAGAAATGATACACAACTTGTATTTGGAATTATTGAGTGTTCATTATATCACTTCTCTGAAAAATAGTCTTTTTTTTGTAATCTTTTCTCTAAAAGATTATAAAAAAATTTCTGAATGAGAATTGCATTCCTTAGCGTTGAACTACAGTTTTTAAGCACTGTAACATGTACCACGAGGATCATGTTAAAGACTGGACAAGCACTGAGCCAAAAGGTAGTCCATATAGAGAAGGCTTACAAAGGGAATTAAAAGACTCATTTTCTTTTTGAAACCAAATATATTAAGAACATTTTCTACTGAGTGTATTTGTTTCTTAATTTTAAAATTCAATCACCTCTTTCTTTCTATTCAGAATTGAGCACTTTGGATAAATGAATTGTAAATAAGATCAATTCTTTTAATTGTGTAGGTACACAGTGTTCTTCCAGTACTTTTATACTGGGACCAGTACTGCTATATTGTATATTGGGCTGGGACCCAGTGCAAGGTACCAGCAAGGAAGCGTGTCTGGAAGGGTGTTGGTTGCAAAATGTTGATGTCAGAGTAGCCCTACTGTCCTTAAGTGCCTAAATATAAAGGCCAAGAAGGTGCGGAAACACTTTGTAGTGGTCTAGTTAAAGTCTGGCAGAAATCCCATCTGTGAAACATAGCACAACACCAGTAATAGTTTCAATTGTTAAGAGGCCCAAATAAAAAAACGAGTACAGTTGCGGCTAGTTTTGTCAAAATACTAGTAGAGACCTTATTGCAAAAAAACTTCAAAAATGTTAAATTCTAAATGAAGTGCTTTGTTTTGACACTGTTTATCTAAATATGGTCTCTTTCTAGCAAATGTGGTTATGTGTAACATACAAACAAATGTACTCTTCACAGACATACTGTAGGAGTTGCTTATCAAATCCATTGAGACTGTTTAGTCATCCAGTGGGACACCTCCCTATACCAAACCATGATTTTTCTAGTTTCACTTACACAAAAATAATGTTAGGCATATAGAGTGAGATTGCAAACTTTTGTTTTGTTCCAACCTAGTGAAAAATTGCTTTAACACATTTTTTTATCATTTATCTCCTCATTTATATTCAACTGCTGTTCTGGGATTTGCCAGATTCAAAGATTTTTCATTTTACTATTTCTCGGCTTGTTTTAAAAAAAAAAGTATAAAATAAATAAAAATGATGTAGTAGCTGGTTTCGCTTCATAACTGTCTGGGGTTGAAGTCATGGCTCCCTTAAAATTGATGGAGAAACTCTGTAATGAAACTGAATTTTCTTTCTGAAATCTGTTTTTATTCATGAAAACAAACTTTTTCCTTTTTTTTTTTTTTCTTAATTTGACTTTTCATCCCTGCTCACTTGCATCATGTTCAAATGCTCTTGCTTACATGTTGTAACAATGACAAACTTTAGTTCTTTTGGTTGATCAACCTTCTTCACTAATTCTTGTGCCTTTTGAAGGGAAGAAATAGCCCAATAGTTTCTGATGCTGTCAGCAAGTAGAACATGCTAAACAAGCCTGAAAAAATATACTTAGGTTATCTGTTCATCTCTGGAATTGTTCCTGAAAGCTGAAGGAGCTATATTCCTGACTAAAGGTATTAGAGTGTATGTAAGTCTTTAAGATCTCACCTTAGATGTCTCACTGAGCACTCAATCATCCTACTCAAGTAAAAAATGAATTTACCATATGCTATAAGTTCTTAAGTAGTTGGTGGAGTTGAAGCTGATTTTATAACTACAATGTTCTGCTTTCACAGCTAAAGCTTTATGTCATCTTTGAAGAACTGATTCTACTTACAGTGGCCAACAGGTATTTGAAGAAACTAGGTAGCAATGTTTTCTAAATGCATACATGGTAAATAAAGCACAGGGGTTACTTTAGCAAGCTTTGTTCTGTGTAAAGCCCTGGTTTTGTAATACCTTTGTAAAGAGGGAATTGGATGTACAAGTTACTCCATTGTTAGGTAACCTCAGCAACCAGTTCCTATGAAAGTGTACATGAAAGGGACTCGTGTCTCTAGACACTGCCTTGCTGCAATTGTGTTTCTATAACAACTTGAGGAATCATTAATAAATTTGAAACCTAGTTTCTCCCCCTAAGCACTTTTTGCAGCAGAAGGGGGGTTCCTACTGGATTTCAAAGAGAGCATCGTGTTTACAATTTATTTTCTGAGTAAAATAAATTACTTTTTCAAGCAGAACTGAGGCAATACATTGTATAAAAAAACCCCAACACCCAAACCATTGATGGCTCTAAAAGTTGTCCAGTGGGTAGCTTGCTTAAACAAGTAATTCTTTCTAACATTTTGTAAATTATTAACTTCCTTAAAATATGAAAACATTTGTCTGTTGAACTGTTCTTGGAATGTTTTTTCTTTCTACATTATTTTTCTCTTCTCTTATATCTGGAGATTTGAAAATAGCTGAAGATATTTCAGGTTTTATACCCACTTATTTTTATTTTTCGTTTTTGTATTGCTCACCTCTTAGAAGGAAGTTTCAAAGGTTGCTTCTGAGAAAATCCATTAATGATGCTTTTTTGAGATGTATTTCATGGGATTATAAAAACCAGCTCTGATCCCATTTCTTACTACCAGTTTGTTCTTGGGGTTGTCAGTTAACATGTCTTACTCAGTTTCTGAAATAAAACTGAGCTTATCTTGTAATGAGATGTTTGACAACTGTTACATAGCTAACTAGAATGAGAAATGGTAGTCATGGAAAGATTTTTAGAAACTCTAGTAACCTTGTGTTTAATATACTTATGTTCTTATGTTTTTCAAAGGTTGTACCTTTTTGGCTGCCATACTTTTTAAAACAGAAAAAAACACCCTAGAAAAGAGTTTTCTGCATGTTAGCATTTGTTGCATTGCGCCTGTAAGTTCCCCAAAATTTTAGGAAAAATAATTATCGTTAAGCTAAATACTCAAGGAGTTTATTGCGTATTGCAGCATCTTCTCTTTGTGCCTTGACTCAATGCTATATCTGTTCATTGGTTATTATTCACAAAAGAACATGATTTAGAGCTGTAATAAGTATTGGTCAGTATTCATACTAACCTGACTTTCAGTTGAAATTATTCTTTCAATTTAATCTTTAGAGATAGCAGATTTCATTGCAGATACATAGTGTTCCCCAATAATGGCAAAATTTCCTTGGTGAAAATGAAATGCCTGGGAGAGTCTGTAATTATGACAGAGGTTTGATCAATATGTACTTCCTTAAAGATATACTGTAGCTTTCTTGTTAGAGAGCTAGTGAAATGATTTACCTTCTGTAGGACTACTGTGTTGAAATGCACCAAGCGCAGCATCACAAAACCAGATAAGACACTTAATCTAAAAGACCGTTGTAGAATAACAAAAGTTATTATTATGGCCTATGTAGAATGGTCCGGCGTGTTCCTAGAGAGCAGCTTAGATGATTCACATTTTCCTTGTTTCCATTACCGCTGTCTGTGATGACTAACTGTGTGTTGTCCAGAATTTAGGATTTTTACAACTCCTCCTCTTTGTGAAAATCTGTTGCTCCGTGCCAGCTATATCTGCTGTTATTTAAATGTCTCAAATATATACTTTCAGAGGACAAAAATACACAGGCGTTGCTGAGTAAAGTTGAGAGGAACTTTGTGAATTCTTGTCTTATATTCACTCAGGCTTGTTACTGAAATCATCTCGGGATGCAGTGCCCAAGTCAATCCACTTGCATCTCTCTTGCTGTTGAGTATAAAATGCTGACTTGGAGCTGTCTCTTGTTTGCCATATAATTTTTAACCATTGACTCTGTTCTATGATGCCCTCAGGAGGCTATTAAGAAAGTAACTCACTGTGGGAATTCAAAATGTAGTGATAGTAGTTTGTCATAAACTGCATAAGGGAAGAATTTTATGGATTTTTAAAGTTCATTTTAACATTCTTTATTTCACCTTCTGCTTTGGATTAATGCAAAGACCGTTGCAGACAAAGGATGGATGATTCCTGCTGGATTCATGAACTTTGGATCAGGGCGTATAGGAGTCAATGAGTAGAAGCAGATGGTTCCTATTGGGCAAACAGGTTATAGGAAATCAAATTAGCGTGTATTTTTACTCATATTTTTTTTGCAAATACTGAGAGCACCAGTCATGATTTCAAGGCCTCTCTAGTGTGATCTTACCAGATGCTTCCAATGAGAAATTCTTACTCTTTCTGGCAGTAAGATTAACACACGCTACCTGTCCAGCACACACTATATATTTAATCATTAGTAACATTAGAAGGCTAGAAAATATTGGTAAGTGTAATGAAATCACGTTAACGTGAGCAAGTACACTGTCCCTTAGAGTGTGATACTGGAGAGGGCAGAGATGGTTCACTGGAAAATACAACATAATATATCCACATGCAGTAGTGCCAAAACAGAAAGGTTGGGTGGAGGCCTGAAGGAAGAGAAGCATGTTCCTGGTTATTTGAGGGAAGAAGTGTGACAAAAATACAGGAGTAATCTACCTATATTGAAATTACAGATGCAATGCGGTGGATTCGTTTCTTGTTTAACTTGTAGGGATGTCGTATTTTACATTTTTGCTAGCATTTCAATTTAACATTATTACTGTGGAATTCAGTTATGGAGGAGGTCCTCAGTAGTGAAAATACAAAGGAGTTTTGCTCATCCTGTGCAAGAATTACACCTTAAATGCAAAAGACGATAGGCGCTATCAAACAGGAAGGTAGAAAACCAATGAGAATTCAAACTATTTATTATTTTAGGTTGTGGTTTTGTCATGTCCATGACCTGATTGTTGAGCTGCTTTGTAACAACGTAAGTTGCCAGAGGGATTTTTTGAAGGTGGGCGGTGATTTAGTAGTTTTGTTCAGGAAGAGTTGTGTCCCTGCCTGATCCCCCAAGGGGAGGAACAGCCTAAGACAATATGCAAGCAGAGATGTTTGCTTTTATTTTTATCATATGGGTAATGAAGTCTGACATCTTGATCGATGGGACAGAGCTATTGGGGACCTTGGAAGTAAGGAAGGCAAGAAAATAGATGCTTGATATCTCAGAGGAGGAGCCAATAGAAGAAACAGCACTGAGATTTGGCTGCAAATACCATTTATCTGGACTGGTGGTTTCACAAGTCTGTACGGATATGAGTAAGGGAAATTGCTAAAAAAAAAAAAAAGGTGATAAAATCTTTTTACAGTAGTCAACATGTAAAAATGAGAGCCTCAGAAAGAAGTTAAGCTATCCAGATGAATACTCTGTTACTGAAGCTGGTAGGCAGTGCAGATCTGGCAGGCAGGATCTGCAGGCAGCCCCAGATGATGTGCAGATTGTCAGGTTGCCTGACAGGATGTCGATGTGGTACCCGGTAGACGAGAGAAGATGTAGCAGTAACTTTTTTTTCACTCCAAATAACACCTAGACAGAAAACATGGCAACCCTGTTTTCCCCACTGCAATTAATCCTTAAAGGAGCTGGAGACTACCTCATTAAAACATCAAAACAGTTTGTTAATTAGCTTGTCCATTCAAAAGTATGTACCTACGAGTCTAATGAAATAATTAGACTGGAATAACTGGAATTCCAGTTTCTATGGAAAAGCAGATTAAGAATTTTAAATCTAAGAGCAAGCAGTAAACTAGCTCCTGTTTGAAGAAAAATCATTTGTGAATTAGAAAAATACAGATGAAGCTAGTGATAAACCCAAACTCAAGCAATTCATTTAACTGGAAAAGCTATCCTGAGGACTTGTATGGGTCTTAATCTAGAGCTTTCTTCCCTGTCAGGTTTTTGCTCCCTTTTGTTGTCTGCAGCAGGGTCTGTCCTTGTGTTTTATTTCTCCTTTTAATATTTTATTTTTTTTAGTTGCTAATGATTTTTTTTAATCTCCATTTTTCCTACCTTGTCAGTTTAAGAAAATTAATCAAAAGTCTGACAGTGATCAGGACTATTAATCTTTTCTTTATAATTTAATTTTTTGTATCTTCTTTTCTAAAGCTAAAATATATTTGGCCTCAGAGCTGTGTGGCTGACACATTCCCCCTCCATAAGGTTTCTCTATTTTGGAAGTCCACTGAGACTTTCGAATAAATTGAATTGACCTGTGCAGCTCTCTGTGTGTTTGTCTCTTGCCTGACCCTCCTCTGGTATGGCAAGCATACAGATTTGAATGAATGTGATTATATAGGAAAGCAAATTCTGTGTTTATAATTGCTTTTAATTGCTATTGATTGTCACTGGAAAGTGCCAGTACTGTGTTTTTTCCAGGAATGTTTTTTCTATGAGAACTTTTTGTTCAAAATGATGATGATCTCAGTTGTTTAGTCCAATGACTATGCCATGACCAGTTACTATATAACTGGTAACCAATTGCAAGCTTTGGTTGCATGTCTAATACTTCATTTATTCAGAAACAAATGTACCTTTTCTCAGCTGAGGATGATTCTGGCTTGGGTGAAATTAGTAGCCCAGCATTTTGTTATTCTGCCCTATGATCATCAACCCTGCAAAAGTAGCTTTCCCCTTCATGTGCTATCTGTAGGAGATTTGTCTTTGTCAGCAGTGTTCCTTTATTCTGCATACCCAAGGATGTCTCTCTGTTTTATCAGGTGTTTCAGAATGATTCTGTGTTTTGTGAGAAGTCTCAGAGGAAAAATTTGTCCAGTCATTTGGGTCAGGGATCTCTTCTTTGTGCAGTATTTTCAATCCAGCTATTGCAGTATTATGCAAACATTTGCAAACTGGAAGGTGTAACATGCTGTAAAACACAGGGGGTGTTTATTAATATACTTTGCCTGTGCAAGCTGTAACTAAAATATAACAATAATGATGCAAGTGTCTGATCCACATCGGCCAGTAAACTGTTTGTTTAAAAAAAGATAATCTAGATGACATCTCACTAAAAAAGCAATGGTTTTCATTTAAAAATTGATGTAGGTCCTATCTTCTTTGTATTTGAATCACTAGTTAAATCCTTATATTTTTTTTTTTTTCCTCAGTCACTCCTGATAGTGGTACTTTCAGGACAGTCTTTGTATATGAAACAGGAGGCAGTCATTTTAATGAAAAAAGATTTATTTGCTATAATACGATAGTTCTTATTCTGTATAGAGAACACAGAATTGTTTTCACTTTCAAACAGCCTACTACAAAGTGAAAGAAAATGTTAAGTACTTCAGATAGCTACAGCAAAGCTAAAGGTTGAACAGAAATCTGTGCCTTGCTGCTGCCACTAGTACTGACAGTGGTTCTGATATTTTTGTGGCAGTTTGTTTACCAGATGGAAATATTTCATTCATCACTATCTTTTTTTTGTCACAAAGAACAGAATTGGACTTCATCTCTATTAGTTGTGGTTAGTAGAACTAATACAAGAAGAGTCAAACAGTGATGCTGAGAAGATTGGTAAATTTAACACTTATTTTTTAAAGAAAAATGAACTTACATATGTGAAAATGAAACTTTTTTCTCACCTTGTCGTAATGTTTAATCATAGACCTTGCAACTCCCATTTTTCCTGTCTGGCACTTACAGTTTTGATATGATTACTCATACAATTCTCCATACTCAAAAGCTCAAGGGAATGCCTGTAAGCACATATTAATGATACAGTTTTTCTGGATTAAATTCACTTATACCATTCCTAAAAGACAAGATAAGTTTGAATTGCTAAATCTGCCCAATTTCTCTCTAGTGTAATGTCTTCTTTATGCCTGAGATTGAGGGAAAGTGGGAGACGTGACTTTATTAAAAATAAACTGAATATTTAGGAAAAGAGGTGCAACTAGTTTTCATATGCTCTCTAGGAGAGGAGCATACTATTTTACTGAAATAGCTTCTCTGTTACAAGGCACAAAGTTTGAAGACTTAATCTACTCTGATACTGAATGTACAATGTTAATTTTGACTGTGTATGTTTTGTTTTCTCTAAGCATTATCTTGAGGGGTTTTTTAAGCATTTGAGCCAGGAAAGTGTTCATGAGGATCTTACTACCATCTTTAAGACTGAATCCTTTTAATTACCGATAGAGGTATCCTATAAGCATTATGCAGAATAGTCACAGTACAAATCCCAAATGCATTTAAAAGCCCTGATTCCACATAGTCCACATCTTACTTTATATTCCTTGTAAGTGTGATTCTACTAAAAAGAGAAATGAAACCATCTGAAACATCAGCTCTGGACCCTTCTATTTGTCCCAAAACAGGAGTAGGGAAGCTGCCTTCCAAGTTGCTGGACCACCAGCATGCCTCAGTCTTGCTGTCCCTGGTGGAGAGCCAAGCAGGGAGTTGTCTTTGTTCCTACTTCAGGCTTCCATTAAGGCAATTTGTGTAAATTGAGGTTGTTTTCACTGTGGTGAGGTATTAGATGTAATCTGGGTTAAACCCATTTATGTGTGGGGATAGTATTGGGAGTGCAGAATTTATTTGACTAGGAACTGTAGTTATTTCCAGCATGTGTAGAATAAAGTAAACCTAACAAATGTTGGTTGTCTTTATTTCTTACCACTACGTTACAAAGTGGTGTTCTCAGCACTACACTTATTTGAAAGCTCAAAGGCTGTTTCACATTAGACAGCTTTATTCTCTGAAAATATATACTTGCACTAAAAGAATTACAGAAATCTCAGACCTCCCTGCTTGGTCATAAGTCCTCTAAGCTTCCATCACCTCTTTGCAATGATGCTTTTAATGAGACTCTACAGTTCACATCTGGCTTTTACTACTGTGAATGTATGACAGAATACAAAGGGTTTGTTGTTTAAGAATGAAGACCTGAGCCTTGTAAGAAAGCAACAGGAGTTGAAAGTGACTCTAAACAAAATCAGTTTTAAATGAATTCAAGTCTTCAAGAGTGTTTCTTGTATATTTTACATATCAAAGGCCTTCATTTCTTATTTACGATGGGTAAAAACTGTATAGGCCATTGCTTGGTATTGTTTTGTCCTTATTTCACTATATTAGTGCTTGGTTACTTTAGGGTAGCATCTATATTCAGTAGGTCTATTTATCTTTCCTATCCATACAGAGCCAGTGAGTCTACATTGTCTGTGCGGGAAAGTATGTTTACACAGCACCAAATATTGCTGGCCTTCGGTGACAAGTAATGAATAATATTTGCAATGGAAACAGAATAGCCTTCTGTCTTGTGGGCAGACCCTACCGAGAGGGTTGTGCCCACTGGAAAGCTCCCAAGCACTATGGAGAGGAGGTAAGTAGGGGCAGGTCCAGGAGGAGTTTACTGGCTGATGGATCCAAGTAGTTGTAAGAGGGATTGCTAATCCTGCAAGCCAAAACCTCATGTTTTGGAAAGAGGAAGAAAGTGGGCATTTTAGTAAGCACTTTTTCATCGGAAAGCAACATCTGTGGAATGACTTTAATGGTAATCTGTAGCTGTGAAGAGGGCTATGGTCTTTTTTTGCTGTCCAACAGAAGGCACTTGCATAAAGCCCCTTTTGCAAAGTGCAGAAACATATTAACTTCAAGAATCATAATTTTTATAACTCATTAGTGTTCTTGCAGTATTTCACCATATGTTACGAGAGTGATATATAATAAGTAAGGGGAGTCAGGAGACCTGGCTTTGTGTTGGCATTGCTGTAGGATTGTTTTATGTAGTCTGTGTTGGTGAGTTCTTTTTGCTTTGCTGTATTGTTATTTTCCACCTCCTACCATTTCTTTCTGGTTTGTTTGAAGTAATTCAGAATGGGGACAGTATCACCCTGATATGTGCTTTCAGCTGTGTGAGTTTGGATTTTCCCCCAGTCTACCTGTTGCTATTTTTCTAGCTAATTTAGCCATGCTGCATCTAGGAGCTGAGCTAACTTAAAGCTCATGGGAGGTGCTGGAAATGGCAATTTGCTGTGCTTATGTAGGCACCTTGCTTGCTTTTGTACAGGTTGTTACAGCTGAGATCTCTAGATGATACCATATTACTTGCATTGTTTTTAGGGTGATTGAGTCAGGTTGTGTCTCTGTACTTCCCTTGATCTTTAATGTTACTTAATTCTCAGCATTACTTATTTTATACTAAGAAATAATATGTGGTGGTTCAAATCGATGGCATGTGTTCTCTTCTGTAAAACCATGAGATACGTTATTAAACAATGATACTTCTGGAGAACTAGAAAATTTGTGATTGTGAAGTTACATACAATCCAACATAGAAAGTATGCTGAAAAGCATAAAAGATAAAGCTAACCCCAGCATGATGTTTGAATCAAAACTTTTGCAAATAAATTTAAGGAATACTGATATTAACCTCCTCTATAAAGATTTCATAGAGAAGTTAATCTCTAGAGATAAGCACATTTGATGTTGTCTCCATAAGATTCAGTAATGGGGAGGGGGAAGGTCTTGGGTCATGTATGTGCACTAATTTTACTTAAGATAATTTTTGAAGCTGGGAAAAAAAAAAACAGTGGAGGGGGGGAAATATTATGACAAAGTTTATGTCTTCATAGATGGTTTTACTTAAAAGGTAGCCTACAGAGGTGTTTTTGTCACTGCTGTGGGTTCCTAGGAGTCCTGGGTCAACTCTGTTTAGCTGAAGCCTTAGCATTTTTTGCTGTATGGGGTTGGTAGTGCCCGAGTTGCTGCTGGTGTTCAAAGGAGCATCTGTGATGGAGCTGATGGGATTTAGGAGGCAGATAAGGTGCACTGCAGCTGTAGGGTCTTGAGAAATTAATCTTAAGCATAATAAGCTACTGTAGCCTTTGATTCAACAAAGAGTGATGAAGAAAGAATTTGTAGACAGACTTGAATAAAATATGAACAAGTGAATTTAATTGCAAAATTTCAGTGATTCTGTTTTTCACCTGCAAACAACTGATGGGCACGCTCCGTAGGTCAGAGTGAGAGTTTTGTTTGGCAGCTAGTTCATGGTACATTTGGCTGGACTGTAGTCCAGTCATCACAGGGCCTGCTGCCAGTGTGACCTTGTTGGGGCCGGCAATCTCCAAATCAGCCCCATCTGTGAGACAAAGGTTTCTGTGTGTCTCTGTGCTCATGGATGTTTACTCTGCTCATCTTCAGTTTTCTGATACATGAGAGATGAGGTCCTGCAGTTTTGTTTTCTTGGAAATGCTGTTGTATTTCCTTTTTCTTCTATCAAGGTTGATTTTGCTTTTTGTAATTCTTGTTAGTAAAGGAAAATTTAAAGATTTGGTTCTCTAGAGTCAAAGCAACTCCTGTGGTTTGGCATCTGAATCTATTCCAGAGCAAGAAAGATTGACCTCCCCTTTGGATTTGGTCAGAATATTAAAAGAGCTTTCAATCCAAGCAGAGAGAAATATTATAAGAATAGTACAAACATTTCTACAAATGCAGCTTGTCCTACTGTTGTGATGCAGGTATGGCTTTTCTTAGGTAAATATTCTTAGGTCATAAATGGCAGAGACTTCCAGTATCAATAAAATTTTGTATTGTGTTAGCATATTTATCAGCCAGTGTGAAGTGTCAGGAAAACATTTTGATCATTTGTGATATCTCTGCTTCTGTTGTGCCACACAGTGTAGCACAGGCGTTCTCAGGGACTTCAGTGGTGCATACACTTTGTATAAAATACTATTCACTGTGAGTGAGGTTAGTGTAATCTGTCCTTAAAATTCAAGATAAGGAGTTTCAGCACCTCCAAGTCCTGAATAGTTGCTTTTGTAACACACAGCGTGATGAGAAATAGAACCGAGCAACTGAATACAGGAAAGATCACCAAGGTCTAAGGGAAACAAATACAAGAAAAAGTACTATGCTGAACAAGCAGAAGCCTTTGCATTGAACAGACACCAGAAACTTTATCTTCTAGGAGCAAATTGTGTTATCTTTGACTGTTTTCTGCTTCTGGAGCAGATAACTTCTTTGGTCAGGAAGGTTTCTTTTCCCTTCATTCAGTTTCTCATTATGGGGCCTTATTTTTGCCTGTTAACCTTTCATGCTTACACAAGGTTAGAGCTTCGAGGATATTTTGCTTTTCCCACTAAAAACTCTGGTATGAGGAAAGTACAAAATGTAGTTTCATCTGTTTCAGTTCCTCAGCTAATACAAACTGCCACAGAGCAACTGAAATTGCAGGGCTGACTGCCAAATTGTTTTTGTCTGCCTCTTCTTTCTTGGGGGTGAGTTGTAGGCATCAATACAATATTTTTTTTAAAATGGTATCCCACTACTACCTAATCTCTAAGCACATGGTAGTTTGATTATATAAACTTTGTGATAAATGAGAGAAACTGAGGCACATTGTATGCTGTGGACATAAAATGACTTAGTGAAAATGACAACATTAAGGTAAATTTCCCAATCTTGAGCTATTTTTGTAACTCCTGTGTGCAAGTTTACACGGGGTTTAACCCTTGCCATCAGAGGGTATCTATTCTGATGGTAACTTGCTCACCTTCCTGAAGAACAGGTAGCTACTATAGCTTGTTTTTTTCAGAAATGCTGGCTACCAAAATCATTTGGGGTGTGTGTGAGCTTGACAACTCTGAAAATAAAACTTCTGGGTTGTAAAATGTTGCCCACAGTCTTTCAAAGTTCAGTCATTTCCAGAAAAAGTGTGTTTGTTTTTTTTTACTGTTGCTATGGCAGTGATAAATATTCAAGTGTTTAGTCAAACTGCTTTGGATTGAGTAAGATGCAGTGTGACATAAATGAGATCTTAAAGACTAAACCTGAAGCTAAAATACAGTTGTTCTTCCCTTGGCCTTCCCCCTCCAGATTAATGATACCATAAACTGAAACAAATCTGAAATGTGTATCCAGGTCAGGCCACCTTTACTCCTCCTGTCTTCAGCTTGAACCAAATAATCTAAGTCTTTCCATTGTCTACTTTGGGAATAGACCAGGCTCTAATTGTCCCTTTAGTGAGAAAGTTGTCCTCTTGACTGATTATTTTTCTTTTGCTGAATTAATTTCTTTTTGTGTTTGAAAAGAGACTTTGGATGCCACTGAAGTGACTCTGTTATACAAAGAGAACTGAGATTTAAAAATAATAATAATAATAATAATAATAATAATTCTTCTGTTGCGCATTCTTTTGATATGCCCTATGGGAACATCCTGGTACAATCACAAGTTGAAGTCCATAGAGTCTGCCTTCCTGTTAACCTAGCCCAGGTCATACAAAAAATAAATCGAATTTTTTATGAAGCTTATTAAGGATGAGATATATCTTCAGATACTTTTCTTTAATCTGTTCTATAGCACATTGATAAAACAATTGGTTATAAAGAGACTATAATATTTCTTTTTCTATTCAAGGAAACTTCTTTTCAGAACTGAAGCATCCCAGGTTTTGGTTTTTTGGTTGGTTTTTTTTTTTTTTTGGTTGAAGCTTGCTAGTGTGAAAGGTCTTGAAACTTGAAAGGTCTTGGAGAACTTGTGTGTGTTAATGTATAGTTTTTATAAATGAATAAAATTTTGAGTAATTAAAATTAGAAAAACTCTTAAAAAATGTTTTATGAACAGCACACCTCTGTTGTGACTGCATGACATCTTAATACCATAGATAATATTGTTTTAATTGGGAATTCTAAGAAACTGAGACCCATATATTTCTTTTCTGAAACTTTATATCCAAGAAGGATATAGAGGTCACCCACTTCCTTGAAATGTCTTCTCTTTAGCTAAATCACAAGCACTGTTCTTTCAAAAGAGCAAGTGCGGTAATGAGATGTCTTCTTCCCAGAGAAATTTGGAGCCTGGAAAGAAAATCTGTGGGGAAACCAAATGTAACCATCTAATATTTTATGAAGAATGATTTCTCCTCCAGGGTTACTATTTCATGTTTTTATTCTAATAGATCTTGTTAAACAATGAGGCAGGTAACTCTGTCCTTACTTTTAATGACTGGTTTAAAAAAAAAGTGCAGCTGTTCATCAAGTTGAGTGCTTAATTATTGTTCCCTAGGCCATTTACAAATATGCCCTGAAATAGTCTATCAGCATAAAGATTAATTGAAGTCATTTTGTTGTCTGGGGAAAATCTGAAGTAATTTTGTTGTCTAGAGAGAATTTCAAAAACTTCTTGCTGTTCCCTGGTTTTATGAGTAAGCTCCCAGGTAAGGTGGTGTGCATTTACGTTGAGGTTGTCACATGCAACTTAACTTTTTTCAGCTTTAGACAGTCTGCCACCATTCCTTTGTTCAGGAGCTGATCCAAAGTCTGTATCCCAGACTTTCAATCAACCCATGGCTTGTGTGTTGGCTTCTTGCTGTGATTCAGAGGACCAAAAGAGCATCCACTTCAGTGATCACCAGGCTATGATAATGAGAGAATGAAAAGACAGTGACTTTTCTTTTAACAACTAGCAAAAGTTGCTTCATTAAACCAACATCAGTACAAAAAACATCTGTTCAAATAGGCAGTGCCGAACTGCGAAGTGGTTGGCATCCTGAATAACATTTTATATTTGATGTATATTCTGCTTTTCATCAGTGTCTGTGGGCTTTGTGAAGTGTTTATGAACTTCTTTGCTTCTCTCATTATGAAAATGCATTAACCTCCAGGCTGGAGCTCCTCAGTCATTATATCACATGCCAGTAGCAATAGGGAAAACTGAAAAAGGACTTTATTCTCCTCTTTTGGTAGTGTATGAAAGTCCTGGTCATGCTTGAGCCCCAGTTCTGCTGAGCAATATACAACTACATAACAGGAAGATAGTTTCTTTCCCAGGTATTATAATCAGATAAATATAAACTTAACAATAACAGGTGGAGGCAACAGATTGAGAGAGCACAAGTTAATGATGATATTGCTATAATTAAAGTATTAGTAGTGGTTATTTTACAGCAGCTGCTTAGTTGTCTAGAACCTGTTCAGCTAAAGCAACAATGATATAGGTGGGAATGTAGCTTGTAAGAGTAAAAAAAACCTCAGGAAGGCATTAGTTACCATCTTGTCATCGATGCAAGCTCCTCTGACCATTTCATTACACTCATTAGTGGTTTTGAACAATTACTGCACCTCTTCAAAATGTGATCTAAAGATGGTATTTGTGTTGGTCTCAGGGCATCTACTGTTGTGGTGAGACATGGGTTTACTCCTAACCCATGTTACTTTCAACATGTATTTTAAAATTCCTGCTGATATCGGTGCTTTTAGGAGAGATTTTATTAAAGCTTAAATAATGAATTTATAAAGAATTGTCCGTTCTTGGCCACACTCTTGAAGTCTTATTTAAAAAAATTGATGGAGAGACAAAGATAATTCATGTATCTGTGCAATCATACTGAGTGAAACCCTCAAAAACAAGTGGAAGGTGAGGCTGAAAGGCATCCATTTTTTTTTTTTTTTTTTTTTTTGGACATATGGTGCCCGATGGGGAAGAGAGCCAAGCCAAATAATAGGGACAAATGTCCCTATAAGTATATTCAAGTGTCTCAAATTTGGCCAGACTTCTTTACATGTTACTTTTGAGTGGTTGATTTACAATGTGGAATAATATCAGCCAGAGGAAGACAGGGTTGCTGTAGCCATAAAAACCAGGAGCACCTTCAAGGGGTGTACCCCTTTTGAAAGAGATTGGCATTAACCAGGTTTTCTTTCTAACCATGCAAAAGCCACACTAATGTTGTTTCAAAAGATAATAGTCAGGGTAGGCAGCTGAGGCTGAGGAGCACATGGGTTAAGACAGGTGAGGTCCATAGTGCTTGTTTGCTGCTGTGGTTCTTCCTGCAGAAGCCTGGCAATAAAGTTACAACATATGAAATACTTCTTATTTTATTCATTGCCCTCGTTAAGATATACCTGTGTAACTAATGTCTTGACACTAAGAAGACAAGGAATTTCTCAGTGTGAAATTTCTGTGTGTGGAAAAACCCCAGTTTCAAATAAAATTTGGGAGTCTGTCCCCACCAGGAGTTAATTGCTTTAGTCCTCAGCCAGCTGATTTGCCTGTAATAAATGATTGGGACAAATACAGAATCACAGAACAGTTTGGTTTGGAAGGGACCTTAAAGCCCATCCAGTCCCACCCCCTGCCATGGGCAGGGCCACCTTCCACTAGCCCAGGTTGCCCAAAGCCCCGTCCAACCTGGCCTTGAACCCTTCCAGGGAGGGGGCAGCCACAGCTTCTCTGGGCAGCCTGTGCCAGGGCCTCACCCCCCTCACAGGGAAGAATTTATTCCTTATATCTAAATTTACGCTCATTGATGATAAATATTTCAGTTGCTGCTACTCATTAGTAACTGAAATATTTATTATAGATCTTCCTAAAACAGTGACAACTCCTGGAACAGCACAGGGGAGCTAGAGTTGTAATGTACACACTCCTTATGCTTCAAAGTGCTGCCATATGTATCCACTGAAGGCAAGTTAGAGAAACTCCTGGCATCAGTCCGTGCCAGCAGAATCAGCAATTGACCATTAATCATCATGGTCTGTTCAGTTCTTGCAACTCTTCTGTGATTTCCAGTGCTCTGAGCTGTACCTTGTCCCTCTGCAAATGGAATACAGAAGCAGCTGTTTGCTGAGAACAATTTCCTGGGAAGAAAAATGTCTTAAGTTTTTGAAACAATTTTTCAGAAAAGAGCAGAAAAATACTATATTCAGATAAACAATTTATTAGGAGAAATTTCTTAAAGGCAGTTTACTTTGGTTTAAGTGATGAGGCTTTGCAACATACCATTTTGCAGTGTAAGCTTGCAAGACCTAAACCATGTCTTTGTTCAGCACATCACATGTATTCATAATTAAAGTTGGATTTCAAGGGACAACTGGGCTTTGATATGCAACTCCTCTGCCTCCTCCCTTTTTTGTTCATTAGAGACCTTTGGAATGAGAGAGAAAAAGGGAGAGATTTTCATTGCACTTTTGCTTTGCACAGTGAAAGGGCAGTTTTTGAACTGCATTTACAAATTTACTTTTTCATTGGACTTGCTGATTGGATTAGCAATACTGCTGGCTTTATTACCCCTGATTAAAGTCAGGGCACTGGGGATCTGACAAATGAATTCTGTCTGTAGTTCACCCAACACACACTGTTTAATCCGGTTGATTGCAAGGCTTACCAAAATTGTTTAGTCACAAAGCTAGTTCTGTAAGTCAGTGAGGAGAAAAAAAGGTAAATAAAAGATGACTCAGGAGGAAATGAGCTTGCAAGTTATGTACACTCATATAGCCTCTACCCGAAGTCCAGAAAATCAGTGTTAGAAGTTAGAACTCTGGATGACCTTTCAGTCATCTGGTCTGTCCCTGTACTAATGCAGGATTATTTCCTATGGTAGACATCTTTTAGGTCCTTGTAGAAAGGAGATTAGGTCCGAGTACTCTGCCCATGAAAATGTACTTGGTGGCGAAACAAAAGGAAACGCAATATGTATTTCACTGTTACTGTCTTCTGTGTTCCTTGGACCTTAAATCTTCTAAATGTGAAGGAATGATTAAGTTATTTTGATTCCATTGCAGATTTTTTTTGTCTCATAAAACTGAATAGAGCAAGTTCTTCACTTAAGTATTAGTGGCAGACAAATTAGTAAGCAACTATTTTCAGTTATAATTATTTTTGAGGTTTGGGGTTGTCATTATTCTCCAAATGCCTTATGTCTGCAGTCTTCAATTTCTGCAACATTTTTCAGGCAGCAGCCCTTCTTGTGTCCCAGCATGTGCTGTCAAGTAATTAGGCTGACTGTAGTCAGGTTTAGTGGTGACCCTTTTACTTCGGCAAGATTTTTGCAGTGTACTGTTCAGTCTGGCCTACTAGCCACTGCTGGCTTCTCCAGCTTTTTCATGGCAATTGCGACTAGTTTGGTGGAGTTTTCCAGAGTTTTCATTTGCCAACCCTTGGGAGTCATGAGAACAAAAGATGGGCCCTAGTGAGGATGGAAGGCTGAAACCTGCACTGGGTGGTTGGTTGCTGAGAGTGCGAGTTGTAGAGCCAAGATGATATATTTCATGATGTCTTAAGAAAAATCTTAGTTTTAAATTATCTCACTAAAGACTAAGGGGACATAAAGAGGTTCGCCTGAAGAGGTGAATGTCTGGAGCCCCCATTATTCTGCAAGGAAAGGTCGTGACTGGTCCCTCCTGTGCGGGATTGTTTGTGTTTCTGGAGTGAAAACAGGGGGGTGCAAGTGAGTATTTACTCTTGTTGTGCCCTTCTCAACAGCACTGCTTCAGGAGTTGAGACTTGGCCTTGACTTTTCAGTTTTATTGCTTAATTCAGTACAGCAACATTGGAAATCTTCTGTTAGAAAACACAAAATTAGCTTTAGACTGTAGAAGGAGGTTATATAAATGAGACGTGATAAATCAAAGCTTTTTTTAAGTGTGTAATTTCTACTGAATACTCTTGGAATGAGTTTTGTGAATTTGGAAGCTGAGTATTACAATTTCAGTGTGGCAGAAATATGTTTTGGTGAGAATTAATTCCTGAGTAACAGAATTATGTTTATGTCTACTCAGCCTCTATCCTCTCCAAGGCAGCATCTGGCTTATTCTCCTTCCCAATTTTACATTTGGATAAAGTCCGAATAAGAAAACTCTGGGCTGTACTGCAGTTCACTGAGTAACTCAGGAACCCAGTCCTGATTAGATTCTTTCCTAGCTCTTGGCTCATTGTTGTAATAGGTCCTGGAAAGTCTCTGAGTACCCAAGTAGAGGACTGGTGGTTTTGTCTCTCTAATTTGCTGACTTCTGTTAGAATTCACTGTGTAGCTTGACCAGATTTGCAGATGACAGGCCCAGCCTGGACCAAAGATCAAGGACAGCTTCCACTGCAGCAGCTTCTCCTGGGACTTGGGTTTGTGTTGTGCTGTGGGGAAAGGGCTCCTCTGCCCCTTGCTGTTGCCTCACCAGATGAGAGTTATGGGGAAGCTGGTAGGAATGAGCTGCCTTGGTTTCCCTTTGTGCCACCTCTTCATCGGTACCTACTGCATGTTTAATAATCCTGCAGTAACAAAGCAGAAGAACTGGGAGGATCTCTATTCCTGTTAAGGTAGGGAGTGATATTGGCCCGACAAGGTTGTTCTCACTGCTGCCTTGCTAAATGCCTTTTCCATTGCTTCTCCCTGTCATGTTTTGGGGGCTTGGCTTCTGTATTTTTGTTAATAAATTGAAAATACACAGTGGTACTCAAATCTTGTTAAATGATGTTTGGGTTGCCTCATAAAACAAGATAATTGTGCAATCACCGAATGGTTTAAACATCTGATTTGGATTTGAAACAAAAATGCTGTGTAATTGCTCTCTAAAACTTGCAACTCGCACATGAAATGGATGTTATCAGCAGATGTTCTTTTATTCACCAGCACGCTCGGTATCTCTGGCTCTTAAGTACCAGGATAAACGAAACATGCTCAATTAGCTCAATTGTCTGTGGCTAACCATTATGCCCAGCTTCTGGTTTCTAGGTACAGCTCTGCAATAACTCCCGAGAATTTTCTCACGCACTTGATGGTGAACTGAGCCAGTGCTACACAACACGAAAGGAATATAAAAGTTGTGGGAACACTGGTACTTATACCTGACCCCTGAAAATTGAGGCATTTGTTAAATAGGCTTAACACTGCATCAATATGTAAAACAACTCGCACCTTGCTACAGCGTTACTTAGATGGGAACGTTTTCTCTCATCAAGACAGAAAAGATTTTAAAATCTTATTTCTTTCAAGCGTAAAACTTTAAAACTCAGTTTAATTTTTTGCTGACCCAGAACTGAATACTGTCATTTTTGTGCACAGTTTCTCCTTGGTTTCACACCTGTTGGCATTTTCTGAAGTAATTTCAGTAACATTTCCTGAGGGAGGGCCACAAACCTCCCAAGCAAATGACAGCTCTTCCACCAATCTGTGAGTAAATTCTGAGGAAATCTTAGTTAACACTAAGTAGTATGTGAGGGGGCTGTTGACAGGTCTGAAAGTATTATCCTGAGAAAATACAATTCTAGTTGTCCTTTTGAAATTTCTTTTCTGAGGGACTCTGCAAACACTTAGAAGTCCTCAGGACTGTGGAGTAGGTAAAGATGACTGGAAAAAAAAATCTCTGCTAACCAGAATTTCTTTTGGTACTTCTAGTTAGTGGCTTTCCCTTGTCCTGTTGCATGATTCTTGCCATGTCTTTAGTTCTTCCTGCACATCATTTCCCTATCTAAATATTATTTTTTTTTCCTTTACTGAAATCCATTACACTGTCACCAGGTTTGCAGCATTTATTGATCTCTAGTCAAGCACAGGCCTGCCCTTAAGTCTCTTCTTGCCTGTGGAAAGCAGCTGCTTCTTGTTTCTTCATTGGCCACTGTGCTCTCTGAGATATGTCCATCATCCTGTAGAGCACATTTGGAAGATGCTGACTCTCTGCTGTCCTAACAGAAAAACAGTAATAAATCTCTTCTCTCAAAATCAATGTACAATATGTAACTTCAGTCTTCCTTTTGTCCCACAGCTCAAACCTATACCTTTTAAAAACTTTACTGTTACAAAACATTCAAAGACTAGAAAAAATAAACAAACTAAAGTTTTACCATAAGGCTTGGAAGACTTGGCGCAGACAAGCCTTAGTTTTTAAAGCTTAATTATGTCAGATCTGGTTAGCATTTAGTTGGGAAAGCACAGGATGAGGCAGAAATTGCATTTAAAGGTAGTGTGGTGAGCAGAGATTGTGTCTGGTTCTGTATTGAACAAAAGCCTAATCTTGGAAGTAAAAGATAGTAGTAGCTGATGGGCTTTGGGCATCTTTAAACCCAAAACTTTATTCTTGGTGCCCTCTTATGCTGTGTTAACTAGCTAAAATCTAAATTGGGATGTTTAATTTGTCTAGCTATATTTCCCTTGAGGATTCAAATTAGACTCATCCCCCTAGCGCTCTCTTGCTGATTGCTGGCAGATCTTTCTTTCTATCCCTTTGTCACTAATGTAAGAAGAAATTAATATCCTCAAACATAAACTCTTTTTATTGCATAGATGGGACTATGTTCTTTCAAGTTCATTTTCTTTGTTGTACGTCAGCTCCTAAAGGCATCATACACGACTCAAAAAAAAAAAAAAAAAAAAAAAAAAAAAAAAAAAAAAAAAAAATATGGTGACTGAGGTCTGCATTACTCAGTTCTAAATAAAGCACACTCCTGAGCTATAGATAAGAGTAGCTGTAGATGCAGTGAAGCAGCACGCAGTGTGCATGTAGGCATCTCTGTCTTCTGCAGGACAGAGAGCTACCAGGAATCTTTCTCCTTCTGTGAGAACTGTAAAATCCTGTTGCTGAATTAAGTACTTGGAAAGTGAAGTTTAGGTCTTAAAATAAAACTCATAACCACCATACAACAAGGTACATTCTGATTTTATCAGAAATACTATCACACTTAGAAGCATTTATGGGATAATTTTTCAAGCAAATTTAGGACAAAGAAAAAAAAATATAATGTGCAAGCAAGACTTCCAAACTAATTTTAGGAGACAAAAACAATGAGGAGATCCCACAGTGCAGCATAAGACTGTAAAGGGAATGTAACTTGTCTAGTTGACAGTCTGAGAATCCATGTGCAGTCATCCTGAAATATTGTTAAATTAACTTTAAGTTGCCTCATGATAAAAATTGATATATTTTTCTCCTTTATCAGATTTCTTTTTCCTTCAGGAGAAAGAAAACCAACATTATATTTGTTGCATTTAGTGTTTCTAGACGCCTTGAAATCTAGTGTGTGTGTTAAAATGAATTAGGATTAAACACAGGTTTATTTCTGATCAAAACAGGACTTGTTAGCTGAAATTTCTGTGGCTTTTTGGGGATCTGCTCTGTGTCTGCAGGACAAGTCTGCTAAAGGAAGCTGTGGCTGTGCTGTGCAGGAAGGTCAGATTCGTGGCTTCCGTTAACCTGCGAGGAATCTCTACATGGGCAGTAACGAGATCATGGAAATATGGCCCTTCCTTGCAGGACTCTTTTTTTGTTGTTAAAAAAAGAGCCTGTGCACTTCTAACTTAAATGGGGGATTTAGGCTTTCTATCAAATTCAGGTGTACCCGGCATCAAAAATGGGCCAGCTCTTAAGAGTCTCTATCTCTTTATGCACCAAGAGCTGTGCTCTGGGGGTTGAAGGTGAGTGCTGCGGGAGGCCTGTCCCGGGTGTGTGGGCTGCCCTCGGTGCGAGGAGAGGCGGCTGGTTTGCTTTAACATTCCTTAGTGGCAGAAGATGGATTTCTCTGATTTGAAGCTTGAAGCAGGCTGCAAAACAGGAAGGCGGTTATGAATCCTGAGCAGCTGGAGGACTAGATAATTTTGCAGCTAATTTTTCTGCTGGTTTTAATGCCTGATTGATTACCTTACAAAGAGCTTAGAATTAAAGTTTAGTTTAAGCCATTCTGCTACTTCCTTTAATAAAATTGTCTTCCTTTGGGGTGGGACAGAAGCAGATGGGTTTGAGCACAGAACTTGGTATATATAAGTTCATGTAGGCTGGCCTAGGCTTTGGGGGATTTGTAGAGCAGCATGCAAAGCGCTGAGGACTTTTGAGGTTTGTGCTTGGAAACTGAGTAACTGCCACATTTAGCATCATTCTTATTCCACCTGTTAATCCCTCCATGAGGGTACCTTTGGAGAAGGCAATGACATGAGAACAGAGAAACCTGAGTGAGGACAACAGTATGGGAACAACATGAAATGAAAATCACAACCCTTCGGAATGTTCACATGTAGTATTTTAAGATGAAGGATACTGTTCAATAATGCTTAACCCAACTGCTGGTGTTTGTGTCTTTAAATTGCAAGTGATTATGACTTGCCTGTAGATTAACCCAAGATCCAGATATTCACCTAAAAAGATGACCTCTTTGGAAAGCTGGGTATTTCAGGATGATCTGTGCTGTTTTACTTTTATTTCTGTTGTTTGTTTTCTAGAATGACCTGCGTGTTAGTTGGTATCCCTCACACACCAGCAATAGAGCAGCCTACCCTTTACAGACTTAAAGTCTTAAAGACTTAAAGACAGTGTAGACTATATATTTTATATATATCTATGTTCTTGGTTGGATAGAGAAAGAACTTGATTTGGCAAAACTAAATTGTACACTACACAGCAGTATTTAAAACCCTTCAATTCAGAAGCTTCTGCTGACTTGTTAATAAGAGTATGAAGGATTCTGGAAACCATTTTGATAGAGTCATATTGTGTGCTATGATAAGAGAATTACACTAATGAGGGCTGACTGAGATTCATTGATGTCGAAAAAGGTAGGAGAACAGTTAATTATTTCACTACAGAGAAGATTAAACCACATAGGGGAAAATGGTTGGTGGGATGAGATCAGTGTTCAGGGGATCACATTGTTATAGAGGAACACAGCATCCCCCTCAGAGGTTGAGAAGAGGTTGAAAATGTGCTAACTCAGAAAGCACAACTCTCATTAGAGTTTCTAACACTTAAGAAGATGGTGGATAATTCTAAACTCATGTGGTATGCAGATGTCTAGCAGCAGCCAGTGAAGGTGTGGAATTTGAGACATCACTGTAGGTAAAAGAATAAAAGAAACATTTCAGTAAGGAAACATTCAGCAGTATGTGAAAAATTGAAATGAGGCCATGTGAGATTGTGGTGTGGCATGTGTACTCATTGGGGCAGCAGATCTCTGCTTCCTCTGTGGGCCCAGACATGGCCCTCAATCTCCCCCTTTCCTTGGAAAACTGGGAAGACTGGTGTTTCCCTGCCTTGCAGGAGTGTGTTGATGGTAAATGTGTTGAAGACTAAGATTCCCATCAAATAATGTAGACCTAGGACTGGAAGAAAGCTCCTGGGCCACTGACAGGATTTCCAGCTTGCATAAGCAGATGTGTTTTATTAATCCCTCTATAAACTTGTTAAGCAACTGCTTTAAAAACCGTATGTTCTAGTATTTGTATCTTTGTTTCAGATCTTACTGTCATTAAACATTTTTTTTCAGTGCTGTTGATGTTAAACCATCTGGCAGTGGACACACATCTCTGGTTTCTCCAAGGTTTTCCTCACTGCTTCCTGTAGGGTTTTCATTTCCTGGTTTAGTACCAAACATCAATCCAAAGAAATGAAGAGTTGGGGGGCTAAAACACTATTAAGTCTCTCATTTTATGACCCATGTGCAGGCAGCTCTCATTTAAAACATAGACTGAACCTTCACTGTTGTGATGAAAATTTTGCTTTTTTGTTGTTTGGTTAAAACAAACATTGCAGAGCACAAAATATGATAGATTTTGGACTTAAAGTCTCTGTTTTTTTCAGGAAGGCAGTAGAAAAAAATACAGAAAGAAGGGAAAAATCCTATTCCTTTCCTTGCCTAGTGCATCCGCCTTCATGCCAACAGGAACATTCCTCTCTGAGTAGAGTTGGCCATGAAGGAAAATGCTCTTGGAAAGAGGGAAAAGCAGCCTTCTTATATCAGAGCAGAAAGTGTTGTGCAATTGTTTTTCCCTTGTAGAACAGGACATAAAGATGAGTGTCTCTTAAACACACCACTCTCCACAAACAAATTTTGTATCTCCATTTCAATTAAAAATTTTAAATGAAACTTCATGCTAATATAAGCCATGACAGAACACCTGCAGGTGACTGATCAGCTTGTGTGTTGCACCAGGTGGTGACTGGGGAATAAAGTTGCAGTAAATCTGGGAAAGGGAGCGATGGGAGACCTGAATCCTGTGACATTATTTTAGAACAAAAGCAGCTGATCATTAACAGGAACATCAAATGTAAGCACTATAATGTTAAACAAGAGAGAAGAAAAAGGGATAGAGGACAAATGTAAAATTGTGTTTGAAGATGGTATTTTTGGTTACTATGACAATTAACTTTAAAATCTTAGACATGCTTCTGTTTCAAGTGCAAAATATTTTTAAAAATACAGACAAAAGTCTTGATTGCTTTTTATGACATGCATGGGCACAAGGTACAACTTTTCAGGTTATGTTTTGCTATTTTGCTCTCTTTTT
This sequence comes from Athene cunicularia, assembly GCF_003259725.1. Lineage (NCBI taxonomy): Eukaryota > Metazoa > Chordata > Aves > Strigiformes > Strigidae > Athene > Athene cunicularia. The sequence goes on from NW_020799110.1 coordinate 4,985,366, forward strand.
ACATGTAACTAAACCACAATACGCTATTTCTGTTTTTCAGAAAGCAGATTTGTGGCGCTAATTAAACACTCCCTTGGTGCTTTATCAAATGTGCAGTGACCAAAATGCAAAATACAGACTTTTTTTTTGTTGTTGCATGTTAAACCCGATTGTGTTTGTCCAGAAAAAGATTAGCTACAATAGAAGAGGTTAGGTTAACTTTTTTTTTTCCCCCACCCTGTTCAGGGTTGAATTGCAGTTCTTTCTCTTCTTTTACACTTTCTGGTTCAAGAGGCACAGAAATAGCTGGTGGTCTCTTCCCATTTCTCACTTCATCTTTTAATTGACTATTTTATTTAGGTTTGCTTTTACTTGGGTTAGTGAAGGTCACTCTCCTCTCTGCCGCTAGCTTTGTGACACTTTTTAAAAAACCTTCATTTCTGTAATAAATCTTAGAAATGTCAACTTGAATGCAGGATAAAGTCCTCTTGTTGTCCTCCTTTATTTGCATGTTGGTCTTTTGTGAACTGAAATTACACTCTCTACTTTCTTTACTTACAAGGTCAACATATGACCCCTATTTCCACCTTGCCTTCCTGGTTTGAATTGCAGCTCCAGCAGTTAATGCCGACATTAGATATATCTGCTTCCCCTGGAACAGCTGTAAGAACAGAGAAGTCAACTGAACAGTAATATCGAGTTCTGTTGATGCCACTCTTTTTTTTTTTTTTAGGCCCATTTGAATCACTCTCTGGATAAACATTTATGTCCCAAGCATTTGTGCATGGTTTCTATTAGCATATCAAATTTATATTTGTATTCCATTTCGAAATATTTATTTGAGGCAGAATTGGCTCTAAATAAAACTCCACAAAAAAAGTATTTTTGTGCTCAGGGTTGCATCTGTTGCTTAAATATCCTGTCTACCACTCTGATTTTGGATCCTCTTCTCACAAGTAACCTGAAGACTTATACCAGACTTCCAAGAAAGTCTTTGTATGAGCCACACAGCCTCCACCCTGGAGCTGTGATGTGTACAGCTGCACTGATCTTCAGTATTTAGCAAAATGATCAATGTGAAAGAAGAGACATCCCTGTGGCAGCTGCTGCTGTTCTGGGTTCCCGGCCAGGATGGCAGCAGAAGTGCACATCAGCATCCTTGGTGCCATACGGCTTGAGACTGTTGTGTCGCACACCATGTGGAAGATGAGAGAGAATAATTTCAGCTGAGTATTTAGGGAAGGCTGCTGGGTATTTCAGGTGCCTCTGTGTCCTCATATTGACCCTTTCTCTACAGTGTATCTGCTTAGTTAAATCTTGTCAGCATGAGGGTATGCAACACATACTTTTCCTTATATCTGATAAATTAGTCTTGTGAGAATATTCCTCCAATAATAAATTTTACTCTATGTCTCCCTCTCCTCATCCTTCCTTCCTGTTGTGAGCAGGCTTTACAACCTGACATCCCCTTTAAGTGACTTTACAAACGACTGAATTAACTTTCTTTTGTGACTCTTATCCTGCACATTAGATGAGATTGGCATTGTTGTGGAGCTGCTTTTTAGCTAATGACTTGTATGATATCAAATGCCCCATTTTAAATGCAAACAAAACTTATCCTGCCAAAATGAAAACAAAGCGTGTTAAGCAAAGACCAGGCACACAGGGCTTGACTGATGTTCAGAAATTTTTCTTTTTTTTTTCTCTGTGAACTCTTGTCAAAGTCTAGAATTCATGAAAGCAAAAAAGAGCCTTGATTCACTTCGCATGCCCTTGGGGAATATATACGGCAAAAAGATTTAAAATTCTGATCCAGCATCTTCAAAACCATGGCATCTGAAATAAATTATTTTCACTCTATAGCAGCAAGTGAGCTCTTACACTGAAATTATTCCTTTTGAACTTGTGCGTGGTGTGCAACACAACTGTCTCAAGCCATACGGCACCAAGAAAACACTGTCTTTCAGTGCTGTAGCCTTTCTGGCTCGGATTTGTACCAACAGCTGTCAAACTGCTGTCTCTTTTTTTTTTTTTTTTTTTTTGTATTGATCATTTGACTGGAAAATGAAAAGATAATTAACAGTCTGATATTTAATAGGGCATTGTTTTAAAACAAGGCGAAACCTAGATGGAAGGGATTCCTGGTGGAAATCACCTGGAGATTGCGTATTTTACTTAACTGCAAATTTGCCTCATAAATCTTAACGGTTCTGTTCCATATTAAACTAATTTAGCGTCAGCAAATTTTAAAACTATGTCTGAAGTGTCTAATGAGTTTATAAGCCACTAGAGAAGATAGGATGCTTTGCTTGCAGCATGGAGCTTAATTTGATATTCAAGGTCAGCACATCAAACTTCTTAATCAAGACCATAATGAGGAAAACATTTCTACTCAAGCAAAGGAGCAGAAAATAGGAACAGTCGAGAAGGAGCATTTACGCTGCTGATTAACATGCTCTTGTTTTAGTCTCCTGTCAAAGTTGAACCAAAACTCTTACACGCTCTTCTATTAAACTAGTGCATTAAAATGTTAAAAAAATTACTTTAGTTTCCAAGGGATTGGTAAATGGATGTGAAACCACATCATCCCATTTTATTTGCAAGGTGACAATGTTCTGGTGCCCTACATTTCAAATGGAAAATCTGAAGCCTTCAAGATTTAATGCATTAAGTGTTCTCTTAAATTGTGCTACAATAGAAGCAGAGCATGGGGAAAGATCTTCAGGAAGGTTTTGCAAAGGAGGTGGGAGCTGCTTTAGGGAATTAGTGAAGGTATTCTGTTTGTATTAGCAAATGGAGATAAGAACTCCTCAGTTCTTTAGAGTTAAAATCTGAGTCCTTGGGGCACTCTTTTAGATGGAAAAACAGTCTGATGCTTTAATAATTTTATTTGTACAGTTGATAACAGCAATTGCTTCTGTCTTCGCTAACTGATGACCAAGGATTGAAGCAATAGTGTTGCAGTATAGCTGCTTTTTGTATGTGCTTTAGGCATTTGACCTTCACTTTGCCCTTCAACTGGGTGTTTTTGGCTCCGTATCTGCAGACTACATGAGCGGAGTGTCCAAAATTATTTCAGTCTGAGATACTGTCAATATGTCATCAACTACAGCCCTACTGGGGAGTTTTAAAATTCTTTCCAACACATAATGGATATATCTGTTTAAACAGTTCTTAAAATTCTGAGGAGATAGACAAATCTGGCAGAAAATCAATAGTGTATTGCTAGTGGGTCTATTATTTATTAATTTCAACACAACCCAGTATACTGCTAGGTGAATATCAAAGGACAGGGTTTTTTAGTACATTAGAAAGATAATATCTTAAGGGGAAGGGGGCTAATTTGAAAGTCTTTTGTCAGATAAATATCTTCAGAAGGTCCATCAATGCGACTCCTTTCCTTTTGAAGTCTGAGCTACATTTGTGCATTTTAGAGCCAAACATGGGCATATAGCCTGATATTTGGGTGGATTTATGTAGCGATACCTTTCTTCATAGTGTTTTATTTTCTCTGAAGTTATTGTTTAGAATATGTAGCCTTTAGCGTGTGATCCTTGTGTCAATGATGTTCCATAATCTTTCTAGGAAATGAAGTGAAAAGTCTGATACGTAGAAATATTTCCTTTCATTTATTGGGCTATCTGATGTGTCTCATAAATAAAGATTTAAGAAAAGCTGCTTCAGTAAGTATATTTATATTGAGAATAAATCTGTTTTATCACAGTACAAGCCATTATTGCTCAGCATGGGTGTCCGCTATAAATTGGCAATAGCTTGGGGCAACTTTTAAATGGTATCGTGATTATGAAGATATGAAAGCCTGAAAACAAGTATGTAATGATGACACCTTCTTACTTACAGATCTACTTCCTGCATGTCTTTACAGTCCATCCTGCTGATGGAAGAAACTAAAATAGATTTTGTTTGCTGATAGCTTTGCAGTCAGCGTGCTTCTGGAAATGGGAGATGGGCTTTTCTCAGGCCTGAACAAATTCACCCATACTCATTAGGAAAGCTCTGGTAGCAGGATCTTTATGGCCAGTAATACATTCAGGATGAAATAGAAATCATCAGGGTTTTTAGATTCACAATGGAATTGCTAGGCTGACAGAAATCAATGGGAAGAAGCCAATAAACTGATCAAGATAAATCTAAAGCTCTCCTGGGAATGGAGCAATCTCCTGGGAATGGGGTAATCTTCTGGGCATTCTCTAGAGCACTGTATTTATAAAATAAAAGAGCATTTTGGCATTCAAACAATTCCCAGTAGTCAGGAGGTATGCTACTTTGCTGCAAAAGTGTACAATTGTAGGGAAAAATGGGGGTTTTGGGGGTTTTTGTTTGGGCTTTTTTTAAAAAATTATTTTAATGCAAAATGCAAATCTGAATTACAGGGAATTTTGTGTGGAGCCTAGTCAGCAGTACCTAAGGCTAGAAAGGAAACTTGAAAAAAACTTGAAACTTGAACTAAAAACTGGTTCTTTTGATGTATTCCTAGATCCCTGCAAGTGTGCTGAGGTAGGAGAGAATGAGACCTTTTGGGACCGTGGTGGCTAACCAGAAGCGTCTGTTTTGCAGGAATTTACGGTAGCTGGATCACTCTGGGTAATCAGGTCCAATTTTCTGCCACCATAGGGCAACCATGTCATACAAGTCCTTTACATATTTTTGTTTTCAGACTACCATTGTATTTTTGGTTTCTTTCTCTTTGCTTCCCTGTTTTGTAAACAAGTGACCAGAGATACAGGACATACTTTCAGTCCTCCTGCCTGGTCACTGCAGAGTTCCCTTCTCTAGCCTTCAGGACCTTATTGAGAAGCCTCCCAATATGAGAGTGTTTCTCATTTCCAGTAGAGCTGATTGAAGGAGGCTCAGGAAGCTGATGTCCTAGGCAATGCAAAACTTCCATCTTCCTGGTTACATTAATAAAGTAATGTAGCCCAGGCAGTTGAAATCCACTCCAGGTGCATTGACATCACTTGTGGCTATTGTTAACCTCCTGAGCAGTGTGCTTCCCTTGGCCTCTGGTTTGTATTTAGCCTAAGTTGCTAGTACGTGCCTATTGGCTTTCATAAACTGGTGATTAGTTATTTACTTTGAAGTTTTAAAATGTTTCTTTATGGTAATTTAGAAGAAACTGCCCATGAGGTTTCTGTATTATATTATTTCAATGTCATTTTATTCCTGTTGTTGAGAAAGCGCCATTCTCATTTTGGCTTCTGTGCTTGAGGTGTTATTTGTGTAATGTAGGTATAAATTCTATTTGCACGGTTTTATGGATGTTGTAGGTACTGCAACTTAAGACATAGAAGTAGTTTAAAATATCTAAAACCAGTTTAACCTGATCCTAAACTGTCCAGTCAAAATCTACTGCCAGTACACTAAAGATGGATTTACTGTAATTTGAAATAAAAACATAAAAAGCACACAATAATAGTTTTTAGAACCACGTTTGGAGCTTGAATCTCAGGAGTTGTTGCTAGTATAATGAATCTAAATAGTATAGCTTCGTGATCTATTCATGTGTCTGTATACATGAAATCATCTTAAAGTTATGTGTGAATTATGTCAAGTTTGGTCAAGGAAGAGTCTTGGCAAAGCACAGTAAAGCAGGAAGCCATGCATGAAAAAATAAGCTTTAATGTACTTTGTAGCTTCTCTGTATGAAAGCTGTGTCCATTTTATGAACTGAGTGATGGGGTGTGGATGTAGGACTCCTATGGGAAAATCAAGAGTGGATATTTAAGAGTGAAGGTATGTGGAACAAAGGCAGGAACTCTAATTCTAGTATTTCCTCTTGTTTTTTTTTTTAACAATAATATGCATGTCTGGGTTTTTGGTTTATTTTATTAAATCTTAAAGTGGATTATCTTTGCCAACTGGACTGTGTAGCTATATAGATCTATAGTGCAGTTTATTGTTTTATTTGGAATTCCAATTTAGAATAGTAAGTCATTTCTTAATGGAGGATTTGAATTAGTATATTTTTTCTGTAATATATTTGAGCATGCAAATATTGTATTCGAGTTTATGGTATAAGAATACCCGTTAAATGCACTTTTATCTTCCCCTTCACTAGAAAAGTCATTGTTGTCTGAAATATACTACTTTTGTTGAAGACAGAACTTATTTAAGACCTTTCTCATTTTCAATAATTTATTACATATAAATCTTTGCTTATAACTTCTTGAAGCCTTCAGGCTGGAGGCGTTGTTAGAAGAAGACTTATAGAAGGCAATCATTTTTTATATGCTCCTAATAAATGGAACTAGGCCAGGTAAAGGTATAAAAAAGTCAATACGTAAGAAGTAAAGACGTGAAGCCAGTGGACTGCATTTGTGTTCTAATCTGAATGAAAAACAGTGCACACGCAACAGAGGGATCAAGTAAGGTTTGCTGTGAATCTGGGTACACAATAAATTCAGTGAAAGGAAATTTTTTATTCTGAGCAAGTTCTTATTTCTTTCTTTCTTCTAAGTAGCCCAAGTAGCATGTGTGAGTCAAGTGGTTATGTTCCAATGCAATTGCTTATCTTGTGTTTCAGATATATAAACACCTTTTTGATCTACGTTTGCAGGAAACTCAATTCAACGTGCAGTTGAATTGTGGATGTGACTTTTCACCAAATACGCTTGAAATCATATTGACTGTATGAAGCTGTGTTTCCTCTTACAAATCAGGCACGGGTGCCCAGGGATAGTTTTCATGTTGTCTTGCTGCATTGGGCCGTGTGGTGCCAGTTGCAGAGTTTATAATTCAAACCCGAGCATTTACTGCTGAGTGGCAGGTGACAAAGGGGTGATTGAAGGAGGCGTAGTCAAAGAGCAGCCAGGGTTATAGAGCTGTGAAGCTATAAAATACGAGTCAGATTCCATGTCCGTGTATTTGTATATTAAAAATCACACAGAGAAAAACAACAACATCCCTCCCAAACCTACTCCCTCTGAAGCATGGTTGTTTTCCTGGCTGCTTCTCCCACCACTTATAATCCTAAAAAAGTTATTGATCATGTACTCTGACACCAGCTTGGTAGTCTAAAAGCAGCAATTAAGAGATTTCAGTGCCCGTGCAGCTGTGTCAGATGTAAAATTAGAGTCCTAGGGAGCGCACAAATTCACTTGAACTGTGGTGCTGGTGTAAATGTCCTGTGGGAGGGCTGAAGCCAGCGCCGTGTCCTTGTTTGTCACGTTGCTGCATAATGTTGAGAAGATAGTCAGCTCCTCTAAATTCTCCTGGCTGCTTTTGTTGAGGTTCTCTTGTTGTTTACAACTTGAGGATCTGTCGCTGTTGCACCCGCTGCGTCCGTCTGACTGTCCCAGGCACATGTCCTGGGGTTCATGGCAGCTGCTGCTCGACACCTGACACGGCACCAGAAATCCAGCTTGTTTTTTTAGTGGGAATGAAAGGAGTTGAAAAATTCACAATTCTCAGAATTCTGGTTAGTGGAAATGATGGCTTTCAGGATATTTCATATCCTGTGAAAAATGTGTTTGTATGTGCAAAAGAGAAGGAGCATCAGGAACAGCCTGAGCACAAATCCCATTAGTAGCTGTGGGAGAGTTCAAGGCTCGTGGTGTTCAGGTATGGAAACAGCACAGAAAAAAATGAAAATAAACTTCTGTTTGAATTCTTTTGCCTTGCAAAGTGGTAGAAACAAAAATAAATGGTTGTACCAAATCGAACACCTGTTAGAAACAGTACGAGTAGTCATTTCGTTGACCTTCCCTGGTGTCAGACTGAAACTAGTGTCAGGGTGCCTCACCCATCTGTGTCTCCCCCAGCCAGAGCTTTGCTGTTGGGAGGGACGATCAGTCTGAGACACTACCTGAAGAGAAAGATTAATGTGTCAGTGCTGGCTTAAATTGTCAAGCAGGTAATATTTCTTTTTTCTAAAAAAAGTAATTACTAGTGAAGTAAAGGATGGGTTTAGGCATCCAGAGGTTTAAAATGACATGAAGTATTTGGTGCTACTATTATAAGAGGTGATTTATCCTGGTGGATCCAGAAGGCTGGTGCAATGAAAATATTTCTGGTTACGGTTACTGCTTACCATGCATAAAATCCCTGAAAGAGAAATATCTGAACCATCCCACATGTAATATTGGAAAGAAACCCAGTATGTGTGGTTCTTTGCAGTTTGTATTCTTCATTTCATTCTCATTCTTTTTTTTTTTTCTTTCCTTGAAAATTCCAGTAAACTACAAATAATATTTACTGCTAAAAAAAGCCCTCTAACACTTTCACTCAGTTGTTAGAACTGTAAACTGCAGACCTGTAATTGAAGTGAGTGCAAGATTATTTGGCTGATTACCTATTTTCACAATGATAGGTTTCCTTGTTGTGTGTGAAAGCTAAATGATAATGTTTAAGTCATGACTGCACCTTGGCAGCCTTAGAATTTGGATGTAGAGAGCTTTCCTTAAGGTAATATCAGAGCCTCATAGCGTAAAGCAGTAATTGATGTGACTGATCCACGAGTGAACTCTGGAAGGTATAAAATGAATAGGAATGAAATTGCAAAAGCTACAGTAATGAGGCAGGCTGTATTTTAGTCGATTTTACTAGATGTGTGCAGCTGCACATTACACTGATTCACGCTACACTGCATAGTAAAGGGCATCCCAATGTAAACTCAGAATTTTAGTTTTCGTTTATTTCAAATAGACCTTCAAACTCTGTAGTGGTTTTGGGCAGAGATTTTATTGGAAGTACAAATTCTCTTGTAGGTATATTGTGCTCAAAAAGGAGGTTTTTTTTTCCACAGTTCTTCCTTCTAAGCAAAAACCCTGCAGTGTTTGGACTGTTGTAGGATGGTTTCTTGTACATAACAGACCAGGTTTCTTAAGTTTTTAAAAGAACGAACACCATTTTCTTCTGTGAAATAGTCCTTAAACTAATAAAGGTATAACCCATTATGCTGTTGTTTAGTAGTAATACACTCATTTCTGAATTTGGCCATAATATTTCTTCTACCAAAAGGAACCTGTACAAAATAGCTCACTTTAAACAAGGACTGTAAAATGTCAGACTCAAAATTTCACATTCAATTATTCTATTCTCTAACCAATATATTTCAGATTTGAAGCTACAATTTTTCTTACTGTGTGATATAAAACACTTTACCTGAAAAGAACTTTTCCTTGGTATAACTGCTGAAATGCTTCCTAGCTCCCTTACGCTCCAGGAGATGCCTTCCAGCTGGTTTCACCTTGGCAGCGCTGAAATTTAGCGGATAGTTTGTCGTTTCAGTCTGGTAATTGTGGTGCTATGGTGGAATATTTCGGAAAACCATCAAGTCACCTAGGCCATGTCAAATGGGACTTTCTCTTCTGGCTTTATCAATTCTTATCGGTGAAATTGCACATGAAACCATGATGTGAAAGCAGAAAATTGAGAAGGATTAACAAAATCAGTAGCGGTTAAACTGACTGAGCAAGTCTGCCTCTGTATGCTTGTTGTCTATCCACAGAAACAATGGTTTGGGCAGAGCTTTGGCAATATAAGGGAAGTGGGTACTGAATCCTTAATTTCCTTTGTTTCTCCATGTCCTCTACATGCAGCTGAGTTTGAATTTCTTCGTAAAAATTAAGATGAGGGGAAGGCGGGGTTTGGTTGCTGAAGATCAATGACAGCACTCTCATTGACATCCGTGGGGGTGAGAACGTGCAGCAATCGTGGACGGAGGGGAAGGAGTGGTGGGCTATTATGGTTTGGATCTGAGGGGCGGTAGGAGTTAAAAGGGTCTTGAAGTTTATGCATTATTGACAGAATACCCATAATGACTCCTTAGGAGCTATTATACAGTGATATGTGAAGGCCTTAGTTGGGGATGATTTAATTTATGAATCATTTCTGTGATGGATGGCCTGCTATGTCAGACTGGCTGCTGCACTAACTCGGTGTTCTTAATTCATTATGAAAGATTTTATGCAAAGTAATTGCTGTACAACAGCCACTCTTCAGAATGAAATAATGTGGATGCTTTCCTCCCCCCCAACTAGTGAAAGCTTTTATTTGCATTGTGAACAATGTTCAGCTTGTGAAGTATCGTCTGGAAAAGCTTTGCTAGGAAGCAGTGCTGCTAAAGAACGGAGCTTCTGAAATGGCAAATGTTTTTGCACTTTGAGGTCTAATCTTTCAGGTTTGGGTTTAGTTCTGTCTAATGAAGTCTCATGTTAATTCAGGCATATGCAATATATTGAAATTCTTCATTCACAAATCCTCCAGAGGAATTCAGGAATTGGTTCTAAAATATCAGAGGTGAAATTAAAAAAGGTCTTTTTATTATTTTGGTGGTTTTCCTAGACAGTCGTGAGTGAGGCTCACAATCTTTCTCTGCCTTTTTCTTCTTACTGCAAAACAAAGCTACCTGCATTTTCTTTTTGTCGAAAGTGAAAAATTACCTTTTCAAGCCACACAAAATGAGGGAACTCAGTTTTACAGCAATTTTTGTCTTGGGAAATCCCAACAGAATATGAAGAGAGAAGAGGACTTCTTCCTTTTCCTTCCTGATGTGCGGATTTCCCAGCTGTCAGCTGGCCAGGATGCTGAACCAGGTCAGACTGTGATCATCAGGGACACTTTGGGTGCCCTCTTTCCTTGTCTTGTTTTAACTGTAAGTTCCTCCTGGCAGAGACTGCCTTTCTCACAGAGCATGCTGGCAGCATGTGGTTAGAGCCCTGTTCTTCAAGGCATCAAGGAGATCATCTTCTCCATGCAGTGCAGGGGTGCGCAGGAATCATGAAGTCAGTCCCAGAATAAGAAGCTGTGTTAATATGGTACACACTTAATTTATTCAGCTCTTCAGGGGGTGAGTTGCTATTCATTATTGGGAGCGAGCATAAACACAGAAAACCACGGCGTGGTTTTGATAGTTATTTTAAAAATCTTAATTCCTTCATTCTGCTTTCTTAATTCAAAGCAGGGATGAAATTGTAATCTATTCTTATGGGGAATGAAAAAATGGAGTCCTCTGGGTTAAAAAAATTAAGTGTGAGTTTAAAAATAACTCAAGTGAGCCTTTTTCTTTCCATTAATATGTCCTATTTTTGAAGTCTGGAGATGAAATCTGTAAGATTTTTTTTTTTTTTTTCCCAAATAAATGAGTGAATAACTTAAAAGTGCAATCCCAGAAATATTGTAAGAAGGTATTAGCTCCTCTGCCTTGGACAAGATCGATGAGGTTAGCCTGACTGGCAAGCGTGCAGTTTACATGCTAATAGCAAGTAGGCTGTCTTGCAGGGAGAAAATACATTGCAGAGTAAGTGTGGAATGTTTATTAGTCCCAGCAAAGTGCAGCGGAGACAGTACAAATGATGTAAGAGGAATGTTGTGCAGGAAATATAAGTCATTAGATCAGGCATTTGTGTTTCTTGGCCAAAACCCCTTTGTTTTATAATCCGTCCATAAGGACTCGGTGCAGACAGATGTCACACTCATCATCTTCGCCCCACGCTGGGTTCCTCAGAGGTGCAGCAGCTCACCCCAAGCCACCCCCATGGCTCCAGAAATCAAGGGTGGGTAAGACCTCGTAAGCAAACCTTAAGGCGACCCATACTTGGTTTCAGGGGCTGTGTGGCTATCGTCACCACCGGGTATCGATGCTGCACGTGTCTGTACCTCCTCTGTTTTCTTACACAAAATATTGTATGCCTGGCAAGTAGAGAACAATTTTGCTTTTCCTCTGCTTGCAGCAAAGTTTAGGACAATGAAAATTTGAACGGATTGTAGTAAGAGCCCTTTTGCATTAGCAAATATCAAGCTTACTTTTTGTTGGTTAAAAGCAGGAAACAAGGGAGGGTTTAAACTCTTTGCCACCTTTTCATTGTAGTAGTCATAAATCTGAGGGAGATTTTAAGGCACAATGAATGGAAACAAAATTGACTTTATCCCTGCTTCTTTATAGGCGGTATATATTGTTGCAGAAAACACCTTGACTTCTTTGTAAAAATAGGAAAAACTTTGTTTCCTTCACAGTTTTACGTATCCTACTACTTAGAAATTCTTCATGTTTTGATTTTAGTATTACTGTAATTTTAGGAGGTGGGAGTCACATTTTTTTTTTTTTATGCTGTACCTACTTTTCTCTAAATTTTCTTCTCGAAGAGTAGAAAATTCAAATTAGTTTTCCTTTAAGAAAGCTGGCTTTATACAAGAAGTCCATCAAGAAGTGTCCTGCAGTTCATTACTGTACCTTTTTTTTATCTTCCATTACCAAAACATCATTGTTTGTTTGCTGGACAGATCATACAAGCTTTCATTCAGCACAGCTAGAGACTTACCCAAATTTCCGTTTACCCAGTTAGAATGGAAATTGCCAACAAACTGTTGAGGTGTTATCAACTGCAAGTAAACCAAAAGTAAAACTGGCAGGAAGCAATACGAGTCTGTGATACCTGTCCAGTGTTATTGAAAAGTGGTTTGTTTTTTTTTTTTTTTCCAGTGAATAGGATTTTTCTGGTTTCCTGTGTAATTCAATAAGTCCATGTTATCATTGCTTCTAGTTGTGGATCTGATCATATTTGCTTGTACAAGTGCAGCTCTCTGAATTAATTATTCCAATATATCCTGGATTTGGTGCCCCCTGAAGCATCTGGCAAACGTGGTGGACCAAGTAATCAGCATTTTGCTACAGAAAATCCACTCCATGTCTTTGGTTTGCCTCTGGGTACAGTCAGAAACATATAAATAGAGGAAGTATGGACAAATATAAACATCTGCTATATGGTCAATTTTGACAATAATCTTAAACAAAACAAGCCACCTGCTCTAATATGCCCCAAAATTCACTACCAGTGGCTTTCTAAACTCAAGTGCTTAGAAAATAAATAAATAAGAACCACTCTAAAATGATACTTTACAGTATAAACAGAAAGTTAATGTATTGGAAGACTCTGGCAAGAGTTTTGAAAAAAACCCGAATTATTAAAATCACTTCCCTGCATGCCTTTTATCGATATCCTTCCTCATTTGCAAACTGGCAATCAAAATAACCTGCTCTCCCAATGTCTGAATAGGCTTTTCAAGCTTGTTTCTTTTTTTTTAATTGCTCTGTTTCCTTCTGGCATATAAGATAGGGTCTTTAGTTTTTTCTTATTTCACATTTGTGGTGTAATAATTTTCAGATACATGCTTTTCTAGGAATATAAAGTTTTTGGTAGTATATTTTTAAAGCTGATTTACTGTTTTTCTTTTATTAGCTTAAGGGTTAGAAGCTTTGGGCAGATTCTAAAGTCTGTGTTTGATCTTTTTCTTTCTTTTTCCTATGAAGATGACAGTTCATGGCAATCAGTGAGCTTTATCTCTCTGGGTTTTCTGAAAAATAAGTATCTCTTTATGTGAAAGTATATTTTTACATTTTCAACAGGGACCATTTCAGAAAAAGCCATACTTCTTAAATCTTTAAAACAATGATCTTTAAAGATAAAAAAATAATTCAAAATAAATAAATAAAAATCTAAACTTCAGTCTCTCCATTTTTTAATGTAGGTTTTGCAATTCATAAGGAGGAAGCCAGCATAATATCTGAGATTTGTAAATGCAAACTTGAGGGCAGGCACACTCAGAAATGAATATGGATGCTGGTCATGAAGCACAGTCCTGCCCCGGGTCAGTCTGAGTGCTCTCATTTAGTCCAGTAACTTATGCACTATAATACAGTCGGGGATTTTTTGAATTAGACCTATAAAAAGGAAAATGTTCTTATTTACAGAGAGAATACCTATCCTAGGCATCCTTCATTCTTCTTTTGTATGTTGACATCCCTTTCATATTCTATTTAGAGAATATATCTGCTGTACAGTTTATATAGGTTACAGCCTTTCAGTTTGGATGTGCTCTGGGTATAGCTCTAGTAACTCCAGAGCTGTCCCTGCTCCTGACTGCCCCGTAAAAGCAAAAGGGCAGGAGCTGTGGGTGAAGGCTTGGACAGCCCTAAGCAGACCATCTGTAAGTGTAGTTTCAAATTCTGCAAGAAAAAACAACTCTCCTTTTATTTAAAAATTCATTTTCTTCCAGTTCCCTGCTTTGCTTCAGTGACATGTCTGCTGAGCTAATATCTAATGCTGCTTGTCCCCCATCAGCTGGAACATCACTGCTGCTTATTTACTGAGCCCCTTTTCTTCCCTCTTACACTTCTTTAGAGAAACATCCTTTATTGTTTTCTATGTGCTCAGTCTTCCCTGCATGCATGTTGTTCTTGTTATCCATTACCCAGGATAGAAATACCGTAGTAGTTGTTAATTACAACAGAGAACTGACTTCGAGGTAACATGTCACATCTTTTGGGTACAGATAAATCACATTACATCAGTAGCTGTTGGTATCAGTGGAACTTAAGAAACATGGTTAAATTGCTACATGTCTGAAAGTGCTGGAGGTATTATTCTGTTTTTAAAGATTTTGATTGTGGTGAAGAATTATTTGTAAGAGTTAATCCCATTCTCTTTTCCCAGTGAAAAGAGGGAGAATCTCTGTCTTGCCTCTGTGGAAAGCGTTTAACCATTCAATTAGCAAGTTCATCTGGAAGCATGTGAAGAAAGACACAAGAATCCTCCTGGGCATGCTGTATGAATACCAATGTATTAATTAAAATCTATCTAAATATGTCAGTATTCTGTAGTTAGGGCCACATCTGAGATACCATGGGGCCATCTTTTTTTATGAAGTTACAATGTACACATGCAGCACTAGATGTTTATCTTTTAAAAAGCCACATTATTTCTGGGACACACAAAAGTCTGGAAGGCTCCTGGGTTTATACAAATGTCTGGGAGCTGCAAAGAACCATATTGTCGTTAGGGCAGGGAGATCTGTGGAGATGCCTGTGTGCTGGGCCCTGTAAAAGCGAGCTCTGTTTGGGTTTGTCTGTCTGCTCTCCTTTCTTTGTTGAAACTATGACATGCACAATGTAAACAGACAGCATAAACAGCTAAACCCAAATGTAATCTATAAATTTTGTTGCTTTGGGCTTAGGTTTTTAAAATACTCTGAAGTGCAAGTTCCTAAATTCCTTAAACTCTGTGCTGAATCAGCAAATGTGCCTCTTCCTTCTCACCATGATGATCCATTTCACCAGACTCAGGTCTTGTCACCTTATCTGTTTTCTGTCCACATTTTTGCTTTCTTTCTCCCCTACTTTTTCCTGTTCAGTTATTTTCCTCTTTTCTCTGGTACTTCCTACCCAGCTTCTCAAAATGACTATTCTGGGACTCCAAAGCCATGTGAACTTAGAGCAAGTACAGATGCTGGGTGCCTCGGAGTCTGGGTGCCTCGGAGTCTGGACTAGAAACCAGGATTTGGCTGTTGCGTAGTAGCATGAATCCAGGAGACAGTTTTTTTGGGGGAAAATTAGCAACTATTGCAAGGCTCGTGCTAAATCTCAAGGGTAAGAGACTTCATATAATCCTCTCAGCTGTGGATAGCAGTAAGTAGGAGGGTGTCATTCAGGGTGAAATTGGGTGCTGTGCTGGAAAATATTTAGTATTCATATGTGCTTGATTTTTTTTTTTTTATAGTAATATTAATATGTGCTGGAGGTATTTAAAGTCATGTAGGCATGGTGCTTAGGGACATGGTTTAGTTGTGAACTTTAGAGTGTTAGGTTTATGATTGGACTTGATGATCTTCAAGGTCTTTTCCAGCCTAGATGATTGTATGATGCTATGAAAATCTAGTGCATCCAGCAAGCAGGAACATTGATGCTGCTGTGAAAGCAGCAGATGGTGGGAGCTCGGCAGTGATGGAGGAAGAGCAGGGGCACGGTCACACGTGTTCACCTGTTGATAGACTGGGCTTGCCTTGGCAGGGCCCCTTTAAGCAAACCCTCCATGTGTCTTCTGTGTTGCTTTAAAAAGTTCATAAAGTTTTCCCATTCGATTTGCTGTTGCTAGGTGCTGGGTGGTTGTTTTTTTTTTTTTTTTTTTTCTTTCAGGCTAAGAATATTTTATAAGGTTAGAAAATGGTGTTAAATGTTAATTAGCAGTTGCATAGTCCCAGGTGGCATCCTCTCACATGCACTCGTCAATTTTTAATGAGTGTCACTCGTGCACATCAAACTCAAAATTAGCTTTCTTTCCCAAGCACTCTGTTTGATTTTCACACTCACTTCCCCTCCCCTTCTCCTTTGATGTTGCTGACACAATATATCATGCTGGCATTTGCTTTGGTTTCATCTCCAATGCATATTGTCATGTAGCTAGTTAGTTATCTGCAACATATACACATACTCATATCTGTAGAAGCACATCTTCATAGAATCACAGAATGAATCTTGACTTTTTTTTTTTTCCCTTCTTAGATTCAGCCTCTAGTAACTTGATAAAGAAAACTTGATGCAAAAGCATTTTAGGCTTTAATCTGAGAGTTCAGAGTACTAGATCTGCTCTCGAAGCTTAGCTGGAGTTAACCCTCACTGACACCACTTTGCATCTGTTGGAGCCCTGGTGTAGTTTCCTCCAATTTCAAATTTGGAGCAAAAGTCTCTTTATCTCCTTGAAATTTATCACAAGTTAAAAACTAACAAGGAGTGTTGTACATACATGTATCTGCTAACTGGTGGAATACTTCATCCCCTTATTATCTGTCCATTGTCCTGGTTTAGTCAGAGGTGGAAAGGATATTTAGCATCCACGAGAGTGTGCTTAGCCCTGTACGGGAATGCCCTCTATGGGTTGATTTTGTTTTTGAAAGGTGTAATAAATGAAAGTCACCAAGCCCGGTGATGTTTTGCAAATCTGCACATGCAGCCCTTACATTAAATCTTTGGCTGCTTGCAGGTGAGCTAGCTGTTAGTGTTACCCAAACAGCTGGTATCAGGGAAATGGCATGCATGTAAAATTGAGGCAAGTTAAAGGGATAGTCAGGCTGAGTAAGATCATCTCAACTCCTACGGAGTCTTTCTCTTGACTTTCTCAGTTTGAGCAGAGCTGTAGACTCAAAATCTGTTAAGCAACTTCTCAGTAAATCACGGAACAGCTGAGCAGAGCTCAGATAACTGAATTCTCACTGTTGATCATTTCCATTAGTCTTTTCGCTTGTTAAAAGCAAAACTCCCACACACAAGATCCCCTTCCCTCAACACGCGCAGTTTGGTCCTTAGCTTCTGATTTGATCATGGAAGTAATTTTACTTTGGTCTGCATTTTGCTTTGATTTTTGTTTGTTAAGGAAAGAGTTCTTCTAAGCATCAGGATGATTTTGTTTTGTTAAATGGAGTTGTTAGCTCACTTGGCAGGAGTCTCTGTACAGACTTTGCTTTGATTTCCCCCAAGAATACCATGTGTTTGAAAAATATTGGCTTCTTGACACTGCAGTGCCAATGACCTCTCTTTCCAATAGAACAAACTCAGCTTTAAATTATTTTTATTAATCAAGATTTTATCTCTTACCAGAGATTGACAGTTTTCCAAAATCTTTTTGACAGCTACTGTTACATGCAAGAGGTGAACTAGAATTAACGATCAAGGGTTACAGGCCTGATTCCTGCTGTTACTTACCAAAATGTAAAAGGGGGGAAAGCTTACTGATCCTCCTGCAGTTACACCAGTGCAAATGAGATTAGAATCCAGTCGTGTATCCAGGAAAATGAAAATGTCATGGCAATGACTTGTGTCCAACTTCTGAAATAAACAGATCAAGCAGGAGTAATTACATTTCTCTTTCACTCTCTCCGCACACAGCCAATTTTCACCATCCTTTGATGATCTGTACGGAAAATGCATACGATAATAAATACTTCCACGCCCATTGCTAGTTTGCAAGAGTAATGTAGCTACTTAATAAGAAGAAAGTAGCAAGATGATACACAAAGTGTAGAAATGCCAAAAGGCCAGTATATTTTTCTGAAAACTTTCTACTTAAAAATTCTGGGTGTTTTTTTTTTGTTTGTTGGTTTGGTTTTTGTTTTTATTTAACTTAGAGTATCAAAGGGGCAGTGGGGGGAATGCTGGTTTGTTTTATATCCCAGCAGTACATAGAAGTCCCTATCATGGACAGACTGTCCAGGAAGGCAGTAGGGATAAAATCAAATGGTGCAGTGCTGCCAACATCCTTTCCATTGTTCTCCAGTGCAAGCAAAGACACAAAATATTCAGATGTGCTAATGGAAACATATTGTGCTTTCATTTCAACGTTCTTACTGCACAGGAGAACGTAAAAGGTCGTTTTAATGTTAAATAACCTGGGTTTGATGCTTTGTAAGAAAAAGCAAGCTCTTCTAATAGGAATCCAGCCCTTGCCGCTCCTGAACTTGCATCTGTTCTAGACCCATCTGGAAACTCAAACGTGATAGATGACTTGAAGAGACAAATGATTACTGAGTTTTCTCCAGTCTGGATCAGAAGTTGAATGTTAAAAATTTAATGAGATAGCTTGCTATTGTGGGATTTGACATCCCAGTGGAGTTTCTTAAAGGCTTTGAATAACACGCAGTATTTTTTAGGACTGAGTTTGGGCTTATTTTGACTCTCACTGTCAGTCTTAAGGTTTTCATACTTTGTCTTTCAAGACATTTGGACTGTCCATTGAAGCTTTGAAGAGGTAGGTACTATTAAAGTGGATATGTTTTTCAGATGATTTTTGTGGTTAGAATATTAGACAAAATACCAGCCTCTTCTGGAAGATCTCCAGTCATTTCATGTGCATTTGTGACCAAGCACGTACTGCCAGGCATTTGCCTTCTAAAAGCAGGCTTATTCTTCTGTGTCTGTTAAGCCATGTACGTCAGCCTTAAAGTACTGTCTGAATGCTGACTCAACCTGGGAGAAAGGAGCAGAAAGGTGTTTTCAGTGCATTACTTCATGTTCTGTTTCCTCACATATAATTATGTCTTTTCAAACACACGTACTATAATAAGTAAAATTATTCATTTGGAGGGCAGTTTTTCTTTCCCCCCTCCTTGCTTTTCAGTTATGATTTACTTAATGTAAGATATTCTGCTTTCCAAGAGACAGAAAATTGGTTACTTCTGCCAATATTTGGAGTTATAAACCATTGCTTGAACTTTATGATAGCATTAATCCCACTGTATAGATTGTTACTATGGTTAAGGACTGTCTTATCAGCTCTAATAGCCCTTGGTATTGCTTCAGGCCATTAAGCAACAAATTGTCTGTAAGGAATAATTTGTTGCATTTCTCCTACCTTGCTTTATAATGAAAGGTATTATATTTAATGTTATGCTTCCTTGGGTTCAGTTGTTACCCTCAGACAATGCCATCAGCTCTTCAGTCCATATAACTGCCCAGTTATCCCCTCTCTTGGAAATATACCTTGAAGAAGATCAGATCAATTTTAAAGTATTTTGAAGTAACAGCAGAGTTTTACTTTTTGAAACTGTGGACTTCAGCAGTCCCGTGAAATCTGTGTTCTAATGGTTAGGGTTTTTTTTAGCGCATGACAATTTCTAGGACAGACAAATACATATTTCAGTCTGTTTTGATCATCTATTTGTATGTCAATATTGAGTTTTATGAATATGCTCTCTTACAAAAAGTTGTGACAGAAGGTCAAAAGACAGAATTACTGTGGAAGTGTAATTATTGAATAAAGTTATTAATTAAAAAAGGAAATGTGACAAAATTAGAATATGACCCTTGTTTGAATGGAGACTATGGAGATGTTTCATGTCATCTTCTCACTTGCATTGTGTTTAAATCTGATTTATTCAAACTGACTGATTTTAAGTTGTGCAGTGGAAAGGAGAATCAGCCCTTTGTTCTTGATGGGTTCATTCTGTTTTGCCAAAGAGAAGTAAGGGCTTTTTCAGCCTTTAAAACTTCCATTGTATTTTAAAGGAAAAAGCAGTAAAAATACAAGTTCTCAAGACACAACAGGATGCGTAGGACCCGCTTCTCAGCAGCAGCAACACTGAATTGACTCACCATGTCCACTATTGACAAGCAAGGTCCCTCCTGCACCTAAAAAACATCCCTGTCTCCATACCTCTGCCCAGGCAATGGTGGAGCAAACATACTTGTCTTTAGCCAGTGGGCCTTGCTCATGGTTCTCGTTTCATTCTGTTGCTTCATTAAAATTAATCTTGTTTCTCTGGAAATCAGCTAAGAACTGACCCAAAAGCATCTCTGAAAACAGGCTGAGGAGCTGGGAGTAATAAGCAATTACATTGCATTGTATGAAGAAACCACCTGGAATTGAGAATTTACAGGTGTGGAAAATGTTGTGAGAAAAGGTAAGAAATGTGTTTGGTGGCTCTTTCCTTCATCCTGCACCATCTTTGTGTGGTTCGCTTTGAAACATGCTGGGTTCCAGCTGTTCCTAGTGATCTGCTCCAGACAGGTATTAGTATTTCACAGTTACTGATTTGGGCAGGGTGATTTAAAAACCTGTTAAATGCCTTTTCTCCTTGTGCTGTTAGACTTGAGGAGCCAATAAAGCCAAGAGACAGTGCTGTAGAGAAAGCTGTACCTTAGCAAACTCCACTGATTTTGATGGAGTCACGCTGGCTGACACCACCCAAGGAATTTGCCTGAAGTGAGAGGTGGATTATATTTTCTCTTCCTTATTATGGAGAGAATTGGGGGTTTTTTTTGCATTCCAGTTAGCTTTGAAATGTGTAAATTTGTTGAAAGCTTTTAGTGACACAGGGAACAACAAGGACATAATTTAGCTCTGCAGAATTTTAAGCAGGAAGGTGAGAAACTGAGGGGTCTGATTTTCTTTTTTGGGTAATGTAAATCACAAATACCTGCTGGAACTGGTGAGCTACACAAATGTAAAAATTGGAGAATGCAAAAAGCAAGTCTCTCCCATTACCAGTTTACTTGTAAACTCAATATATCTGATAAAGAAATCATTTAGAAATAATAAACATGCCATTTTTACAGTCACATTTCAGAGCAGAACCACACTTCAAGGGCTATAATTGTGACCTACATTTTGAATTATTTGATAAGACTGACCCCCCATGATGATCTCAAATTAAAATCTTATAAATTACCACTTTCTGGCAAATAGGCTTGCTGTTATCATTTCACTCTGACATTTATTCTTTGCTATGGGTCACTGCTTTATTACTGTAAGAGCTTTTGGCCAAGTGCTGTTCCCAAAGCCTAGGAAGACGTTAAAGGTTAATTTCTTGCAAACTGTGAGAAAATGTTACTTCTTATTCATTTAGACTTGCATTACTGAATTTGCATTCTTTTTATAGTATGTGCATTAGTATGTAGCTAAAATCCCTCACAGCAAATCAACCAATAAATTGCACTGAATTACAGTGCAATAATGAATTGCTTGTCATTTAGTTTCCAACAACAATAACAAGAACGTTTTTTTATGCTCTTGGCCAGACAATTAATATATTCTCTCTTGGTGTAACTCTGAAGTCTTTGGAGCTCTGCCTGCAGAGTACTTGGCCCAAAAGTTGGAAGTGCCATAAAAGTTGATTGTCGTGTCTTGGGCTGTAGCCTTTCTATTAAAAAGTTATGATGATGAGAGCTAATGTTTCATTCTACTGTGCACTGGGTCTTCAAATGGACAGATAATTCCCCTGGAAATCTGCAGCTCTACCTCAAAAGTAAAACAATTCTTGGTAGGCCAACATAAGATCAGATGGACTAATCTCCCCCAAGAAAAGCCCTGTGAAGTGTTTGTTCTGCACATAAACAAGATTCATTTGGGATTTGACAAGGGGACTGTATATGGTGGACTTACCGGGATTTATCAGACCTGCCCTTCAGGTGGTAACAAGGCCAGAAAGCAACAGGGGTGATGTGAATGCGGAATTGCCCTCTGAATACATTGTATTTTATGTGATTTTAAAAATTTATTTATTTTTGTGATTTTTTTTTTTTTTTAATGGTAGTAATGTCTGCCTTCCCAGTGGGAAATTCTGTAAAGGGAACTGTTAATTCTCTCCATACTCAGTTGGAATCGAGGAAGAGGAGCTGAATGACTATGTGATACCTGCATGCTGTCTGTGCAAGAACTTCTTCCCTGGGCTACCAAGGTTGTCCTTAAAGAGAAGTGGGGTACAGCATGGGGTTGGTAATAGTAAAGGCACACACACACCTAGATCACTTTGGTATTATTCCGAGGAATTCTGCTATGTAGAGGAGGAGGGAGGGAAACATTGACACAGCTCTTTACCAGACAGAAATGATTAAAAAATGAATCACTGTGTGCTATCACTGGTAGTTCCCTGAAGAAATAGGTTAATAAAGTTGTGGCCTAATTAAATCACAGATCTTGTTTGTCTCCTTGCCCATTTGAGACTGACATCTTCCAGACTTGCCATGACACCAGCTCAGAGGTTTATGTGCCTTGTGCCGGACAGTGCAAGCAGGTGAGATGCTTTACACTTCATCACTAAAGTATTCCCCTTCTGCACTGGGTGTGGACTTGTATCAATTAGTTTGATGTTTACTAGTTGGGGTTGCGGATAGTTTATGCTTAGCATTAGGAAACATCTGTGTGATCTCTCCTGAGGCTTTTGTCATTACTATACTGTCTAGTCTAACTTCTCTCCAATTACTTTGGCGATCGTGCAGTCTCCCTCTACTGCCAAGTTTGGAGCCTTCAGTAAGTAGCAAATTAAATGTGTAACCTGGGTGTAAGAAAAACCTATATATCATAAAGGCACTGCTTCACTTTGCGTTGCATGACTCATTCTTACAGTAAGAGGAAGATTAGCTGTGTTAGTGAGGATTATGCAAGCTTTACTTCGGTGCCAGATGCTAGTTATTTGTCATTGTGTGTTCTCGGGGAAAGCAGGCAGGTTTCACACCCTGTGCCTGGTACTAGTGTTGCCCATCCCAGGTTTGATACTGGTGGAGGCTGGAGTTGGCTCCCAATGACGTTGTGTAATGGTTTGGTACCAGAAACCAAAGCAGGCACGGAATGAGGTTTGTTTGTTAAATAAGAGTGGTGAAATATTCTCTATGATGCTGTATTGTGCAGTTTGTATACTGCAGGGAATACATATTTAGAGCTTCACATCTTACCCTTTTATGGCTTCACTTGGTTTAAGATATGAATTGGAGCGTTATGTGTATCCCCACTGATATATTCAATATATATTCGCCATAAAGTACATCTGATCTTTTGAGATTTTATTTTCTTCTTCAGTTTGTAAGCATATTGTGTGTATGCTTTCATCCTGGTTTAGGCTTTTATTTTGAGTTAAGCTCACAGATAGTTGTCAGTGAAGGACATATAGCTATGGCTATGAAATTAAAAAAGCCACTGATGTGATTATAATAGCCTTAACAAATAGCTGTGATATTCATTCCTCACAGAGCTGGTTTTTTGATTTTCATTCTTACCTAAAGAAGTGCTAATGAGAACATTTTGGAGTAACTTCTATAACTTTTCACTGCTTTCTTGTATGAGAATTGGAGGTTTTGTTTGGATTTGTAAGGCAGCTTTTTTTTAATAACTCCAAGTGGATGATTTTTTTTTCAGTAGGTAAACATCAGGGGCTGCAAGGGGAAAAATGACAAAAACATGGTGGAGATGAAAATAGATCAATATTTGACACTTCATGCTGTTTAATTAGGAAAATGTTTAGTTCTTTTTAATTAATTATTTGACTGATGTAAAGAACTCTAAGGATTTTGCTATTAAAGATCTCATTTTACATCAATATACACATTGACTTTTGGACTAGTTTGACAACATGCATGTTTTCTCCAATGTATTCCTAGTGCAGACCCACAAGTTGTAATATCTGTGCCAGTCTATTTGACAAAGGAGTCAACTGGTGGGACCTTCTGACTCAGGGGAAATCCAGCCTCTCGTTGGTTCCTTAAACTGTCTAAGCACTTGGCAGCTGAGCAAGGAAATACATTTGGTGATGGGCCATCCAGTCTTAGTGCCATAATACAAACTATATTTAAGAATATACAAAGGAAGTGTCTTGAGCTTAGAATTTTATCACTTGGGTGACAAACTTATCAGTGCATTCTGAGTTGCTGTATCTTAACTGTAAATTTGGAACTCGTGTTTAAGTGTCAATAGCAAATAATCCTTTTTTTTTTTTTTTTTAGTTCTGATGGTTTTAAAACTTTATTATCTAAGTATTAATGCAAATTAACCAGTTCAATTTTTTCATTGCTAAAACGATACATGATTGTCTTGCATCTTGAAGAAGTAGGTTTTCTTTATTTTTCTGGAAGCCTCGGCCCAAACGTGCCATAACAGAAATGCTGTTTGGGCTTAATTTAAAAAACAAATAATAAATGGAAAACTGCATTCAGTTACTTTACTAAGTAAACATAATTCATAAAGGATACAAATTGCAAACTACTGTCTTGAAATTTTTATTGTTCTCAAAATTTTGTATTGCAAACACAGCCGTACCTTTCCCTCCCTTATACTATCCCTTGCATCACAACTCAGATTAGGTCTCTTATCAGCCTGCAGCAAGGACTACATCTGTATCTCCAATATCCTGCAAAGAGAGGATATCACACAAATATGGGGGAAGGGGCAATAGTTCCATTTATTATTATGTGTATGACGAGAAGAAGTAAAATTGTTTTAGAAATAAAATATGATCCCTTCAAAATCTTATGCTGGGAGAGAAAGTGAATGTTTCTCTGCACTGTAGAAGTAGGACTGGTAACAATTGTCAATTGAGTGGATTAAGGAGAAAAATGAGTGTCTCTCTTCTCATATTGTTCTGCTACTTTGCTCTCCAGTTTCTTTCAGACCCTTGCTCTAGATGTCTATTATGTATTTCATTGATAGAAGACTGTATGAATTTGTCCTCTAGGTAAACACATTTCTATTTTAAAGGGTGGTGAAATTGTTCCGAGGTACAAGTAAATGATCAAAATGTGCTATCAACTCCAGGTATAATTTTTGGCTTATTGATTTTGTCTGTGGTGAGCAACAGTACATTTAGAACCAGACAAGTGAAGCAATGGAAAATAGGGGAATATCCTACAGTGGCATGGGCTGGCCAGATGATGCAACAGTTTTTCTCAGTAAATCCTCATCTTGTACAAATTTAAATTTAAAAGGGAGATTTGAGTTTTAATGTAAGTAACAAGGATACAAGATGCAACTTCAAAATAAAAAGGCAGAAATACTGTATTAAATGTAAGTATTCAGTGTTAAGGCTCCTGAGAAGATGTTTGACTAGGTTATTATTCTTCTGATTTTAAGTACACGCTAGTACTTTTTGAAAATCACTTGTAGAGACATGCTATTTCTTTTTGAGTAATAGTGCAGGTTACTTAGATTTAAAATTGGAATTGCCAGTGAAGAAGACTTTGTCCAGTGTCTGCTTTTATAGAAAGTTTTCATTTATATGTAGGAAATCTGAAATCACTTAGACTTGCATAACAACTTGATGAAGGGTTGTTTTCTCTGGAGCCAAGGATGTCTCTAACTTGCTCTGCTGTGTGATATTTTCAGACAGGGAGTGAGTAGCTTTAAACAAGACTAGAGAAGTAAAGGGATTGGAGTCAGTCCTTCCCTGTTTAGCATATAGCTCCTAGGCATATTTAATTGGACAAAGGTGGTCCATTTCATAAAAAAAAAAAAAAAAAAAAAAAAAAAAAAAAAAAAAAA
>NW_020799110.1:5010926-5072694 GCF_003259725.1 Athene cunicularia
GGGGGGGGGGGGGGGGGCAGGGTAGTAGCATTACCACACTGAAAGTAAATCATATTTCTTATATCCTATTTCATTCTCTTTATCAGCATTTGACAAGAGAAAGAAGAATATTACATTTCCAAGCTACAAAATACCCATACTTTCTCATGAGGATATTCTAAAACTTATGAGGCGGGTTTTAATAACTTCAGTCATGTGTACTCAAAGCAAGCATAAGCAAAATATTAACTAATGTAGTATTTGTATAAGGGAAGTTTTGGTATTTGATGTGTAGCAAGGATTTATGACCATTTATGGAGATTTCTAGACCTTGTGATTTAATAATCTTTTTGATTTGTCACTCTGATGGAATGAAGGTGCTCATGAATTTACTCTAAATAGGATTTTCTAATCATCCTTAGGAAAATTAGAAATATATGAAAGATTAACAAACCAGCCATTCATCTGTTGGGTTAAACGTACTAACATGATCTTAACAAGCCATGTCGTCTTTTAACACACGCAAAGGACCAAATTATCTGCTGAAAGACTGACATTATGTAAATGTAACATTTGCTGGACCTCTAAACCCTGTGATTAAATTACTGTCTAAATTATTCTGCAATATGAATGTCGCCTACAAAAAGAAAAGCTGTAAAAGAAATGACACTGACATCTTCTAGGTTTGCAGTATTTTCATAATGAGTATTTGAAATGAACGGTTTGTGTATATATAACTCAAAATCTTAATGAAATAAGAAGAAAGCAAGCGGTGGATATGATGTGAGAAAAACTTACTCCACAAAGAGGCAAATTTATCTTGGAGTTTCGGTAAGACTTTGTTAGCAGAAGACGCATGGCTCAATTAAGAGGGGAATTTCAACCACAAGTCAAAACTTGTCACTGGAGAGATGCTTCCCCTACCTTCCTCTGTGAATGTGTTGGGTAATCAGTGGCAGGTAATCTGCTTTCACTTAGGTCTTCGATAGAGACACATCTGTAAAATAGCAAAAAATAAAAATGGAAGAGCGTGTTTCGACTCTGGTATTGCAAGTAATTATGTCCCTGAAAGGCTGCGTATAAATTCTTCCCTCCAAATAGATATCTTCTCATGCAGAATAACTGATCAGTTAACTTGTACTGTATCATTAACTCATGTAAATTATCTTAGTTGTATTTCACTCATTCAAAAAATTAAAATCTAGCAGAACAAATGTGCTTCAGCAAATGGAGGAATCGAATGTTTTATTAATTGACTACTTAGTAAGCTATAACAACAACAGTGGGGAGAAGCAGCACTTCACGGAGTCATTAACTGAGCCTCATGGATACCTGCAAGGTGAAATGACTGACTTGATGGCCCTTTTCCCATTACATAGCATTGGAGTCCGTGGTGATGGAGAGTTAATGTTCCCCTGAAAATCCATAAAGGCCAGGTTTTTTGCTCCTTTAGTGTCTCCATGAAGCCCCAGGTGAAAATTCAGCACAGATGAAAGCAGCAGAACTGAGATGCTCAGAGAAACAACTTGATATCCACCTTCACTGGAAAGTTAAAGATTTCTGTAAAGTTCAACTTTATTTAATTGATGGAGCTTTTACTCTTTGGTCGAGACCTTTTTCCTCTTTCTTCTTTGTGCTTTTTTTGGGGGGAAAGGATTTGGAGAGGACAGGGGAGGCTGCAGGATGGTAGGCAAGCTCTGAGGCCTTGGAGAGGGAGCACTCCTGCTCCTCTTCCTATTCACCAGTTGCTAAATGTGTAATAATAGATAAAAGGAGAAAAATATGTGATAATTTAACTAAGGCAAGATGTTACATTACTGTTTGATAGTGGTTAGTTTGAGCTCACACTAAGGAAGACTGATAGAAATTATTTTAAAAAGGCAGTGGGTGGAGAAAGAACAAATGTATATGCAAACCAGCATCAGGCAGACACAATTTTTGTGTGTTTTCAGGCCTTCTCAACCAACTGAAACATCCAGATCAGACCTTCTCTCCGAGAATGTCTTGTAGTTTGTGACAACTTGTTTTGTTCGTGCTGCTAGTTTTTCTTCCCTCCCTCTTTCCCTCCTTTCTTTCCTGAAAATAGGTACTGCAAGTTTTGTTATACCCAATAATACTAACTGCTTTCTATGGACTTTTTTTGGAGTATTTATTCACAAGTCTTTATTAGAAAAGACAGCTAGTATGGCCAGTGCTGGATCTCAGCACATGGATTTGGGGGGGTGGGGGTGTGTGTGTGACCCTTTTTTTTTCCACAGATCTTGCATTCCTGATCAGTTTTGCTTCAAAGTTTGTTGTTATCCTAAGGGGAGCTGGTCCAGATCTCCGCTATCCCCAGTGATATTTTCTGATAGCGAAGACGTGTTCCAACACGTGGAAATGCCTCCTTGCTTTCTCAGCAGCTTGATGAGTCTTCTTGATTCTTCTTGTAAATGTGTGTGGATGTAAGTTGTAATGACCGGTAAATTTAGTGTGAAATTTTTACCTGCAGTGCATACCTGTTATCTTCTCTCAGACAGCAGCGAAGTTTCCTCTCAGACAGCGATGTTTTCCTGGAAGCCTTATTTGCTTGCTTGCTTCATGTGTCAAATCCTATAATAGGAGAATCGGTTGTATTTTTTATATATAACCAGCTTATACAAATTCTGGGGAAATCCAGATGTAATTTCCAGATTAATTCATGTTTCCACAAGCTGAGCGATCATGGTACTATTTTCAGATGAAGCAAATCTCTCTCAATCCTACAGACCATTCATAAAAACTCACCTCTTCTCCCTGTCCCACCATGTGATTTCATTCAGTAAGAGCGAGAATGAAAAGGGGTTTAATTCAGCTGATTTTGTAGTGATGCTACCTGTTTCAGTGTACTACTATCTGCCACTTAAACGGGATGCGATGGTTTATTTCTTTTTGCTGGAAAAAGCTTTTTTTTGGTAAAAAAGCCTGCAGGTGTCCTACTGGTTTCCTTTCATCTGAAGCCTTCCTGTTGTATGGGAACAAAAGCAGAAAATACTGGGGGGGAATAATAAAAATTTAAAAATTTTTAAAATAACTTCTTTAAACTGACCCCCGTCTCCAAAGTATTTACAGATTAAACTAAAATGGCATCTTAATGTTTGAAACTTCCTTTTTTTTATGCCTGGTTCTTATTGTCACTAATGTACCATGGCCCCTACACAACTGGGAGAAGACTGCAGAGCTACTTGCTAAGTTTGTAGTATTTAGCCTTTGAAATGGAAATACGATTTTCTGTGCAACTATACCAAAGTTACTTCCAAGAGTCGCTTCATTTTTTGTTTAAAAAAGAAATATTTCTGATTTTCCCTTTCCTCTCCCTGTTCCTGTTTGGTTGGTGCTCCATAAATACATCTGAAAATAACCCCTGCTCTATGCAGTTCAGTTTTTAATGAAAATACAAGGAAAATAGGTAAGTGCAAGAATCAGTGATATGTATACTCCCTGTTTTTCCAATTTATACAAATTATGGAGGAAATAAGATGCACAGGAAAGTAGATGAGATGAAATGCTTTGAGGGTGAGGGCTAGTCATATATTTGATTATTTCTGAAATATATATTGCTCTTAGTTACACCATAATCCTTGGTAATTTGATAATTTCTGGCACAAACATAAGTATTTTTTCAATCTCTTACTACTGAGTTTATTAAATTACCGCAGGTTTACACTTCTGTAACTATAAACTGAACTTTATCATTAATTTTTCAGCATTAAAAAGAAAAAAGTAGGCTAAACTTCAGCTATAGATGAAGTATTTAAAATAATTTCCCAAAGCCCTTCATAAATGTGACATTGATTCATTGATATACAGACCATTAGCAGTTAGTCTCCTCTGTTCATCTATCATTTCAATTATCTCTAGACTTCCCCAGGGTCTTTGACAAATGGGAGACAATTTGCATTTTGTACATTAATGACCTTGGTTGAATTTTTAATTTTATATACACTACACACCCCCATCTTATAATTATACATTAGCATTTGAGGGGAAAACCCCCAAAACTCTAGTTGGACAGTTTTTAATTTAATCAGAAGTATATGGCTTCTGAGGTGGGGGAAAAGGAAGCAATAAGGGAAAAAAAATGCTTAAAATATTTTGCACTTTGTGATGAACTTAGTAGATGGAGAAGATTACTGTGGATTAAATGTGAGGTCTGTTTTTCAGGAGAGTGTTCCTTCTCTGGGTTGCATGCTTAGGAGACCAGTTAAGAACACAGCCTAAGTCTTGGCCTCACAAGAATTGTTGATCTTCTCCCAAACCAACTGATTTCTTCCTAGAAAAGCTGTCTTTTGGTCCCTCTGACAGTGCACAAGAGGAATTTCAAAAAATGATCCCTTAAAAAAGAAAAAGGAGAAAAAAAAATAGAGGAAAAAGGGCTATGCTTTAAAACGTGTATTTCAGAGGTGTACGGCGTTGTTAGATGTCCAGGCACCTGACATGGGGGCACTGCATACCTCGTTGCTTTATACCATCAATCATCTGCTCCACAGTGGGTCAAACTCAACTGTCAAAAGAAAGTAGGAATGATCAACACGGAGATAAATATTTCCTTGACCTCCTTTCTTTTCTCCAGTACAATCGCTGCCAGCCAGCCTTTAGCTTGGGAGCGGTGGCGGACCACAAGGACCGCCAGCCCCAGTCCCACTGCTGGGTCCCCTCTGTGCTGCGTCTGCTCCTCTGGTTTGACCTTCTGAGCTCCTGTTCTCACTGCAGTTCTTTCATACAGGTTTGAGCTGTGTTTTTTTCAGCATTTCAAGTGTGAAATTATTTTCAACAATACCAAAGCATTCATTAAAGATATTTCTTTGATAGGAGTGTTTGTGTAACATTTATTTTTGTGAGTTTTTCTACTGAGTCTTTGCGTGTCAGAAGAGCCAGGGCCACCGCTGAGTGTTAATGTTTTCATGTTAGATCAGGCGCAGGTATGTTTTATTTTAAGTATTGCTTCTCAACCAGAAGATGTTGCAAAGCTTTTCTGGAGTAGTATGTAGACAGACTTAGGTTTCTGGGATACAACTGATCCAGCCACAGGGAGGATCAGCATGAGGACAGAAGTAACAAAATGAGCCAAATTCCCTTTGGGCTCCTCTCTGCTTGGTTGCTTTTCCTGCCGTCTCTTCTCTCTAGGTTGTGGTTGTCCTTTCATCCTCCTGTTTCTGCTGACTGCTTGTCCATACTCGTGCAAAGACTGAGTGTCACCTGGCCCTGGGTGACTGCACTGCACCGGGGACATCCGGCCTGATCCTGTGTGGACCAGCATGGATCCGGCAGAGGTGTCATACTGGGGCTGGGTCTCTCTCCAGTCTTCAGGAATTGTCATCACAGAATATCTCACTAAAATCCCTGTCATATTCAGTGGGAACATGAACTGTGGGCTGTACTTGCACCGTGTTTGGTTACTAAGTAAAAAGGTGGCCAGTTGCTAAATTCCATGAATAATTTTGGGTTATCTAAAATTCCCAAATAATCCTTCTTAACTTTATGTTATATAGAAGATTGCCAATTAAGTTAACAATTTCTTCCTCTCCCATCTTACAACCTGTGGTCTTTTGCTCTAGCAGTGTAGTGACTAGGTTTGTGTTACTTGTGTTGGTCACTGTTTACATCTTTTCCGCATTAAAAAAAAACAACAGAACAAACAGTGCAGAGTATCCACATGTTATCAGTGCTTATCACTGTTTGTTAATATTCATAATGTGGTTATCCTGGAGAAGAGATAAAAATATTTAGTAAAATTAAGCTTTCTAAGCTTCTAGGTAGTCTAAAGAGGTGGTACAGTGTACACAGAAAAAGGAAAATTCACAATTTAAGGATCTTGTACTTGAAGATCAGCTTGATGGCCTCACTGCATCAGTTCCTTCACCAGAAAGCTTCAAGGCCAACTTTCAGGATTTTGGGGTGATGTGTTGTTTTCTGAGTAACGCAGGGACCTGTGTGCAGTCAGCGTGTCCCATGTGATGAAGATGATCGCTCTCTTCTGTAGGAATGTTCTCCAGTTGTTAAAAATTCACCGTTGCCATCAGTAACGCAGTGTGGGATCTGAGATACCAGAGTCTTTGCCTTTTCCTTTGAACATGAAATCACTGCAGTCTCTCAGACAACATTAGGTGGTAACTGTTGGCAACAGCTACGATGTTAGGAGCGACGTATGTTTCTGGCTAGATTTTCAGAACCATCCATAACATTATACTACATGTACTTTGCTCATATATCACACTTTCCTTTTGTGCGTCAGAATGAATTTGGCTGTCTCTTCCATGCAAAAAAGTAATTAGCCTGGGTTGAATGTGAGGAATTTGGTTTTTGATTGGAACCGAAGGATGAAATTCCCAATGTGGAAATCCAAGCTGTGAACTGGCGTCGACCTACAGCCCCAGCATTGCCACTCTCCTGCCTAGATGCTCATGCTTAGGAGGGATTTACAGCAAGAAAGGCCTTGGTTTTAAATAGTGCTCAATCCAGCGTAGGGTACATTCAGGCCCGGCTGTTCAGCCTTGGATTCTTCTGACGTACATTGTACAACTGTTTTTCCGCATGCTGAAGAGCTGGCAGCATTTGGTTTGAAGAGGTTTGGTTAAATTAGATGCTCTGAGTGGTCTGTAAGAGTGAGCTAAAGATCAAGGTAAACGTATTTATTGATTTACTTCCTCACTCTTCTGAAAACAGGTCTCAGACTCCAAACGGTACACGTGTCTCTGGAATATACTTGGTTTTGCCTAAATTGTGTGCTGCACACAAGTGCTGGGTGGATACATATATATTTCCACACAGCCTCTATGGCCATGTTTGCATTTTTCTGCCCCAATAGCGTTTGCCCTTTGATGTGTGTTTTTAATCTATTGAACACTTACAATAGATCTTAAGAACTTTGATTTTATTTTTTTTTCTAATACATGTTCTGTTTAAGAGTATTACATTTAATACTTTGACCTTACTGCTGCTCAAAAAATACCGTTGGTTATCCTAAACCCAACAATTTTCTGGGAGTGCGTTGTATTTAAGATTTTACAATGGTATACCCCTTGTTAATAGCGAGGAACATAAAAAAAAAAAAAAAAATGTCTGCTGTTTTCAGGGAGAGAGGTAGAGGAACGCATGTTTTAAAGTGTAAAGTGATCATATTTGAAAAGACCAACTGATGTAGTAACTTTGAAGTTTTAAATTATTTATGTCATCTCACTGATGCCTTGCTGAAAACACAAATGCAAATTTCTTTTTGGTTATACCCCTGAAAAATATGGGTATGGCTCTCTATCAAAACCAGATGCCTGACATGCAGCTAGATTTAAAAGGCAAATTTAGTTTGTATTGGGAACCAGAGTGTAAAGTTTGGGTTACATAAAACTGTCTCTTTCTGCCTCTGGTATGAGTCAGTTTTAGCAATGCAGGATTAACAATTTCAGCCCTCTAATTTCTGCCTGTGATCACCTTTGACATTTGATGGTTTAAAAACTTTGAGATCACATGTTTTTATAACCAGAACTCCCAGGCTGTAAAACTAAGTGTGCTACCTCTGCTAACGACAGCCTCTCCATGTGGGGAACACATGTGCTTGCCTAAGCAGTGAAGGTCCCAGGTTCAAATGCCGGTGTCAGGCTGAGGTAAATTTCTGCCAAATTGTTCTTTCTGCAGAGTGTCTGACTTACACCATCACACTGAGCCTGATTTATTTGTTTTAAAGGAGACCTCTGGGCTGTTCTGCTAGGAAAGGCCCTGAGAAATCACAGCTGTTCTCTGCTACTCATTGTTAATTTAGCTGGAAAAAGAAAACCTTATTTCTTCTGTCTTTTGCTTCAAACTTGTCACTGGTAAAAACTGTATGCAAGTTAATGGTTTGTATATCTCTCTTTTTCAAGCTTGCTATAACTCCGTATCCAAGTTCAAGTGTCCTACTTGAATTCCATAGTGGGAATTCCCTTCCAGTTAAAAGATGCTCACCTCACTGCCATTTCTGGTGAGAAGGATCCAGATTTCTCTGAAATATTTAGCTCCTGTTTAGCACTAAATGAAATAGTTGACTTTCTGAAGCACCCAGCGGCCTCCTTTCAGCAAGATGCTCAGCACTGAACAATGCTGCTCTTTGTGCAAGAAGGCTATTGCACGCTGTGCTCCTTCGCAAACCTGCCCTGCAGTCACAATAAGCAATAGTTAACGAGCACCCATTGGTGTCAGAGAAGTTAGAAGAATTCAGAAGACAAATTAGGCAATGAAGTCTCTGGGAATAATGACTTCCCTTGGGTTTCTTTACAAATTAAACTGATGAAGATTTAATCTTTTTTTTTTTTTTTTCTTCTCCATGGGTTCCTTTGCCCTTGACACACAAGATGCGTTACTGGAAGACACAGTGACTGAGTGCAGCTGTGTGGTAATGGCATATGTCTGTGTAAACCAAATAACGAGTTCTCATTTATGTCTCTTGTAAACGAGTGACTTGGTTGTATGGTTGTGTTTCAGCCATTTGGGGAATGATTACAGAAAAGGTTTTTTTCTGTAGTAGGAAGTGAGATGACTTTACAACTGTAGTTAGCGCAGGATTTTTGGCAGAGCAGTGAGTAATTCTGCCCATGTATAATTGTTAGGAAGATCTATTAGAACTGGAAAACAAAAGATGGGAGACAATACTCAGGAGGATATAGGAAGAAAGAAATATTTAACCCATTTAAGTCAGCAGCAGGCGTGTGTCATTCATTGCTGTTTGATCTCATCCCAGGCTGTATCTGATGATGAGTTGAGTCTGTTCTACCAGTGATTGACATTGACTGGCAAGGACAACTATTAAGAAAAATAAGAAAAGAAAATAGGAGCTTCCATTTAAATCTCAATAATGAATTCCAATTCTAAACCAGAAGCCAGGCACACATCATCCTTTCTCTGCTGAGAAATCTTTTACATTCATTTCAGTTCATAATGGTTTTGGGGAAAGGAAAAAAAAAAAAAAAAGAAAAAAAGGTTTTCATTATTCATGTGAAAAATGAACTAATTTGCTCACATGCTTAGTCCTGGGGTTAATTATATTATGAAAAAGAATAGTTCGTAAGGAACTGGCATATTACAATAGAAGTGCCCTGAAATGTAAGCTGCTTAATTTATGAGCTTGCTCAGACCATACTGTTGTAATAATCAGCCTGTTTGTGTGTTAAACAGCAACTTCTAGACTTGCAGCTTTGGTCCTGTATCGGGGGCTGAAGGCAGGCGGGGTGGTTTGACATGCTGGCTGCTGCGGGGGTTCCTCCTGCAGCAGCACCCGTTGCTTTGCACCCGTGGTTCTGGCCATGCTGGTGGTGTGACATCAGATTGTATTTTGCAGCAGGTGAGAACCTGCCCCAATGTGAATTGAAGTACCAAAATTTACTGTGGAGTGCTTCAAGTGTCCCTTCTCCACAGTGTTGCAGTGGAAGCGACGACGCTCCTGGATTCGAGACATTTATTTTACAGGCTTAGAGAAAAGGAGCCATATACTTGCTTAGATTGATCAGGCTTTATCTCAGCACAGAATAAAACCAGAGAAAGAGACAAAGCTAGAATAAACACTTTTTTCTCCACTTATAATAGTACTTTTCTTTGTTTTTTCTGCAGCTAGCAGCTAAAACTTTGACTTGAGTTTCCTTCACATGAATGATTGGAAGCCAATTTCCAAACAAGCCATTCTTGTAGTGCCCAATTCCCTGTTCCTGCATCCTGCTGGCTGGAGCTCGCCCTGCTCGGACTCCTGCTGTCACAAACTCAAATTGCAGCTATACATAGATTTTCACGTAATAGTATAGTAGAGCTTTCAAACATCCCACGTTGCACATGGGTACCAAAGTATGCCACCAACAAATTGGTAGAATCTGACCCTTCATTACAGGTTTTACCAGGAGCAGACATATTTATTTCTGTTTGA
Source organism: Athene cunicularia (assembly GCF_003259725.1). NCBI lineage: Eukaryota > Metazoa > Chordata > Aves > Strigiformes > Strigidae > Athene > Athene cunicularia. The sequence continues at coordinate 5,020,807 of NW_020799110.1, forward strand.
AGTTGTTCGTTCACCTTTTGTCCTGGTGAGTCTGAAAGGCATCAACAGCGTACAGGTCTATCTTTATCTCTGCTTTTGTTATTTATGTGTTGGACTATTACAGTTCTCTTCCCAGGACATAACATCTAAAATCTCTTAAAAATACAGGCTAAGTGGAATGCACGAGCTGCTGCCTTTGTTTCCTTGCTGTTCCTTTTTGATGCCAGTGCTGTAATTCTCTGAGCTTGTTTGTGTTTGATCCTGAAGATGTTGGCACTAGATAACCCATGGGTACTTTCAGGTTATTTACACTTGCATGTACTGGCTGTCACTCTCCAGCTATCTTGGCCTGAGAACTTCCATAATTGTGCATAGCCTTAATTTTTTTAAAATACAGAAGCAACTAGTCCTTATGAAGATTTATAAAACTTAAAGGCTGTAAATGCTCAGCTTCGAGTACCCTAGCATACCTGTTTTTTCTATATCCTTTTTCAGCTCAGTTCTGATAACCTGATTTATAAGAGATCATAGAAAGCTGGAGGAAAGGTGGAAGTTCTGCATGTAAATTTTCTTGAGATACAGAAGCAAGAGAGGAAAGTTGGACATCTTTTTGGGATAATACTGGGAAGGAGCCAGCCTTAGTTTGTGACAAAATGTCTGATATCTTCTACTGATTTTCTTACCCAAGAAAGCAGAAAGCAGCAAGATGCAAGCCTGTCTCAGGTTCAAGGTGCACTTTGTGACCAGCGCTTTAGGCACCAGGATTTGGCTCACTGGAGTCAACCGCCTGGCTTGTGCTTACAATTCATGCTTGGAATTTAGCACTTGAAGATAAAAGAAATCCAGTTTCTAAGTCTTGATGTCTTACTAATAATCACTGCTTTGGAAATCATCTTTAAAGAATGTTTACCTACCTGCAAAATATGTAAGGGCTTATATTGTCAAATCAAACTTTTGAAGTTCAAAGTCTTTTCTTGTTAGTGTGTGCATAACCAGCACTTGTTGGTACTGAAAGTTAGGTATATGGCAAAGACGAATGTATTTTTAGGCCAAAAGCACTTTTAGACAAAAGCAAGGGCTTTTAAGGATGTCACTGCAGAGTCCTGAATTCTCTCTTAAAAGGCTTCATTTTGTGGCATAAAGAGTCAAAGCAGAAAGAAATCCGTCTCGGCAGAGCTCTCATGTGAGGAAGGTTGCAGTACAGCAGACGATGCTTTCTTTTATGTTTTGCTCATAACCATCATAGCAGGCAAAGGCAAACACTTGTCTAATTTGATAAAATATCTTTAATTGCAGCAACTGTACTTGAAGTTTGGGCTGGAAGCATAAGCTCTGTTTGTAATCATAGTTCCATCCATACTCCACAATCATCTCCAATCATTGCCAATTAGCATCCGTTAGTCTGTTGTTGCTTAATTCAGATGTTCTGGGATGTTTAGTTGCATTATTCATACCTTGTCTGAAAGATGTATTTTAAAAATGAGTAGTATTACAGGATTTCATTGTACTGAGATTTTTTTTTCCCCCCTGCTTCTTATTTCAGTTATTCTAGTTTGTGTAGAAAGCAAAACTTTGTGTATGATTTAACTCCTGCATTTCACTTTTAGGAAATAGTTGTTCCTGCTTGATAGAGAATCTTATAGGGAGATAAAAAAAATCAAATCTGGTGTTTTTTCATGTAACAGTTTAGCTTTGGAAGTCATTGTTGCAAAACGTCATTGATGCTCAGGACACTAGGAATGCAAAGGAAAAAAAAAAGAGAGCACAGCTGTATATATGGTTATGAAGGACTGCCATAATCAGTGACAGAGATTTTAAAAGGACTTTTAAATGCCCATTTTCAGAACTGATTCTAATCTTTATTAGCAGAGAGCAGGAGGAGGAGAGTTTGGGGTGGAAGAGGCCATCTCTGTACCTGCCGCAGGGCACTGAACATTCTCTGCTGTTGCACAAGATGAACTACATGTCTAGTATAACACAGCAGTGCTTATCAGCATCTTGGGTTTTAAGAACTTGTTGTTTCACTTATTTAAACCTTGAACCTCTTTTTTCCCTTTACAGAATTTTATTGTGACTTCAAAAGAGTTATTCTTAATGAGCAAGTGCATATGATGGATGAATCTGGTTTTCTCCTCAGATGATGATTTTAATAAGGAAAAATTAATAGTAGCAAAGTCTGTTTAACAAGGGGAATTGTTTGATTTTGGTTTTGCATCTAAGTTTCATGAAATGGAATTTTTTTAGTGCCCCAGTAACAAAACAAAGCAAACCATGGCAGAGACCCACGTCCCCAGGGAACATGGACCACGCACGCTTCTGTTATGTGACTGATGTTCTCTGTGTGTATGAATGTGATGTGGGGATAAAGAGGAATGAGTGCAGCAGTAATTTCTTTGGGAAAAAAAAAAAAAAAGAAGAGGTGATAACTTGTGAAGCACAAGTACTGCAGCTGCCAGTGGAGACAGTGTCAATGATGGGTGTTTTCTGGGAGTTCACGCACGAAGAGTCTGTGCCAAACTCTCAGATAAGTTTGCTCCACTAATCAGGGGCTTGTTAATAACAGCTCAGATTTACGATACTTCATAACAGCACAAGAAGAAATATTCATCCTGTTATTGACTTTGTGGAGGAAGAAAACCTAATAAAGCATTAAGAGTGCTTAATCAATACACATGTAGGACTGCGCTTGACTATCAGAATGAGCAGCTTTGTTTTCTATTCAGGCAGATAATTTATGGTTGGCGCTGGAAGTGATGGATGTAATTTATGTTTTAGAGACAATTACTGTTCAAAGACGACTGTTACAAAGCTCTTGCACAAAACGAAGGAAAAGACAAATGCAGTCTCTGGGGTGTGAGCGTTGTGCTTGACAGCCTGTCCAGTATATTTGCTCGTTACGTTATATTTACATATAATATTGCTATGATGTATGTGCATATTCATTTGTGTGAACTACCTTGCGTCATAGCAGTGAGTGGCCTTTAAAGTTCAAATCAACTCTCTCAGGTTTCAGGCTTTTTTTAGACATATGGTTTTGGTTGCAGACCATCTGGGCCATAATTTTAAAGAACAGTGCCTAAAACCATAAGTAATTTAAGGAGCTACCTATTTGCCGGATCTTTAGCACTTTTAAAAAATGGAATCAAATTATTTAGATCTATAAATGAGAAGTTGCCAAGCGTGCATTATGATTTGCAGATACTTGCCTATAACATGTCCTTATAAAAGCAAATTGTAATACAGTTGCATATATACTCCTTTGTTTGTGTACTAGGCACACAGATATATTAAGGTACACATACAGGTGCACTTAAGTTGCACGTTATAATCTATATTTAGGCTTTGATTCTAACCATTATGTGAGGGGTTTGTACCTGAAAATATTTGAGTTATGTTTTCTGAGTTAGCAATTTAAAGATATAAATTCCTATGAAAGTCAATATAAGCTGCTAGTCCCTGTTAGAGAAAGTAATCAAACCTGTTTTTTTAGATAAAGATATTTAGCATTTAGATTCCTGCAATCAGACAATCTTCATCATAGTCTTCAGGAGAAAATTCCAACCGGGAAGAAGTGTTATTAGTGAAATGCTGTCTTTCTCCTAAATAAATATGTTCTCGTTAGTTTGACCCCTAATTGAAGCACCGTGTGTTAGCCTAACACTTTTAAACTAATCAAAATAACCTTCCCTCTCCATGATGGTGGGCTTTCTTCATGTGGTATTGCAGTAACAATGTGAATGATTTTACAGATTTTATTGCACTTCCGTGATTTATTACAAGTCCAGCGAGCTCTGACATGCACTGGAGTCAGCAGCTTACGGGTCAGAGCACAGGTTAGCCCCAGAGGCTGGTCACTGAAATGGCAAGTTTGCATGTGGTTGCATTAAATAAATAAAGTTGTTGCTCATATACAGCTGATAAATATAGAAACCTCAGAAAATAGGTTTTAAATACTGGGCTGCAGTTATGAGATTCTCTTTGTGATCTTAAAAAATAATCTTTATATTAACAACATACTGCATAAACTTGTTGTACAGGTCAAATATACTTAAAAATACTGTAACTGTAGATGGTGTGTCCCATAGCTCTAAACATACAAATTGTTGCCAAAATTAAATGGCGATTCACTCCAGTGTTTTCCTGCCACAGAACAAGGGCCTCTCCTTGCAGGGTCGTTCCTGCTCAGTGCAGATGCTTTCTCCTTCAGCGTCTGTCCAGTCGTGCAGTCAGAGCAGTCTTAATCCCTTGTTGGTTTTTAAAGATGCTGAATGAAGCTGCATGTGGAGGACCTGCAGAGCTGCAGCCCTCACCAACAGCTCAACATAGAGGTCTGTAGAGGAGAATTCTGCCCTAACGTAGTTCTGCTTTGCACCCTGATTTATTTTATATATATTTTTTTTTCTTCATCTGTTTGCTACACCTGAGCACTAGTAATAGTGCAGGTTACTTAGATTTAAAATTGGAATTGCCAGTGAAGAAGACTTTGTCCAGTGTCTGCTTTTATAGAAAGTTTTCATTTATATGTAGGAAATCTGAAATCACTTAGACTTGCATAACAACTTGATGAAGGGTTGTTTTCTCTGGAGCCAAGGATGTCTCTAACTTGCTCTGCTGTGTGATATTTTCAGACAGGGAGTGAGTAGCTTTAAACAAGACTAGAGAAGTAAAGGGATTGGAGTCAGTCCTTCCCTGTTTAGCATATAGCTCCTAGGCATATTTAATTGGACAAAGGTGGTCCATTTCATAAAAAAAAAAAAAAAAAAAAAAAAAAAAAAAACCTACATATCAAATATTTGATGAGATTTTTTAGACAAAAGAATGCCTTTTACCTAGGGCCATTCTATAACACCACATGTGCAGGGAGTGTGGGACATATGCATGTGTCTACAATCCACATTTTGGAATACTAGTGGATTTAAAATACTCTGTGGATTTCTTTTTTTTCCATGTGTATGGCAGACAGATCATATATAAAGTTAATATCAAGTTAATGTAGATGAAGTGTGGTTTGGTTTTTTTTTTTTTTCCTTAAGACTTCACATGGCAGGATTGAAAGCTCACATGGAGTGTCCCATAGATAATGTTTCTGTGTTGCAACATTGGCTCTATAAATAAATGTGAAGTATTGCAGTAGCAAACATCACATTTTTTTGAAGCGCCTACAGCATGTCATTACAGATGGATTGATAGTCTTGATAACATTGAACTTTTGTCAGACCTAACCTGGCAGACTTGTTACATGTCAGAAATTTTCTGTCATTTTTCTTTCTATTCAAAAGGCAAATATATTTGCAACCTTGAGTGACATTGAATATGGAAAACAGACAGAAATTTATCATTTGACAGAATTGTTTTTGTTGGCTTTTTATTCTTTTTTTACAGTGGCAATGCTGTCATTGGATTTTAAAATTCTGACTATTCTGTATATTAGGAATATAGAACGGCTGATTGTGGCTTATAAGACTTACATGAACCGTCTTTTTACAAATGTAAAACACATTCTTTATTACTTCATGTTCAGATCATTTATTTTTGTGCTTCTTGGACTGAGGCGACATCTGACCTTTATTACTGAGTTCTACAAAACATCCTGGCAGGGTACAGGCAATGGAGAAGGTCTTGTCCGGGAGAAAGTACAGCGAAGGATGCAGATGCTTAGAGAGCAAATTTTCATGACACTAAGGTTAAAACTAGTACAATGTGAATGTATTCCTTCAAATGGGAGTGCTTTGTAATAGTGATAAAGCTGTATCAAAAAGCTTATTTTGCTGTCTTAACATAAACTATATTTTAATTTCTGAGTTATGATTAGCCTTAAATGACACTTTTTAGAGAGACATGTGGATGAAAAGTCAGGTTTTCAGCATATAATAGAAGCAGCAGTGGATTTCTGGTGTAAGAAGCAGCAAAGAAATGGTTGAAAACGCTTCATCAAAGGATGAAAACAAGTATTAAGGTAGGGACAAGGAAATCCAGGACAGAGCATTAAGAAGACAGAGTGTTGGAAGAAGGAAGATGAGGTTCATCAGTCATATAACACCAATACTTTCCTGGAGACAAAACTCATAGGTAGACCACAGCATTTTATGCTGAACAAGAAAGAAAAATATTTCTGATTGCTATTAGAAACACGCTGCAATCAAATGGAAAAACATTCTATGCATTAGTATGCAATAGTGCTATACACTTCCGAATGTATTATACCCTAGTGAAATCAAGAGGATAATGATTAGCTCCTCAGCTAGAAAGGTTTTCTTCCAATATTTTGGTACAAAATACAGACACTAGTGTTAATAAATTGGGCTGTATATCGTAGACCACATCACTTCGTCAATATTTTGTGCTAGGATATCATGTAGCATAGTAGGTGCTAAACACGGTGTAGAAGAATAAAGTAGTTCTTCCCATTATTTTCTTTAAAAAATAAAAAGAGCAAGAGATTTTATTAGTTTTCAATACTATTAGTATAAATAGAAGTCGAAACTGTGGAGCAGGGTTATTATGTGGCTCATTACTTTTTATTACCACAAGGCACATCAAGATGTCTCCTAGTTAGAGGGAGTAAATCATTTGGAACATGCCTGTTTTGTCGATCTTCTGCATGATGCTCAGCACTAGCATGTCTTCTTCCAGTGCTTTGAGGAATATGTCTCAAATCTGTCGCTTGTCATATGTTCTCTCTGTCTCTTGCTGAAGAGAAGTGAACAGACGAATGTCTTATTTTGGTATGATTTGTTTTTGCATTTTTGGGAGGGGGGGAGTGTTTTTCTTCTGAAAAGTTTCTGTCTAAATTGCATTCCCATGAAATGGAGAAGAGCTTTGCCGACTTCACATGATTTAGGATTTGGTTTGTTGTGTAGCTCTGAGATAACTGAATATTTTTTTAAATGTAACTTGCGAGTGTTTTTTAGTATCACTGAGGACAAAGAAAGTTTTGCTGTGTCAGTCCTTACACTTAGAGCCATAGAGAAATGAGATGGGTTTAGTGAGTTTGTGCCTCTTCAGCTGCGTTTTAGTAAATATTGGTGTTTCATGATACACTTCTATTTCAGCTTTTTAGTAGTCTGAAATCTCCCCCCAAACTTCTTTTCATCTGTTTTCAGCCAGGATTAGAAATGAGCTAGTAAAGTTAATCTCAAACTCATAGAACTAACAAACCTTGGTAAGGATTGCAGTTGAAAGGCTCTCATCTTTCCTGCATGAATGTGAAATTCTTTCTTTTTTTGATTTGTCTTTACAGCACTTTGTATTTCTTTTGACAAGAGTCTAATTAGAAGATTTTTAAAAAGCTGCATTTCCCCATTGGAGATGCAGAGTGCTGCTAATATAAAGTAACTGCTTGTGATTTTTGCAGTCACGATGATGCTTATCTTCTACTGCTTAATCTTCCTCCTCCTGCTTTTCTTGCTCTCTAGCCTGAATGTAATGTGTGATCTCTACCAGTGCCAAAGGCCTTGTGGATGTGAGATCTGTCACCTGTGTCCTCATGCCAGGCTTTGAAAACGTGGTGTGTCCCCTTAGCCTTCCTTGGCTTTCCCCTTACCAACATGCTGAGGAGGTCTACTCTGCCACCAAGCCAGTTCAAGACATTGGCCAAAAAATATTGAAAACAAGACACCTGCAGCCCTTTATCCTTCCACAGGTTCGTTGCTGTCCCTGCTTACCCCTGCACTGATGAATTATGTGTCTGGGTGACTTTAACGCTTCAGAGAGAGCAAAGCAAGCAAAAAAACCATCACACAAGTGTGCGTTCCACAACACACAGAATCAGTGCAGGAAATACCTGCTGGTTTTCTTACGTATACTAGTCCCATTTGACAAATTTTCTAGTTTGGAAATACTTCCATACCACCTACTGTCTCTGATTCTGTTCAACAGAGCAATATTACTGGCCTGATGATTTCTATCACATTTCTTCAGAAATTCTTATGGAGGGTGTATAAGTACAGGGGTTAAAAAGCAAATGTCTTTGCTATTGATTTTTCTCTGACATTGGCTAGTCTATTCACTTATTTATTTATCACATATATATGTGATTCTTTAATGTTCTTCATTTATAATGTGTAAAGCTCTATTTTTGCATGCAGGCAAGCACTGACTTGATCAGGTCAATAAGTCAGGTGGATAGTTATGAGTGCACACATATCTAAAGGAAAGAAGGATCTTAACTGATTTAGAATATTACCATCTTTCAGAGGTTTCTGATCTCTGCCATGATTGCTAGAAGCAGAAATAACAGTATAAAGATTATTCCTGATCTTGTAGCAAGAATTGGGAAGTTGGCAGGTTGGGTAGGGCCTGCAGCTGGAGCTGGGTGGACTCTGCAGCTTACGTGGTGCAGAAGAGGGGGAGGAAAATCCCACCATTGCCCCTCTTGGTTGAGTTGGGGGGCACAGCGATGTAGCTAGGAGCCACTGCTTCTGTGGTTGCCTTCAGGGTCCTTAACTGTATGTCTCGGTAACTTTCTCATTTTATCACATGAGAATTGTACACGATTGTCCTCAGATAACCAAGTTAATGTGGTCAATGCCCACTCTTTACTGACTGCTCTATATTTTTCTTCCAACAGACGTGAATGAGTGCACCACTGAGAACGGTGGCTGTCGTGACCAGTGCTGTAACACCATTGGCAGCTATTACTGCAAATGTCCAGCTGGCCAGAAACTGGAGGAAGATGGAAAATCATGTGGAGGTAATGTTTGTACTGTGTCTCCCTGCTATTAAGAAATCAGGTAAGACATTAGAAAGGAAAAGGAAATGTTAGCTTTTATCTGGAGCCAGCTGAGGAGCATATACTCAGAATTGTGAAGAATGCAGATGTTCTCATGTCTGGATTATGAAGATGTAACTGTAAGAACACTTCAAAGGGTTGGGTTTGTGGGGTTTTTTTTTGAAAAAAATGTTATCATTTAACCTGGATTGGCTGTGCCATGTTCTGATTATGGAATTTCCATCACCAGTTTAAAAACTTGAAGAAAGTGTATCTGTTTGATAACATTTTGTCTGTCTCTAAAACAAAATGGTTCTTATCAGAAAATACACATACATTTTTGCACTTCAATCGCAATTCCACAGCTAGAGATTAACTGAATAAAAAAAGATTTAAAACCACATGCTATGTAAACCCGTTTGTCTTCCTAAGGGAAATAGAAGTCTAGTTAGTGCATTATGAGGTAAAATTTGTTTTTATGCAAAAGCTTGACTTTGTGTAGAAGCAAAACATCACGTAAGCTTATGTTAGAACACAAAATGAATTATTGTTAGACTTCTTAAAGATGCACTGGTAAACATAGAGTGGGTGTAAACAAGTCCTGCTGACCTATGGTCACTGCTTTTTTTGCATTATCGGATGTTGCGAAAGGTAGAGGAGATCAGGTGTAAAGCAGCCGAGGTATTCTGCACTGCAGGCCAGAGCAAGTCCTCCTTCTTGAACTCTCCTCTAACGCAGGTAATGAATGTTCGCTGCCATATGATCTTGTGTGCACTGGCTGTGTGCCTGGATTGCACCCTCAATTGCATTTCATTGCTGCAGTAAGTATATCGTTGACGTTTTTTGATTATCTCAAGATGAAAGGCACTAGGTAGGTTTTAATGAACTGTATTATCATCTTTTCACAAGAAACCATCTTCTCTGACTCTCACAAATTCTCTTCTTCCAGGATTTCATTTTACCATTGTCTTTCAACTCCTTTCTTAAGATTTGCACAAAGCAATGTATTTCTTGGCTGTGGTCATATGCTTTATTCTAACTTTATAATTTATTTGGCTGCACTTCTTTTTTCACTAGAAGATGGTAGAATTATTTTTCACAGCAACCTATCGTTTGATCTCCAACTTGACAGTGTAAATAAGCTGTAGATGGTTATTTTATTTGATGGAAGTTTTTCATTATGGTGCTCCACGCTTTCATTTTGCCCTTTTGAGAGCTCAAGCCAGCAATGCTATGGATGATTCACAGATTCCTGCTACTTCACCTCAGCCCTCTCTTACCTCTTTTGGGGACTGGTTGGTAATATGCCCATGAACCAGTGTATAGGTCACTATGTTGATGACTACTTACTGCTTTCAGATCTGTATAAAAGCTGTCTAACAATTAAGGTTTTGAAAACAGGGCTCCTACTCATTGTTTTCCTAAATTGCTTGGCATATGTCATGGTTTGAGCCTAGAGGTCAACTGAGCACCATGCAGTTGCTTGCTCATCCCTTCCCCCCCAGGAATGGGAAGAAGAAAATATATAAAGAGTCTTGAGAATCGAGATAAGGACAGGGAGGGATGATTGACGCATTACAGTCGTGGGCAAAAGACAGCCTGACTCATTAGGGGAAGAAAAAGTCCATCAATTTAATGCAAACACTAGCAACAGCAACGCTTTGCAGAGTAGGACAGTGAGAAGTATAACCACATCTTAAAAACACCTTCCCCCCACCCCTCCCTTCTTCCTGGGCTATGCTTTGCTCCCAATTTCTCTCCCTCCTCCCTTCAGGCACAGCCCTCTGCTCTGCTGTGGAGTCCTGCATGGGCTGCAGGTTGGCATCTGCTCCACCAGTGACCTCCATGGGTGGCAGGACAGGGCAGCCCTTCTCCTCCTTTCTTCCGCTGACCTCAGTGTTCACACAGATGTTCTCCTTGCAAGTCCTACTCAGAATTCCCACTCCTCCTCCCAGGTTCTGAGATAAATACGTTATCTCAGAGGCACAGCCACTATCACTGTTTGGCTAGGCCTTGGCCAGAGGCGGGTCCAGCTGGACAGAGGCAGGAGCTGGGGGAGCTTCGAGAAGCTTCTCACAGGGGGCCACTGCTGTAGCCCCCTCCCCAGCTACCAAAATCCCCCCCCCCCCAAACCCAGCACAGATGCAAGAGTCCCATTTCCTTTAAAATAGTTTTATGCTAATAAGTTAGTTAAATTATTATTCCTTCTGCACAATTCTCTATTCTTAAAATATACTTTAAATTCTAATATCTTGACATTCTTTAAAAACTAAGAGCTTAAGATATTTGATTCTTGTACTATATCCTATCTAACCAGGAATTACAGGAGAATATATTATTAGCCATTTTGAAGCCCATTTTTGAAATCTTCAGATAAAAATGGAAACATACAATAAGATGGAAACGCTCAAGTCAGAACAAAGTGAGTGTAGCAGTGACACTAATTACACGTGATCTTTTGTGGAGATGATCATGACAATGAGTGCCTGGCTATACTGACTCACAAGAAGGCCAGCTTCAGCCACTTTCTAGCCATCATATATTACAATACAAGTAAATCAGTGATTAATTACTACGTAAAGGAAAAGTGAGCTTCCAAACAAAACTGTGTGTGCTGCTGTAAGGTGCTGGTCTTTCAGGACATGTCACTGAATTCGTGTTTTATTGATGCCTCTGCATTGCTCAAAGGGGTCATCTTGCCGATGAGAGTAAAACAGCTTCTCATTCAGGTTAGTGGTTTTTTGAGGAATAAGGCTTATAGTTGTTCTGGGTAGTTACATTCTTTCTTTTATAGCATCATTGTGCTTTATGTTACCCCTTAGTCTAAACTCGAGCGTTAAATAGATGTGTCCTATTGTTCTGCTCCCATTATCTGTCTCACGGTTGGTTTTATTTCACTGGTGACTGAAATGATCAATTGGTGTACAGGGTTTTTTATAAGCCAGGGTACAAATAAGGTGTATCATTAGAAAAGCACCATGGAAGTAGTACAGATTTTATTCAGTAAGTCATTATTAGTGCAAAGATTGATTCTGTTTTTCAGGAGCAAAATAGAGCATCCTTCTGACAAAAAGGAAAGATGTTGTCAGGAAATAACTATTTATATAAAAAAAAAAAAGGTTCTAGCTATCTGTAGCTGTTTAACGCTAAGGAAGGGAAAGTAGATAAAAATTCACTAATCCAACAACATAATGAAGTGTACTGCTGATTTGATCAATAATAGCTGGGGGTTTTGTGAGCAATTTTAGGAGGCCTAATTTCACAGCTAGAATGAGCTGAGGATGCTCAGCATCTTTGTTTTCTAGGGTGTCAAAGGTGCGTGGAAGACACAAGGCTCCATGAATATGAACAAGACAACATCATAAAAGAGGCAAGATAATCTTAAAATAAGTTATTGCTATCATCATTGACTAAACCTTCCCTTTCTTGGGTGGTTCTGCAGCTGGTTAGAGCCACATGGAGAAGGGGATAGAGCAGCACAGCCTGGGACACCCCACGCTGCAGGGTTTGTACTCCTTCCCAGGCCTGTCAGGAGCTTTTCAACCAACTGGGGACTTTTATGGCAGGATATATCATACGGAGTTAGGTGTTATATAAAGTCTTACTTCACTTCAGTGAGGGACACTTAAATCAAGAGGCAAGTTGTAGTAAGTTGAAGGCACGTGCATCTATATAGAAATGCCAGCCAGAGTGGTGAACTGATTAACCTTTCAAAACTAATTATCTACATGTTGTACTGCAGATTTTACTCTCCAGTGTTCATGGACAGAACTTCAGTTTTCTTATCTGACAGAGAAATATTTTCTGGCAGATAGTCACATAGGCATTACAGATTTTGACAGAAAGCTCATGGTTACCTCTCACTTTTCATGTGTCTGATAGAAATTAATGATGAGAAAGGATTTGGATTTGTATCACTGCATAAATAATACAAGAAATTAATATTTGACATTTCCTGGGGTATGACTGTCAGCCTGATTCTGCACCCTGTGCATCTGTACCGGCGTTCGGTGTTTTGGGGGCAGTCTGGTCAGTGTCCGTGCATGGATTTGCTCGGGAAGATGTAACTTGGTCTGAGGAAGGGAGAGGAAATACTTGTGCAATACTTGTCCTTATTTGTTAAGCAGAGGTACCTCTGACTTCTTATGTCAGTGAGATAGAAGTTCTGTGAGATGTATAGATTTTCTCATTTAATATATTAACATGAAACAATTCTGCTCAAACACCATAAAAAGCAGAAATGGTATTTTCTGAATGTAAATATTATCTTAAAACTCAGTTATTGGCGCAAGTCCAGATCTGTAAGGGATGCTAAAGCTACAGCTACAAAAGTGCGTTTTCACACATGAATAAGCTCCAGAAGTCAAATAAAAAAAGGTCATGACCTTATGTTAACCTTCTTTGGTAAACTGTCATTTCTTGTTTATATTATTGTGCTCTCATCTGTGGAGGCAACCGAGGAAGTTCGAGATAAATGAAGTCCTGTGATTAGCTGTTGATGAAAAGAAGCTTTTATTTTACTGATTAAAGTAATATTGCAATCACTGCAGCCCCGTCCCCAGGGGTTTCGATCAAACCTCAAAGTCCTGGTGGGTTTCCTGACCTTTGCCAGAGGGACTTTTGGAGCAGCTGTGTCCAGAGCCAGTGTGTGACTTTGCAAGGCCACCACTGTTTACCCCAGTAATGTAATAGTCACTGGTGTCGCTGGTTTAGCCTGACCCCAGGTCAGATGGGAACTCTCTAACCAGTGTTGCTGCAAAAGAGTTAATAGCTGGGCGAAAAGAAATACTGAGGGATTTGTCTCAAAGTAAGAAAGTGTTTATTAAAATGACCTCAGCATTTATTTAATCTGTAAGGTTTGAAGTGTAACTTATTCTTGTCAAACTCTGTTTTTGTCAAAGAGAACAAACATGCTAATTCTGCATTTGAACTGTTTTCCTTGCCCAGCAAATCAATGCACCAAGCTTCTGCTGTGTCCTGTGAAAAAAACCTGAAGAACATAATACAGTGGACCTCTAGGGAGATGCCAAGGAGCTTTTTAATTAGTTAATTATTTTTTTTATTAGAACAGGACAAATCAGTCCACTGGAAGGATTCAGGATGCTTTTGCATTCTCTTAGAAAGTGTCATTTGACTCATAACACTATGGCATGCAATGACACAGTTATTTTCATGAAACTTCAATAGAAAGAGAATAATGAAAATAAATTATATTTTACAAAAAGAAAAGCATACCAGTTCTGATTATGGGTGCAACAAGTACCACTCCTCATGAACTCAAATCTTAGAGAAGTGAAGGCACTCCTAAATCAGGTGAAGCCACCCAGTCTTCTTCATTTTTCTCTATTTCAGGATACTCCATATCTTGAGAAAAGGAAATAAAGCCAGTTGCAGGAGTTGTATCACAATTATATGATTTTTTGTAACTGAATTACTGTGCCCATTTAATGTCCACCTCAGAGAATTAGAGGAACAGACAAGTCCATCTTGTGACCTTAACAGACCCTGAGTGAACACTTTTGATAACGAAGATATTTTAATGTATTGGGTTTCTACAGCAATTCAAAAAGGAAGATAAAAAGAATAGGCAAAAGAATAGCAATTGTGAGAGAAAAGAGGACAAAACCTAATTTCTGGTATTTCCAACCCTGTCGTTATGTGCTTTCAGGTACCCTGAGACTTCAACATGAGTTCTTATAGCTAAGTCAGAAAACTCCAAGTATTTAAGTTTCAGAATATAAAAAGTCTGTGAAGCACTCTGTCAGAGGCCAAGGAATGAACATTTTCTGGTCCGTAATTTTGTATATCCAGAATACTGGTAGGTGTCTAATCAGTTGAATTGAATTTGAAAAGCAGCAATACCTGTTTTTACATTTAAATATTGATTATTTATGGTTGCTCCTACCAGTCACATCAGTATCTTTAATCACAAAAAGCATAATTACTGGTCTTGATTTTAGATTCCAGTTGATAGAAGTCAAGGCTTCCCTTACTCCTCTCATAAAGGGAAATATATTAACTAAGATTAAAGATTATTTCTGCATTTTAAACACTATTTAACATTATGCAGTCAGACCTCTGTGGTTTTCTGGAGAGTATTGAACTTAGGCAGGAAACCTGTGTGGTGTTTGTGCTCGGCTGCGGAGAAGATCTGGGGTGAAACTACTGATGATATTCATAGCTATGTTTGCAAACTTTATTGGAAACGTGTTTTTATTTCTACTCGTGAGTAATTATTTTTGAAATTCCCAATTCTCACTTTTAAGCATTTGTCTCTGGCTCTTGAGGAGAAATGAAGGCTGGAGGTTGTTCATCTGACCTTTCTTAGGCACTCCTGTGCTGCATTCGGAGCCAGCTGGGATCAATAGCTGCGAGAAGCTGTTGCACTCTCCTAGGCAAACAGTGTCATCTTTCTGCATTTGTCTCTTCGTGGTAGTACTACAGCAAAAAAATGTGCTGAAAATAAGTAGTAAAAATTACAACAGATTCATAGTAAAGGTAACATTAAGTGTCAGTTATTGGACTTTTTAAATGAATTACCTGAATCCTGATTAATGGCAAGCCCAAGGCAGGCAGGAACGTGAGCTGAATTTTGGCAGGCTCATTTCAGGCTCGCAGGCGCTGCCAGCACAGAGCGGATGCCATAGGTTGGTTTGGTCAGTCCCCTCTCATTTTGTGTGCCCTCCTAAGCTTAATTCACTCAATTACACGCTGGGGACACACAAACCCTTTCAATCTTATTAAAATGTATCATATACTAAACTCAGCAAAATCAGTCATTTTGTGCCTGACCTGTTTCTCTTCAATCAGGGAAGGGTAGACGCATCACTCGGACACAACAGACACTTCCAGCCTATTTTTTGAGCACTTATGTGGCAGTCATAGCTGAGAAGAGCATCTGATGCTCTGGTAATTGTTTTATTTTTGAATTTTAATTGCACTTGTTTAGGTTTTTCCTGATTCATGCTTGACTGTTGCTAAAATCTCCCTGCTCCTCTCTTACACGCTGAACAAAGACGGCTGTGAGCTAAACCACATAATTTCTCACATCTGATATCCCTCAGGGTAGATGAACTAACAGTTATGACAGCTTCCTCCAAAGTGAATATTGCGATTGAAGAGCGAGCTCATTTATCCTGGATGCATGTTTTTATTGATTGGAGCTGAGGACAGACACAGTCAGTTTTCAGTCACTTTTTAAGCAGAAGTTTTATGCAGACCAGTTGGGTAGAAATGGCTGATGGCAAGAGCAGTATCCTAATCTGAGGCTCCAAAGCAACAACTGGAGGAGTCCTACCTGCATTTGCATGCTCGGCTCCCAGGGCAGTCTGGGACCACTTATATTCCAAGAATTCTGTGATTATTTCAAGATAATCTTGGTAAATCTCTCTTTTTTTTTTGCCATGGAGGAAAATATCTTTTTTCCATGGAGGTTTTTTTTTGGTGTGTATTTTTCTCTTTCTGAATGATTGACTCAACTGCAGCATTTTAATAACAGCCTTTTGCATAAACAAAACACGCAACCGGCAGTTTAGTTTTCAGGTTATGTAAGGATTACACAGGGTTGGCTGTAGTGCAGCTTATCGGCATGTCATACGTTTCCTGCAGCACATCTTCTCCTGCGTTTCAAAGCAGCATGTTTTTAAAAAAGTGTAGTATTTTTTTTAATAATTCAAAGAAAACTGGCACTCCGTTCTGCATTTCAGTTATCAGATGAATTATTGATTGCTGATCTGACACGGACTGAAAGGGAAAAGTTTCTAGATGTCACAAGCCTCCCAGGTAACAACAAACGAAGAGTCCCATCTCTATGGCGTCTGCTGGTCTAGTCCATATGGCACTTGAAAGCTCACCATGCGTCACAGCTGATTATAGACTCGACACACAGGCTGCTTCCCCAAGGCTTCCAGCTCCCCTGTCTAACTCCAGGATCTGAAAAACCTCACACGGGCTCTACCAGCTGGAAGGAAATAATAACTGGGAACAGTAACTTGCTATTATCTTTGGAAAGGAGTGGTTGCTTGAAGTGCAGAGAAAATGACAATCATCCCCTTCATGGTTTGTCTGTGTGTCACTCCAGTTCTTGCAGTTGTGAGTTTGTGCAGAAAGTTGGGCATGAGCAAACATACTGGCCTGAAAAGTTTTCTTTGTCCAGACTGTTTGATGAATAAAGCTTTATTGATGAGCTTTTGGCAATGAAATCACTTAAGGTTTACAAATATTATGGTATTTGCTACAGCCCTCAGGGATTTAATGCTGTTTAATTAATGCAAGAGCTTTGAATAGTTAGATAAAAAGCATTATATAACTATATGAGAAGACTGTTATTGTCCAGACAAAATATAATATTTAGAAATAATCTGACAAAAATGATAGACTGCAGTACAAATATGTTTTGAGACATTTCTGGGGCTTCGATTAGTTTAGATTAGCTAGTTTCTAGCATTTATGACTACCTCTGTGAGGCAGGTTATGGAGAATGTTAACATTCCACTGGGTTGATTGACAATAATTAGTTTATTTTAAAGGAAAGGAAAGAAGCATGGTATTGTTGCAGCTGACTAATGTGAATTAAAAGCTAGGTAATCTTTTCTGCAATTACAGAGATACAATGATTGCCATTGTCAGAGAAGAATATACACTCGTGCTTTTAAGAATCATTGTGTAGGAAGAGCTTTGCAAGCCTGAAATTGAAGCTCTGGTCATGGTCTCCAAAATTACAGTTAGTAGTAATTTTATGCAGAAGCAAGACTTTTGAATACTTAAATTATAGCTTGTTTGTAGCAAGGTATTTACCAGCAAATATAATCATCTTATAAACAGCACATGAGTCATCTTGGTGTTCATTTTGAGCACGTCGAAAATGTAAATTGCAACTGAATTTTTCTTGTGTATAGAGAGGCAAGGCTTAGAAACCTTCAATTCATACTTTAAATGGAAATTATGGAGGAAAAATGTTCATATTTGCCTTTCAGTGGAGAGTATTGTGCAGGCTAACTACTGCTTTTTCTATAGCTTTGCCTACAGGAGACATAAACAAGGAATAAGGCAGATACAGAGATAGGAAGAGCTACAACTGCTGAGTGGTGTTTATATTCCTCTTTAGAAGCACTTAATACCGGTCTGCACTGGGACAATTAATAGAAGTCCCATTTTTTATTGAAATGCCAGTGGATTTTACGAGCCATCTGATATATCCTTAAAAAGCTTTAAAACAATTTGTGATAAAATCTAAACCAAACAGAAATCTGTCAGCTTCTCTGTTCAAAGTATTGGCCCTAAGGAAGTGATCCAGACATGACTGTCAGCAAGATAGCAACTGCTGGGAGGGCTACAGTTCGTTATTAAAAGATCAGTAGTTTGATCAACATCATATTGAATTACTCAAACTTCAATTACATGAGTACCTGAGGGCTTTAACTGGGATTTATTAGAAGGCCAACTTGAAATAAACCTGTCGTTGTTGCATACCAAATCTTTGAAAGACCCACCTGAGAACCCTGTTAAGTTACTATTCCAAAAGAGATTCAATGTCAGCCAAGGAGTTCAAAAACAACTAGTAAAAATGGAGCAATCAAGTGATTAATCTGATGTCATTTTTATTCTTGGGAAGAGGGGGGAAAAAAGAAGCTTCAGTGCCTGGTGACATTGTTCATTAGGATCCAGCTCTGGAAGTTGGTATGGACAGGTTTGGGATGTGTTAATGCCACTTCTGTATTCTTGTGGTTGAATCTCTGTGGAGTCATGACTAATATATGTTTTGTGGTTTGTGATTTAGTCCCAGCTGGCAGCTAAGCCCCACCCAGCTGCTCGCTCACTCCCCCTCCAGTGGGATGGGAAGAGAATTGGAAGAATGAAAGTGAGAAAACTCGTGGGTTGAGATAAAGACAGTTTAATAGGTAAAGCAAAAGAAAGCAAGGGATTCATTGCCCAGTTGCCCTGGGCAGACAGGGGCTCAGCCCCCCCCAGGACAGCCGGGCTGCAACAGTGACTTGGGCAGACAAACGCCACAACTCCGAATGTCCCCCCCTTCCTCCTCCTCCTCAGCTCTCTGTGCTGAGCATGAGGCCGTGTGGTGTGGGATGGCCCTGGGGTCAGCTGGGGTCACCTGTCCCAGCTGTGCCCCCTCCCAGGTGCCCTCCCAGCCCCTTGCTGGTGGGGTGGGGTGAGGAGCAGGAAAGGCTCTGGGTAAGCTCAGCTCAGCAGTAATGAAAACATCCCTGTGTTATCAATACTGTTTCTAGTGCAAATCAAAAACATAGCCCCATACAAAATAATATGGAAAAATTTAACTCTATCCTAGTCAAACTCATCACAATATGTCATAAGGAAGCAGAGCAAGAAAATCTGTGTAACATGCTGCCTTTTATTCCCTGGCCTGGAGTTGTGGTAGCTCCAGTGGGGAATCAACGCTTGTGGTGGCTTCTTGAGGAGGGGCTCTGTGAATTAATGGCTGCAGAGCAACATGAGTGAGCCAGTTTTTACAGAAATGGAGTGGATTGTGCTGTGGCCATGTCTAGGGGAGACTGGCAGCAAGATGGGGCTTGGTGCCTGAATAGTGTGTTTTCCCTCCCTGTTTTCCTAGTCCCGCACAGTCTTGTCCCCGCAAGCTCAGTGCCAGTGTTGCACACGTTTCATGTCTTGAATGATGCAGTTATGACTGGTGATTGCTCCTCCCAAACCAATTATTCCCAAAATTGGCTTATGTTCCAGTCAGTTTGCGAGACGAGTCTATCCATGTGATGTCTTAAAGCTTTTACCAACCCCAAGTAGGACATTTGTCACAAATAGCATTCACGTTTCCGACCAGCAGAGTGTATGTACTGTAAGCTGGAAACATCAGATTATGAAGGTATTTGCATGATTATCGTTTTCTTTTGCATATTTTACCTACTGTGTGTGGAAAAGATTTCTCTGTGCATTCTCCTATAGTAAAGACACTTACTGAGCCTAGCAAATGGGCACTAATATTGCTGCTAACAAAACCCAGATGTTCTCATCACATCAGTCATTTCTCTCTTTTTATTCCATAACTGTTTTTTCAAACTGTCATATCCTGCCGAGAGAAGATGCTGATGTCCCAACATATAAACCTCTTTAGTCTGTCTCAAATTTGAATCTGTGCAAGGATTTTGGGCTGTATCATGCTGTCGCTTATTAAGTACATCTCCTTGTAGAGATCCTTTTCTCCTTTGCCACCCTCCTGCCTCCCAGCATGGCCTAACTGAATTGTGCTGAGGAACTGTATTTAACAATTGATAACCCCACAACAAATTTTCCTTCTACTGTTCTGCCCCACGTCAGAAATACTTGTAGGAGCGTTGCGGTGAAGCTGTTGATGCTAGTGATCTCAAAGACTTTCTCCGAAGTAGAAATTACATAAAACTTTAATTACTCTATTTCAGCCCACACTGCTGCAGTGCACAGGCAAGGCATCCTCTTCCAACTCCGCTATTTACAGCCGGTACATTCACTTCTTTTCTACAGGAAACAGTAAAATTAATGAGACTGTTTTCTTCAGTATACAAACATTTTTTTAAGATCCTAAGTCTGGATTATCGGTCTTCAGATTGTACGCCCTCGTTACTTCATGTGGTCATTCAGTTATCCTGGCACCAGGTTTCCACTGAGAGTTTGTGTCCATCTGTGTGGGTTTCATGTTGATGTGAATTGGAGTCACCGAGGGTGTGCAGTTGCCAAAATATCTATTAGTATAACCCCACTGTGGAGGCTGGTAACCCTATCAGTCTTTCATTTTGGCTTTAATTGCTGGGATGCTGTGTACTACTCTGAGATTCAGAAATGCATCGTTCTTTTTTGTTTTAACAACTTAGAGTGGAGAAAAATGTACAGATCTGCATTGTGAAAAGATGGAGAAAAGTATTTCTTCATGGCTGTGTGAAAACGTCACAGTGTTGTCTGAGGTCGGTTCATGAAATTATTATGTTCCTTCATTTAATTCTATACCCTGATTTTCTTGCAATTTATATGGCCTCAATAATTGCTTAAAACTCATATATATATATATATATATATATATATATATATATATATATATATATGTCTGTGTGTGTATATTTAATGAAGAATGCCTTGAAACTCTAATTAGGGCTGCTTGACTCCAAAGCAGTTTACATATCACAGGCTTACACAGCTATCAAACAGATGCTTCTCCTTTTTTTCATTCAACTGACATTTTCATTTTCTCTGCATATTTTGAGGACTGAGCAGTGATGTGTTTTGACTCCTGAGGCTACAGACGATATCAAAATGAGGATTAGAAATGAAGCTTTACCTGTCAATTAAGTTGTTAAGCTTGTCCTCTACAGCGTCTACACTTTCAAATGGCCTGTTTATTGAATTTGAAATAGTTTTCATTCTTGACCTTGTTTAAATTGAATGGACAGTTTTAATTATAATCTTCAGAGTTTTCAACTGCAACATATGGTTTGCATATAGACTTGTGGATGAGGGGCTCTTGGCTGTTTATTGAGCTAAACCACTGTTAAATATCTCGGGAGAGATTGGCATGTCAGGCATTGAAAGTAAGCAGAAAGCGGCAGTACAGATATTGGCCATTTTTCTCTTTTCATATCACTGTCCAGGAGATCTGTTTTTGAGGGACATCTGAGAAATGAACTGTGATTGCGGGATCCAGTCATTGGTGAAGAACAATCTCCATTTTCAGTGGTTGCATTGTGCCAGTCTTCACATGAAAGCAATATTTTTAAAAAGAGGGGAAAAAAAGAGGCTTAGAGCATCTTTTTCCCTCATATATTCCTGTCCTGACAATGAATTCAGATTACAGGGATCTTTGGCAAATCAGTGTAGTTGTTTCAAACTGTCTGTGGCCCCCACTAACAGGGTTGTGTGACATCTCGTAACAATTTATTCATGTATTTATTCCCCAATAAGGCCAGTGACAGATCAGGATATTAAATCTAGGTCTTTAATACCTGATTGGGTGGATTGTTCCTTTCAGTACTTCTAGAAATCTGCTCCCCAAAAGCAGGTTGCACTGGGCACGTGTGCTGGAAGCAGCTCTCTGCCTTTCCGCCTCAGCTGCTCCATGAATCTCCCCCAAAAGCTGTACCCTCCTTGGAAACAGTCATCAGGAAATGCATCTCCCTTCAGACCTGGATATAAACGCTTATTAACTAACGCAGACATAGCCCATGGATGACTCTGCTGTTCAGCATTTCACAGTGCCATGGTCCCTGTCCTTTGGTGTTCTCAATATAAAGACAGATAAACTGGGGTGAGAGGAAAAGGAAACCCCACCTAGACCCAGCTAGAAGTCGTTGTAGCTACCTGGAAAACATCTGAAATCTAGGGCAAGATACCAACTGCAGGGTAGAAAATTCCTCTCCACAATGTGACCGAATCACCAGGGAGGTCTAAAGAAAGGTGACAGACTGAAAAACAGCGAACCTGGTACAAAAAGCTTTGGGTTTTTAATGCCATCAATTTTCAGGGGAAGGTAAATAATCAGATAACTTGGAAAGCCTGTTTCTGTTCATAGCTAATTGGATAGCCCTGCCAAAATAAGTGCTGGTTAAAGCAGCTTTGTCCTTAATCCCAGGCAAAGAAGAAATGTAGTGGAAAACTCAGTGCTCTAACAAGGGTCCTCTTTCATTGTGGAGTGGGTTCGCAGGGACTAAATTGTGTAAGGAATCTCTTAACCATGCCTTTTAACCAATCTCTTAACAGACGTGACATGCTCCTTTCAGTACGGTTTGCTGGAGCTATTCTATTAATTAATTTTGTGTAGCAGGCTTGCCTCAGACACCTGTGACTTACTGAAATTTAAGTAAGCTTCCGCAGCGGTTGGAGCTAACCTGGGTGACTTTGAACCGGAGCAGACAATGGATGCTCATATAATCCATTGGAGGGGCCAGGAAAGGGCAGAAACAAATAGCTCAGGAGCAAAAATAAAAGCCTAGGAGCGCTAACAGTTCAAAATGACCCAGCTGGCTCCACAGGAGCGCATTTATCTGTGCTGAAAGCTGTTTCACGAAGGTGTTTTAACATCAGGTTCTACTAGACCACTCAAAAGAGCTTGTAGCATATTTATGTTTTTTTGTGAAGCATAAAAAAGCCCTAAACTAGGCGTTTTGCAGGTGAAAATCTCACAGCTAACAAAACCTGCTCTTTTTCTCTCTTTGCTGCTCAGTTCAGTTTAATGAAACAAAAATATGTTTTTTATTAATGTGAACAGAAATTCTGCTTTTTCGTGTTGAATTTTAGGCTTTGTTTTTGACCAGACTTTAAACTTGTATTTTTCTTCCTAGAGTCAATATTAATGTCAAACTTTCTTCATTGTGGAGAAAAAGGACAAATATATTTCTAGCAACAAGAGTTTCAAAACTCCTCCAATCAAACTTTCAAACCCGAAAACCACTTTAATGTTAGCAAAATGGGAGAGATCCTTTTCAAAACTTCTGCTGCAAGAGCAAAGTATGTCATGCTTAATAGTGAGTACATTTGTGAGTGGATTCACACTGGTTGTCAAGTTATGGACATTTTCAAATTCAAGAATTGGGGAGACCATGTGAGTTGAAGGAAGCTGTGAGCTGAATCTGCCATAAATTTATCTACTTATTGCAATATCAGGTCTTTTTTCATGTGTCACTTTTATAGAAATAATTTCTTACTTTTATGATCAGCTTATGAATGGCTGGGAACCAAGCCTGTTTCCCTTTCTTCCCTGAGGTATATAAATTATTTAACTTAGACACTAATGTGCAAAATCCGCCATGTAAATTAGTGGGGAAAGACCATATGATATTTTCACTTCATAACTTGTGTTGAGGTTTAAACATTCTTTGGAATACATGAAAGATACTAATCACAGCAGCGTTACAAATAACAGAAGGGAAAGCACTGTTGTAGATTTTATTGTGTTAAATAGCAAAAAAGAGAATTTTCGTGTCAGGTGTACTAAATGATCTGCAGCTGAAGAGACAAGATGAGCTAGTCAGGACAAGGGAGTAGTAAGACAGATTTTTGTTAACTTATTTCCAAATAAATGTTTGAGTTGAAGTTTATTCACTTGCAGCAATTTTAAATAGAGCTGCTTAAGGTTTCTCGCTGTGGTTCTTTACATAAGATTGAATTGTCTCTTCCCTGGTTCTCTATCACCACCATTACCAATGAATCCTCAAAATATTGTGAGAGGACTAACAACCCACAGAGCTCCCTGTGTAAAGCAGAGACAAACTCCTGATATTACTGAATTTTAAGATAATGCTGCAAAGAGTAGACAGTGCTTTCTCTTTCTGGTCATGATTTTTTAATAAATAATTACTATAATTATATTAAATTATAATTTGACTTTAAAACCATCAGTGTAAACTGTCCTCTAAGTAAATGCAAGTAGGGTTTTGTGTTTCCCTGCTTCTGCTGGTTGCATCCTTTTTGCAGTGAGCTGGGGGGATTGTGGTCAATGGAAAATGGAAACATGCATGTGTCATTCCTTCCTTCCTTCCAAATTTATGTAGTATTTCTTAGGCATCTGGTAAAAAGGGTGTAGTTATGCTTCTGTGAAAGTCATTTGGGCCAGGCCTGCAGATGGTATTGTGATGTTTTGAGTCCCTGCATGCAGGAGATTGTAGCATGTACCCAGAACATGTTTCCTACATCATCTCCCAGCTGGACAGAAATCTTTTCAGCCATATCAAATCTCTGCTGTTTGTGGAGTAAGTGATGCTCACAGCTATTCCATCTCTGCCTCTCTTCATATTGTTCTTTACTTGCCACAGGTTTTGCCAAAATTTAACAAATAAATAAATAAATAAATAAATAAATTTCTCAAATGGTGAGGTCTGTACTGTCCAGTTCTGGTTTCTTTCTCCAGCAGTGCCTGGGCACTGTGAAGAGGAACCTTTTTTCTCTTTTTATGTATCAGAAAGCACTGACTTTGAACAATTATTAATCTGCACATGTTTTTACAGTCAAGGGAGAGAAAGCCTGCTCATTTGTCACCCAGAAGAAGTGACACTGGCTCTGTGAAGCTAGCTTAGAGGGAAACCTTGCTCTGCCACCCCGTGCCTGCTTAGACCCCGTCGTGCTCTTGACAAAGTGTCTGTGATGTGAATGCCATCCCTGGGAATACCCTTTGCACATCATCCCTCTTTCTATTCCAGATTCTCAGTGTTTGTGCTGTCATTGGCTTCGCCAGCCCAAGGAAAGGAACTCAGGTCTGCGGTAGAGGCCTTTATTTTAAGTAACTGTATACCTTTCATTTTACTAAAAATATGCAAGTAAGAAAAGTGTGCCATAGACTTGATATCAGAAGACCATTTCATCTTGTACTTTCAGAGCAGCTGCACACATGTGCACAGAAGGCATGTGAAAAGTGATAAAAGTTGCAAATAATGACCTTGTGAGGAATGCAGTGCTTTAAAAATAAATTAATTTAGAAAGAAAGGCAGGTTTGCCTTTCAATATTTCTGCAGATGCTTTGAGATATGAAGTGGCAGTTGTCCTGCACCAGAGCCCAAGTATATGCATATCCAGCAGAGGATCATGGATGTGTCATTGCAGGTCCATGGGAGTGTGGGTGATGCATTAGTCATGAGAGTAGTCACTGATGCATTAGTCATGAGAGTAGTCACTGCAGAAATTGCTAGACATGTTCCTTGGGGAAGAAGAAAAAAAAAAAAAAAGGTAGGGTTTAAAAGCAAAGAGGAATTGAGATTGCATGAAGTGCCTGTCCAGTGGTTTAAACAGGGACAAACATTTCTTAAGTTCTTTCGGAGACCCGTGACTGTTCAGGAATTTGTTACGAGCTGGTTTAAGGATGTACCTGGTTTGCAGTATGAGCACAAACACCTTTGGCAACACCAGCTGCCCTCTGCTCAGAAACGTGGGGGCGATGACTGCAGCCTGCTCTTGACCTGCCAGTGGTTCTGGGGTGTTGCAAGTGGAGAACTTACACTGGGACCTGAAAAATAGTCGGTCACAACTCTGTCATGCACAACATGTCTGGAACAGAGGGGGAAGATCATAAAAATTGAGAGGATACTGCAAATGCTCAATCCTGCTGCTATCTGAGCTGGATTTTTTTCTTCTTTTGGGTTTTAGTTTTGCATATTGTTTACATTTCTTAATGGTTTATAAAGCTAAGCTGTTTGTTAGTAGGGAATTGTTCTGGCAACATCTCGTTTTTTGTTTTTTTTTTTTTTTTCCTTTATAAAAACATAATTGCAGGTTCACTAATTATCTCTGTTTAACTCAACTGCCTGTTTATTTTTGAGGAACTGATTGATCATAGCTTTTCCTAAACATTTTATAACAATATGAAAAAAGACACTGATATGATGATCTCGAGTTCCAAACAAGCAATCACCCAGCTCTGTGTTTAAACAGGTTTTGGGCAGGGAAATTGAACTTTTGCCACCATGGCCCGTCAAATCAGTTGGGGACAAACTTCCTTGAAGATTAGCAGAGCCCTCATTCAGGGGTGTGGAGAACTTCAAAACCTGTAACTTCATTGGTACAATCTGCTCTTGGAAAGGGCATGTTACTGGCAGCAGGTTGTGCATTTGTACACCACATCTCTTCCCATGTTCAGGACTTGAGATGTGTGTCCTTTCAGGATGGAGGAAAGGTCAGTGTGCAGTCGTGATGCACAGAGCTCAGTCCAAATCCACGGACCTCAGAAGCATGAAGAGCTAAAAAAGGTGCATGTTGCGGTGGCTGAAACACTTTACATCTTGGGAACATGGAGAATTGACTTTTGGCTTGTATGACTGACCGTAAAGTGTTTCCTGCCAGGTTATTCCCGATGAAAAGTGGGTAAATGGGGACACAATCCCTGTGTGTGAGGCATGTGCTGCATATGGACAGCATGGAAAGCAGATACACCTTTGTTTGGGGGATCCCACTAAAAAGCATCTCTGTTGAAATCTTCCCTGGGTGAGAAGGAGGATATTCACATACCGACCCTGCTCTAGTCACCCAGCAGCATAATCCCCTTTGCAAGATAGCCTTGGGGCAGCACACCATTCTCATTTCGCCTCTCCTCTCAGCGGATTGCTCTCCCGCTGTTTTGTGGGAATGCATTTGCTTTCATCACAGCCTGACTTGTGATAAGCAAGCCGTAAATGGCTTGAAATTCGGGTTATTCAGATAAGCGTCCTAAATTGTAACTATAGGAAGTTGAGCACATATAGGTGCTTCAGTTTGATCTGCAGTGGAAACTAATCCAAATTTAATTATAGTGTATTGTTAAACAGATACAGTCTTTTGTAATCCCATAATATTTTAGAATTACGATAGAATGACTTTATTTCTAAAATATCTTTAATATTTTATAACTTCATAATTCTAGAATAATTTTACATTTCTATAGTTATTTCCATGTAGAAAAAGAAATGTCTACTTCTGTAACTAAACCAGCATAATCTGTTGTTTTCCCAGTATACATGGCCTTTACAAGTATAGAAATTTAAATAAAAAAGGTCTGAACAAGTTAGACTTTTAAAACTTTCAGCTGCAGTCCAAGCATTTAGATTAGTGTCTGCTTTGTAGACTGCTCACCAGACAAAATAATTGAGGCATTTTTCTTCTATAACTGGGGGCAAAGTTGTTTCCTGGCCTTGAGAAGTAGAAGACGTTGAAAGGCAACTGTGCGTTGCATTTTTCTTGATTATATCTGTAATATGTGAAAGAATCTTTCAACATATAATCCTTAAAATATTGATCTAGCAGAGAAAGCCTGACACCAGAAGGGATCGTCTGTCATCAAACTTGCTGCTCACATGGCATCCTGGGAAGATGGCTGTGGAGTTGTGTTGCAGGCTCGTTGGTCTCACCTCTGTTTTTTTTCCCCACTTGCTGCAGGGAGTCTCAGGATGGGGCTAGATATAGCTCGTATACAAGTATTTTACTTTAATTTTTCATTTAATTATATTGCCTTTCAACATTATAACTGCGTTATGGCCTTTCGGGATGTGCCAGCACGAAGGAGGTGCTGTTGAAAGAAGAGCTGCAGTGGGTGTGGGAGCTGCTGGGTGCAGAGCTCCCCCATAAACCAAGTCACTTCTTTAAATGTTCAAATAGAGACTAACAAACAGAGCTAACTCCAAGTGCTCATTTTTATTAGCTGGACTATTTGTTCTCCTTTGTGAGTGTTGATATCCTAACTTAAAACTGTATTTGGTATATTAGAGAAATTCTGCAGCTGATTGTCACCTATAAAATTAATATATTGAAGCTCCCAGTATTTGAGTTTATTGAGGTATAAATACTAAAACGTGGTGTACTATATAGTTCAGCTGCTTCCTTGTTATATTTTTTGAGCCTTTTTGCTTATTTTATTTCTGTGATACCCAAGACAAATAGTTTCCTGGTTTTGATTTCATTCTGGCATTTTTCAGCAGGCTATTTCTTAACAGTATAGAATTCAACAAGATGAATAACATTTTCTGTTTACTGTTTACATTAAAAACCCCAAAACTTCTGTTTGAAAAAAAGAGTATTCCAGATGTCTCTGGGCAGTAGGAAATGTATGTAGTATACAGTCTAATAAAACAGCAAATATAGCAGAAGGATTAAAAAGTGGTGCACGTTAGCAAATGGTCTGAATTTAAACACTAGTCAACACCAGGACTTCATTCTAGGTGAGTGAAATTCACATGTGAGGTATTAAAATTTAACTTTCTAAATACATTTCTTTAGGACCAGGACACTGTGTGTTTTCAAGTCAACTTTAAAACTTCCTTTTCCATTTAATTTTGATTAGATTTTCTAAAATGGAATAAACATAAAAGCATAAAAAGAAATGTAAACCATGAAAGCTAAATGCAAAGCAGATATATCAACAGCAGAAATATGAAAGCCAGACCCCCTGTTCCTCGAGTGCAATATGGGAGGGGGGGGGGGAACCTCTTTGTGTTGCTGTGGTCTGCTGTTCAGCCAGCTCGTTTCCTCACAGCTGCGATTGCAGACTTGCCTCTAACTGCAGCCACTCTTTTATTTCTTTAAATCCCAGTCCCCTCGTCCACATCCATTTGGGTGTTCTTGGGTGGTAAATCCCCTTGGTGGTTTAAGAATGTGATGTAAAGAACAAATAAATCAATGTGAGTCTTTCATGTTAAAAGGGGAGTTCTTTATAGATGTCTATTTATGGCAGGAGGAAGGCTTGACTTCAGCAAGAGGAGAGGGTCTTCCATGGTCAGGGTAGTTTGGTGTCAACATCACCCCTGGGAGACGGAGGGAGGTGAAGGTGCCATCCCTGGGGGCTGTTAAGGACAGACAAATTCTTGGCAAACATCTACAGGGTGAAATTTTGTCACGGAATGGACTAACTGACCCTTATTTCCAATGACTCCTATGTCAATTTTTTAAGATAATGGTGGCAACATGCCAATCAAATGCTATTTACAGTAGCCCAGTGTTGCTGAAAAGGTGCAGAAACTGCTTATATGGTACTTTTGGAAATTCAGTTTTGTGGCTCTATTTTCAACCATCACCTATTTACTTAAACTGTTCTTGATCTTTTTTTG
The DNA here is from genome assembly GCF_003259725.1 of Athene cunicularia. Taxonomy (NCBI): domain Eukaryota; kingdom Metazoa; phylum Chordata; class Aves; order Strigiformes; family Strigidae; genus Athene; species Athene cunicularia. Next base: position 5,050,006 of record NW_020799110.1, read on the forward strand.
TCCATCGTTGTCCACCATTTTCAGTTAAAAGGTTACAGCAGCATTCTCAAGCTGGTTTTAACGCTACTTTCCGTCTTCATCTGACTGATTGTGATCCTCTAAAATGTGAAATATAGAAAGATACCTGCTTAAGTATGGAAAAGGTATCATCAGGAAATCCCATCCTTTTTCTGGGAGGTCGTCTGAGAAGATGTTATGGAAGGTTCAGGCGAGCTCAAGGAAGCCCAAGGGATAAGTCACAGAAAACGTGGTGCAAAATCATCATTCTTTTAAAATGTAATGTCTAAGCTCTCTGTGTACTCAGTGCTTGGAAATGTAATGTTGACTGAGAGCATGGGCTCTGCTCTTGCATGGCTTTGTTCCATTTACATCAGTTGTACGTGCTTGTACCCTCAAGAGCAGCTGCTAATAGGATTAAAGGCATGATGCAAAAGGAAATCTTCATACAGCGAATTTTTACAAAAGCTAAATGTTTGACCAGTGGTATCTACAAGCTTGATTGTGTTATCTTACTCTAATTCTTTCCCTGTAGTTTTCACTTGGCCCTGAGGAAACCACCATGTCACAGATCACTCTAATTAACAAGGGCTTCAGAAGTGGAAACTGCAGAGGCAGTGCCTGCGGGAACTTTGAAAAACACCACAAAATTTCAATTTTCTTTGCTCTGTTTACAGCGCAGCAGCAAAGTAAACAAAAACCCAGTCTTGAGTGTAATGGTTGCATTATGTATGAGCTGCGTGCCATCTGGGAGAACCAGGGTATGTCTTGTAATTCTCATCATCTGCCTGCCTTCTCTAGATGTGGACGAGTGCGCGGTGGTGAATGGTGGCTGCCAGCAAGACTGTGTCAACACGCACGGCTCCTTCCACTGCCAGTGCCAGGTGGGATACAGGCTCCACACTGATGGACGCACTTGCATAGGTAAGTAAACATTAACAAGCGCTTCACATACTCCAAGACATGTGTTTTTCTGCTAAACCTGTCTTTGTGTAAGTGCAAAGGTCTGTAGACTTCCTAAGTCTGTGTTTTGCCTAATTTACAAAAGATGGTGATACCCCTTCCAGTTCAAGTAGTTCAGAAGAATTCGGGTGTTCCCAGATTTGGGTGGGGTTTTTTGAGAGCAAAGAGATGATGGTGTCCCGTGTTTCCCAATGATGCATGGTTGTGAAAAACTCTTTCATTTTGCAGCAGGCATCAAAGAAATAGGGGGTCTTCTGTTCCTGTGAAAATGTTTTTCTAATTCTGAGCATTTTTAATTTGTGATACATCCCCCTCCATGTTCCAGCCATGCCCTGGTCTTTTTCTGTCCCCATTACTCTTCCCATTACTTAGTCTTTTTGCCTGTTTTTTTCTGAAGAGACACAAAGAGCAGATAGTGAAATCTGCTGCCCACGAGTGTCTGGCAGAATGCTGCTCTTCCAGCCAAGCAATCCCAAACTGCAGGTTGTGTCTTCAGCCATGAAGGCAAAATAAAAGCTTGTGGTTGCCACCCTGAAGTTGGATTTAACCTTACAGTAGGTGACCACCTCCATCAGTCTGCCCAGACTGGGGCCCTGTAGGCTTTCCCAGGTGGTGGCATGAGCAGAGGCAGGAGGATATCATTAACTGGGTGGAGGTGTGGGGCGATGAAGTAAAATCTCTGTGACTGTGCTACAGTGAGCAGAGCAGAAAAAATCCTCATGGGAGGTTCAAGGGCAGAGGCCAAATTTCTGAATTACTAAGATACATTTGAGAATATGGTGCTGTAGACTGGTAGCTAGAGAGGGGGCTCTAAAAAGCTAATGGAATATTTAAGTATGCTCTCAGATGTCTTCTCTAGTTTTCAGAGTGCATGAAGAGAAGAAGCCCTACTCTTTACCTCTTCAGCCTTTGCTGTATGTTGAATATTTTAGGTAAAAGAGTGATGCAGACTTGCCTGCTTGGCTCTGTTTTACATTTTGGTTATTAGGCACAGTGAGAAGCGTGGATGAAGTGGGTTGAAAACTCTGATCCAGGACATTTACATGAATGTTTAGTTTGTGCTAATAATTACTTCTAGCTCAGGCAGAAATTGCCCATGCGTGTGAAGCTGGGAGTTCTGAGCACTTTTCCTGAGATTCTGCTCATGCTGTGGACTGATAATTAGGGTGCTATAGATTTGTGAAAGCTCCTTGTTCCCACAGTGGTCCTGTGCCCTTTGATCCATTCCTTTATCTACACTGGTCTTTTAAAAGTTGTACTGCTTCTGTACCTCAGGGATACATCTTCATCTGCTGCAGTCCTGTCTGTAACATCTCTGTTACAACTGATACCAAATTTCTCTTGCTCAGCCAGCAAAACCCATGTTCTACTCTCTGTGGCACACCCAATCAAAAGACAACAAACGAAAGCCAATAACAAAAGAAGTTGCAAATCAAGCTGATTGCCTTTTTAAAAACTAGTTTTAAAGCACCCATATTGAAGATATTCAGTTCATGAATGCTTGCTGGCAGATGTGTTCCCCTTTCTGCCGACATTAAATATAGAGACCGGGCTGACTGCAGGTTTTACTGCAACAAAAGCTTTGCTAATCTGAACGCTGCTCACAGTTGTACTGACACACATCTGCTGTTGGTCAGAGGAATCCCATGCCAAGAAACAGGCATTAGAAAACAGTAGGAAGAGGGTAGATATGATCCCAAAGGCTCTACCCTTTTTTTTCAGATTTGGGTGTAAGCCACTGATTTACAGGAAGGAGTTACCCCATATATGCTCATGTAAATGAGAGCACCATGGAGCTTGGCAGTTCAGCCCATGACACAATGCCCCTTTATGTGCTTATGGAGAGGATTAGCAGCTCTGCCATTAAAAATAAACCTTGTGTTTCATAGGTTGGACTCTGACCTCTGAAACAAGACACGCAGAGTTAATTCTGCGTGTTGTTTAAAATGAAATAATATATATACATATACTGTCCTTGTGTTGCATTTAAATCAGTATAAAAGTCATGTGGTTGAATTATATGAAAAGGTTAAAAATATTCAGTCATTTGGGAAGAAGAAAAGGACGTCATTTGTTTAAATTTTTGAGCCTGATTTTAGGTAATATGAGAAGAACAGTCAGTATGGTGAGACCACATCTGCAGAATAAGTTCACTCACAGTTTGGTCATTGTCTCGGTTCTTGCACAAAGTCCCTTGGTTGTGCTTAACATCAGCCAAATATGTCATCAGTCATTTCTGGTATTATCACAGCAATAAATTTACTGATGGAACTAGAACACAAGATGTACCAGTGCTCAAGCTGTGGGAATAATGTTTTTTATTTAAAGAACTTACCCTTTTAGGTTTGTTGGGTTTACCACATACAGAGACTTCCAGTGTTTTAGTAATTAATTGCAATTAAAAAGCCTCAATCTTTTCTTGATTATCTTAGTTGGAGAAAGAATGGGTAAAGAAACACTAGTGTGAGAGGAAAAAACAACGTGAAAGCAGAGTGGTTCGTATTTAACTAGAAACACTAGTGGTTTTCTGTGAATTAAAAGAAAAGAGAGAAATTCAGTCTCTCTGATCAGATCTGACCAGGGAAGACCCAGAAGTGAAAGATATGATGTTTGAATTACATTACTTTCTCTTGAATAGTCTAATTTTCAGCTATGGTGGAGAGGGAATTTTATATGAAAAAGGACTAGAGTGGCTTTGGGGGTGAATAGAGTGAGAGAACTGAATGATAAATGCAAAAAGCAGAAAAAGTAGATACTGTGGCAGTTGAATGAATTTACCTGTGTAATACGTAAAACCTTCTGTGGTCATAGAGTGGTAAAGTTTTCTCATGGCACAAATAATCAGGAAGTTCAGTTTGGAGTTGTCCTAGCTATGAACATTATCAGAAAGTGAGTTTTCATTTCACAAATGTAAGTATTCACAAGAAGTTATTAAAAATACTTAACACAATGTTCAGTTCTCTTTGCAGTATCTCAGAAATTATCCAAAAGAAACAGAAATAAATACTAAAATGAGGGACAGGACTAAGTTTCAGTGAGAACTGCTATCATGATAATGGATATACACAATACTGAGAGGAGGATATTGGGTTCTGTTACAGCTGTTTAGACAAGACACCAAAATAAATGGATATAATAAGCTCTCATGCATCGGAGCATGAGACAGTTACTAATTGATGAGGACAGAGAGAAGCATTTCATATAAGCCAGTAACTCAGGAGTGCCTCGCATTGGGATTTGGGCACTGACTGCTTGCACTGACCGTAGAGGATGGAGAGTTTTCCTCTTCTGCTGCACCACTTTATACATTCAGTTTTGAGCACTCATCCCCTCAAGAAGTAAACCCAGTAATACGCCTCTCTTTTGACCTGGCACAGCTAATCAGAACACCTAGCATTTCAGATACGGCTTGCATTACAATAATAATTCTAGATATTTTAGAAGATGTAACAATCTCTCCCACAGAATAAGAATAAAAAGGGGCTACGTTCTGGAAATGATCTGTTTATGGAAAGTGAGTGTCTCAGCTGCAGAAATAAGAAACAAACATCCCTTTAGACAGGCTTTTCAGATGAACCCAACCCAGATTTCTGTTATGTTTATTCTCTCCACATCTTCTTTTTCTTTTTGGCAACCCTATGTTTCTGGGAGCAAAAAGTGCCAAAATCACTTGAGGGGAAGCAGATTTTGCAGCCTCGATGGCTTGGACGTCTCCCATATATAAGGAGGTGGATCTATCTTCTTATAAGATACTCAGCCTGCATCTGAAGAATCAGAAACCCGGGATAAGCTACTTTCTCTTGTGATTGCATGGAAAATTACTGAACTTCTGTCACCAGCTCTTTCCAGTGAGTTCAGTCCTCCTACCACATCATCACAGTGTGTCTGGGATCCTGACTAACTGCTGGTGGTCCGTCCCTCCACTGTTAGTATGAGCCTCAAAATGCATGGTTTGAAGAAATCTGTTTGTTGTTTGTCATTCCTCTTGCTCTCATTAGAAACTTCTGCTTGTACTCTCAGGCAAACAAATGGATTGCCTTGTTCAGTGACAAATAGTGTGTGAAAGTCAAACACTTTCTTCTTGAATCTTTTGATAATCTCTGCTACTTTTGTACCATGTCAAAATACCATCTTTTTCAATGCTCCTTTTCTTTCGTAGCTTTTTGGTCCTACAAATTTTACTCAATATTGACTTCATTTTTAGATATATGTTCCAGACTGAACATTCACTCCAAATTAGGTAATTAAAATAACCAGAGGTAACACTGTACGATTTTTTTTGGTTTGTTTTTAATGCCTTGATTATGTAAATGTAATGAATTTAATTTCATTAAAGTTTAAGTGGCTGGTGTTTGGAAAGCAAGAACTCAGAGAAGGTGTTTATTGTAGTATTAGGCTGTGGTTTTGGACTGTTGTAAATTCATTGTCTTCACTGAGATTTATTTTTGTTTGAACTTCTGGAAGTGAAACCAGAGGTCGGTCTATAGACCCCGATTCATCTTTTGTGCCAGCTGTTCTCTTTGATGTCCACCTTATGTAGAAAAGCTGTTGAGATGCAGGTTTTTATGGAGATTTTCACACACTAAAGCTCTTAATAGAGGAAGTAACAAAGAAAATATCTCTTTAAATCTATAATCTTTGTTTTTCCACATAAGTAAATGCACAGTATGTCTGAAGTTACATTTTATCATTGATAAGGTTGGATTTAATGTGATGGAAAAGACAGCATGTTCTAACCCCATGGTTGCTATGTAGACATCTAACTATGGCTTCACCCTCAGGATTTTTGTATAAATATGACCATTCTTATCAAAAGTAATGAGTTGAGAAATGTATATTTCTCAACCGTTGGCAGATCCTTGTCTTTCCTGCATGATGCCTGTCGCCAACGTCCCCCTTCCTGTGATGCTGCCTCCCTCGCTCAGCATTGTCAGGCAAATTGCCGGGGCTGGGCCGGTACCGCTGTGCCTGCCAGGACTTTGTAGCAGGGCTGATTTTCTACCAGACTTCAAGAACACATGTCTGGAAGCAGAGGGCACGCTGTATTTCCGCGTGAACCCTGTGCACGTTCTCAGCCCTCCAGCCGCAAGCCCCTTTACAAAAGGTAGAATTAGAGTCATGACATGTCAAGTCTCTCCCTTTTTCTGATCAAAGATGCGTTGCCAGCGCCTGGCAGCACACACAAGCACAATTCATCCTGTTCCTTCCCTGGCGGCTCTTCTCCTCCAGTCTGGCACCTCCTCTCACGTAGCCCGCACAGTGCCATGGCAGCCGGCGTGACAAACCTGGCCAGGGCTGCTCCGGAGTGATCCCCCGCTCCCTGGGGAGCCCCGTGCCAGGCCACGCTGCACAGCCCTGCCAGTGCAAGCTCTCGGCACAGGAGTTCACGCCCAGCCCCTTCTGGCTTCGAAACCTCCAGAATTCTCCGTGTGGCAGGTTGCTTCTTATCTCCCCTTACATCCAAATTGGCTCACGCCCAGAAAAGGAGGGAGAAAATGACACTTTTAAAAATCGAGATGTATATTCTGTCACTTGGAGCCGATCTAAGGCGTTTTTCATCTTCTGAAATATTTTCATCTTATTTGAATATTCTTGCTGAAAAACAGGTCTTTGGATACAAATGTGCAGCAAGCAGGAAGCTTTGAGTGTATCAGGTCTGCTGTCTCCTGTGTAGACCTTGAGCTGCTTTCAAGTTACATTGCAATCAGGCAGGAGGTTTGCAGATGCAGGTAGAGATCAGAAGCCCGGGTCAGGTCCAGTGTGCAGTGAGGTGTCTCCTGGCTGCTCCTGTGTATGCATCCATGATAATGTAAAAATTTCCTTTTCCTTTTGTCTTTTTAACACATACTTGACTGCACAAACTAAGTATTTTCTAATTGGTAGCATAGGGTGACATGTATCCTACAACAACTTTTGTGGCTCATGTTTTAATGCCTCTTACAGATAAATTAATTAATATGAATATTCCTAAAAATAAATATCAAAGCTCTTTGCTGACTTCATTTGGTCCAGAGTTACATGCCTTTCATGGAGGACCAAATATTCTTTCCAGCTACTCATGGAGAACATAGTACATCCCTGCTGTTAACATATATATAGATGCAGTCATGCACATGCTCACACTTACATACATATAGCACAATAACAGGTTCAAACTATCTATCTTATTTTTATATGCAGCGTGTGAATAGGTGTGGGAGTGTGTTAATGTGTTTTGGCAGGAGGAGAAATGTTTCTCCATAGGCCGGGGATATATGTTGAACAAAAAAGAATATTAATTTGTCTGGGTAAGAGAAGAAGCCTTTTTAGAGATGTACTAAAGAGCCCCTTGTTCCTTGTGGTTTTACTTTGTCTGTCCTGTGGAGCTTGTGACTCCTGTCATTTGCAGCTTCCTATGCATGAGGCTGAGGAAATCAGCCTGAAAGACAAGTATTATTATTTTTTTAATCAATCTTAACAGGGACAGAAAAAAAAAAAACCAAAACCAAACCACACAAATGGGCAAGTGCAAGTAGGACTGCTGTTTTTTTTTTTTTCCTCCTTACCTCAGTGGATTCTCGAGTGCTTTGTTGATGTCAGATCAAAGGGTGGCTGTACTTCAGTCAGTATTACAGTTCTTAGATCTCACCTTCCTCTCGCTGGAATCATGGGCTTTTGCTGATGTGGGACGCTGTGTCAAACAAGCACCATAAATGCAAGGGAGAGTAATCACGCAGGGGATGGGGACAAGTGCATTTATGAAAGCCGTTCAATGAGCTTTGCGTATTTTTACTGTCATTTATGTATTTAAAATAGGAAATAAGTTTCTTGAGTTGCTGACATTCATTCCTTCAATGTTTCCTTGGCTCCAGCCATTAATTCCTGCAGTGTTAACAAGGGGGGCTGCGAGCAGGAGTGTGTTCAGCTCAGTGAAGACCACTACAAGTGCCAGTGCCAGTCGGGCTACCAGCTGAAAAGGGATGGCAAATCCTGTGAAGGTGAGTCCTACATTACCTGCCTGGAGACACACATTAAAGGCAGTTTAAATGACCCCAGAATAGTGCTTTGGGTCACTGTATTTATTTCTATTTCACCCTGGTTGCCAAAAGCAGCTTTAGATTCACTTATTAATAGGATTAAAATGACACGTGTTTGAGGTGTGAAGTTCACGCCGGTTCACAACTTCAAACAAGGTTTTGGCCTCTGGTTGTTTGTTGCACACTGATGATGATGGCATAGGTTAGGAACTTAATTATGGTTTAATTCTAACACTTTATTACTCATCAAGTTCTATATAGACTTGGCCTGTATGCTACATTTTATTCTATATAAAGCCTTTTTATCTGCTTTTGGCTTATGTTGCTCGTAATGGCAGTCTGATTCATTCATCCTCTCCTTCAGGTTTCTAAGCAAGCACTCTCACAAGCAGAATAGAAATGCTACCTTTGGATTTGATTGTTGTTTTTTTTGTTTTTTGTTTTCTCATATAGCTTAACATATTCATCAGTTTTTAAGGCAAACCCCCCTTCCCCAACACAAGCGCACACACATGGTACCCTTGAATATGCCAGAGACAGATAGGGCCAAATTTATGGATTTATTGCGCTAAAATTCCTGTCACAAAACCGTTTCCATATGGCTCCTCTTCTGCTCAGAGATTTTATATGCTGTGTATAAAGTGTAAGTAAATCCTGCTGTTCAGTTTGCTTCCAACTCATGCTGTGTGCGACGAGTGCTTGGCCTTCGCTTTTGGCCTCTCCAAGTCCTGCCCTCGGCAGAGACTCACGTGCTGTACTTCAGCAAGCACCCGCAGCCAACTTGCCTCTCCTCCAGCTCTCATGGGGTGGTCACGTTTCATCCATGATATTGTCAGAAAGAGTCAGAAAAGGAGAGTGTTAGCGGGGACAGGAAATCAGAGACCTTCCTCTGCTGTTCTCCAGCCCATTCCCAAACCTCTCATGGGTCCTCTGCTGCCTCTGGCACTCGAGATGTCCTTGGTCAAGCCAACTGGGCATGAGAACCCCTGCATGAAACTTTTTGTTGTTTTTATGGTTTTGTGGTGCAACAGAGGTTGGATTGCCAGGGTCTGAGTGTGGCAATGCCTGGTTGGGTGGGAGTTGTCCCTTGTGTGGTCATGGAGCAGTTCAAACATCCATGTGCTGCTTCCTGCTCTATCTCAGTTGCCAGCCACTGGTTCAGCTCAGCAGCAGAATGGGCAGGCTCAGTCCCCTAATTGGTGAGGTTTTGCCACTGCGTAGGCAGCTGTGCCACTACCTCGCATCGTGGGGCTGATGAGGGTCAGCCACCCACCAAAGGCAGCACTTTGTCACCAGTCAGTAATTACTGAACAGTGGCTAGGGGCAAGGTCAGCTTTGTCTGCAGGTGAGACCTTATCAGGACTTCACATGTATGTCTGGTGACCTGTGTTTAGGGTGGTGTAAATCAAAATACAGCAGCGCAATCCCCCCCCCAGCAAGACAGCTGTGGTCAGAGGAAGGAGAATCTGTCTTGCAAGGGCAGCTGAGCTGGCAAAATGAAGACCGAGTAGGATGCTTGTCTCCCATAAATACCTTGGCACATAAACGCCTGTGAGAGAAAAGTGCTAGTTAAGCCAATGGACAAGATTTTTACAGGAACAAATGAGCATAAAGTGGTCATGAATACATTTGGGTTAGCAATTAGAGATGTTTTAAGTAGAAAAGTTGGGAGGAGGTGAGCCTGACTGCTTTTAATTTCCAACCAGGAAGGATGGCTGCTGTAGTTCTAGTTTGGACAGAGAAACTATAGCATCATGAGGGTATTTACTACAGCAGGGGTAGCTGTGTTGCAAGTGTGCAAGCATCCTCGCTGACTCCTTGGGAGTTAATGCTGCACCCCAGAGCCCTGAAAGGCTGTACAGAAACACCCAAGCCTAGCAGTGTGGTATAGCCTTCAGTGTGAAGGCAAACGGATATTATGGAGTGGTGTGGCATCAGGTGAAGCAGTGAATTAGCAGCTCCAGGGATCAGACATGTATGGATGTGGTCAGCAGTGGCTGTGACCCTTGTATAAGAGGGTGGACTATACAGGACGTGTGCTAGAGTGACTTCCCCGTTGGGTTATCCAGGGGTGGCAAGAACAATTACCTTTCTCAAGCCACTTTGAGTTCTCCTTCTGTAAGTCAATGCTATTTCCAGCCCTAACTTTCCCTGCTATGAGAAGGAAATTTTACTCTTTAACACTTTATATTTTTTCCAGTGTAAAGTCATGGTAGCCGTGAGCAAGAAAATTAACTTGATAAGGCCTAATTCTCTTTCTTTAGGTGCTCTAGAGGTCATGGCAGATAGGAGGAGAGACTCTGTTCTTTACACCTTGCAGTGAAGGTCTGAAAGGTCCACAGCCCATGCCAAGTCCATATTGACACTTCACCAAGAACGTTTCTGCCATCCCACATCAGTGTATCACCATAAGTTTTTTGGATGAGGTTCCTGGGTGTCCTGGGACATCTAGAAAATGAAACAGTTTGAGTCAATTTTTTTGCCAGTGTTTAACAGCTTGGAATAGAGCTTCATAGGATGGAGTCTGTTATTTACTAAAGTTATTAAGTCAAACAGTAAGAGCCAAATGAGTAGGAAAAAAAACCTACTAATGAGTTATTTTTAGCTTTTCCTGAAACCTGACTGTAACAGGAAGGAACAGATATGTCAGTGGAAAATAAGTCAATCAGTGGTTGCCTTATGTCCTGAAGATCTTTCCTTTACAATCTTATCTTGTCTAAGGATTTGCAAGGCTGCTATCTTTATTCAAATTACTATGTTTTACTAACATCTACCCTATAATTTGTTGTTTGCTTGTTGTCATGTCACAGAGTATTACCAGTTCTGCTCTATGCTGTAATCATTCTCAAATTAAAGCTTTAGATGCTCCAAAAGCCTTTATAATATGCAGGTTTAACACATGCTGTTTGATACTGATTTCATTTAATTTAACCAAATAGAAAAAGAATCACCAAATAACTCAGTATTTCATATCGGCAAAGAACAAGTTCTTGCTTGAAGCTAAATCCTTTGTAGACTGCAAATTGTCAAAATGCAGAGCCAAGTTGTCAGCCTTGAAAGTGTCACGTAGGATGAAGTGCTGCTGTCCCTTGGAAACTTATTTGCAACCTATCGTGTTGAAAGTCCAACAGAAAATTTCAGTTTTACATCCTTAACAGTGATTTTTTATTTTTTTTAAATACTGTCAAGTCAAACTCTCAGCCTGAAGACTTGAATGGTTATGTTCTTGAGATGGCAGGAGATGAAATAAGGGAATCTGAAGGTGTTCTGGGGCAACATCCTTCTTTGCCAAATGGTGTCACACAATGCCACTGACTACACAGAAAAGTGAAAATTGGAAGAAATTAAAAAACCCATCTGTGGTGGGTTGACTCTGCTAGGATACATGGTGCCCACCAAGGCTGCTCAGTCACTCCCCTCCTCAGTTAGGCAGGTTAAAGAAGATATAGCAAAAGCTCATGGATTGAAATAAGGTCAGAAAAATATCACTCACCAATTACCATCATGGGCAAAACAGACTCGACTTGGGGAAATCATTTTAATTTATTAGCAATCAAATCAGAGTAGGATGAGAATAAAACCAAATCTTAGAAACACCTTTCCCCACCCCTCGCTTCTCCCTGGGCTCAGCTTCACCCCCCATTTCTCTCCCTCCTCCCCGCCAGCGGCGCAGGGGGACGGGGAATGGGGCTGTGGTCAGTTCATCACCCCTCGTCTCTGCTGCTCCTTCCCCCTCAGGGGAGGACTCCTCACCCTCTGCCCCTTTCCCAGCGGGGGCTTCCCACGGGGTCACAGCCTCCTCGGGGCACATCCCCTCTGTCTCTGCTCCCCCGTGGCCTCCCTGGGTGCAGGCACAGCCGCCTCCCCATGGCTGCCCTGGGTGCAGGGGAACCTCTGCTCCGGGCCTGGAGCACCTCCTGCCCTCCTTCTTCACTGACCCTGGTGTCTGCGGAGTTGTGTCTCTTACATATTCTCACTCCTCTCTCCAGCTGCCATTGCCTTTGCAGAGTTTTTTTTCCCCTGTTCTTAGATATGTTAACCCAGAGGTGTTACCGCTGTCAGTGATGGGCTCAGCCTTGGCCAGGGCTGGGTCCATCTTGGAGCCGCCTGGCCTTGGCCCCATCGGACATGGGGAAGCTTCTGGCACCTTCTCACAGAAGCCACCCCTGTAGCCCTCCCGCTATCAAAACCTTGCCACGCAAACCCAATACACCACCCCATATTTAATTGTATCTATACAAAATGGAGGTCTTTCTCTCCTACTCCCTTCTTCTGCACAGCTATATATCTGTGTGCAATTAGCCACTGGAAGAGCAAAGCAGCAAGATCTAGGGGGAAACACCTTCAACCCTTCCCCAGAGTTACTGAAGCCCTTACTCCAGTGCCAGTGCTGTTGAATTCATCTTGACTTTCTCCCTACTGCCCTGATAGAAGTTGGCTTGTAGAGAGCTTGAGGTGACCAGTAAAGGAGATGGGCTGGAGGTGAGTGAGGAATTCTGGTTGTACGTCTCAAACTGAACAATAATTAGTAAAATGGTAAAGCTGAATTAGAGCTTGAATTGTAAGGAAATAGGCTTAACTTTTAAAAAGTGAAACTAAGCAGAACTCTAGAGGACACAGTTCCAAAGGTGTCCACCAAGTTTACCTACGTAATGTTATTTACCAGCATGACAGTGTAACTAGTACTCTGAACTGAAACCTCAACCTTGTACAGGATATCAGATTTTGGTACGAAAACTCTGTCTCTTAACAGACCTATCCAAACAGTCCCAGTAGATCTACTTTGACGTGTGCAAAGTCTTTGTTTGGGCAAATACATCAGCATGCTTCCAGCAGGTAAGTGTTCCAGAAATAAACCCATAAACCACAGTGAAATCTTTGAGGTGGAGACTTCTGCACACAATTTATAAATAGAGTTTCTAAGTACTTGCCACTTAGCGTGGCTTATCCTTGAAATGCTATGTTATTGTTCACAGAAATAAAAATATCTTGATGTACAACATGAATGGCATATGTTTTTAGACTGAAGGAGTTCTTCTGGGGCTCTTCAGTATTTATTTCCTCCAGAGACTTTTAAATACACATTGTTCCATGGTGAACTCCACCGTTGTATGTGTTTATGGGTTCACGCATACTGGAGTGCTAATTGCTATTGTTTAGAGCAGCTCTTGAAATATGCTCAGTTACAGTGAAATAAGAATAAAATGTACTTTTCTTGTCCTACTTCCAAGAGCCCAGCTTCCCACTGTTTAAAGCATCGTAGCTGTACAGCAACAGAGAAAGCAGCATAGAGAAAAACAACAGCTTTACTATACACCAAATTTTATCTTTTTTTGTTTTGTTTTCCCCAGTCTAATCTCTTACAGCTATAGTAATCTTCATTGTTAGTTGTAATGATGGCAGGTAACATCATTTTCAGGCAAAAATGCGACCTTTAAGTTGACAGTCTGCTCTAATTGGTTTCAGTGATAGACCCCTGCACAAGTGGAAATGAAGGATGCTCACAAATCTGTCAAAATGAGAGAGGAATTGCTAAATGCAGGTGTCATCCAGGGCATTATCTTTCTGCAGACAAAAAAGTCCTGTTTAGGTAAGAAACTATGGACTATTTGCTGGGAAGAAAGATATTAATCAACACTCTGGCTTACTGAGCTTTGAATGGAAAGGAATATTTTATACAGATATATGTATGCATTTTGAAACAACATTTCTCTCTGTAATATTTATTTCAGCCAGTAGTCTTGAAGGACCATTTTAGTAATGGCAATTACTCTGTGGTCTCTTAAATCATGCTGGATTAATCTTAAAACTTAAAACACTGGAGTGTTATTTTTGTAGGGTCCCTTTAAAATAATGCCCCAGATAGAGCTCCTGGAAAACTGGTTCAAGTAACACTCTGAACCAGGTCACTGAAAACCTATTTGGAATTCAAAGGGCTTTTTTAGCTGGAGAACTGTTTCCATATTAATAGAGAAAACTACTGTGAAGGAAGAAATCATGAAGTGTAAGATTTCCAAAGAGAGGAGCTCAAAAAGTTGAATTCCAAAGTCTTCTATTTAGTCTGGGATTTTCAAAAGGATCTAAGGCATTTCTGACCCAAAATGTGGGGGAATTAGAGATCAAAATGGCTGCTTTTCTCTTTCAATATGATGATTGGATGCTAGATGGTTTTATGAAGTAGAAAGCACTCGTGAACTTCATGGTGCACAGATTTTTAACAGCATTGTCAGCATCGGGGTACATAATCAAACACTTAATTTTAAACTCCTTTTGAAAACTTGGCCAAGATTTTGCCAATGTTTTAAATTGTTGTCTTATGTATAGAGTGTGCCGAGTGCTTTGCAAAATACTTTCTACCCCGAGTATTTTACTCTGTTGCCTGTAAGCTTTTCTGCAAGTGGGATTGCACACCTCAGTGGTTCCCCCTCTCTTCCCGGGATTACTCATGAGTAGTGTTACTGAACAAGCAAAGTATTTTTTAGTGTAGAAACTTCACTGATGATTCATAGATGGAAACAGAAGTGGGTTTAATACTAGGGTCAGCATGCTACTTGTTTTATCTTGGATATATGTTGACAATTCTATTAATTTATGTGTAAGCTACAGCACTAGGTAACTTGCAATGGTATATATTGGCACAAATTTTCTTCCCAACCTCATGGCAACAGTCTTTTGAATCATTAAGCATCATGTCTTTCCATGGATGTACAATTATTGTTTTTTTTTCTGGGAATTATATGATATCTCTTGCAAAATTCAAGCTGGTATTTGACTCTTTGGAAACCAAGCTAGAAGGAAACAGAGTGCAACTAAAATGTCATACTTTAGCTATTAGCTGTATTTACAAGATAGGAAAAAAACATGTGTAGGATGGTGGCCGTGTTTCAGTTTTCCAACTTTTATTCTTCTATTTGAAAAAGAGGAAAAAAAGAACATTTAGAGAGTTTGCTGATATATTCTACTTGCAAAGTGAGAATTAATTACAGAAAAAGGAGAAATAACCCATTTTATTCTAAACAGCAGCGACTCACATTGCTGCTTCAGAGAAGCTGTCATTTATCCTGAAATTTTCATGAGTCGGTGTGTGGTGTTTGCACTGCCTGGGGCCTCTTTTTGCAAGTAGGCTGATTGCATTTGTAAAGCTACTTGTGTTCAAGTAGAAGGGGCCATGTGGTTACAGCACATGCAGAGGAAAAAAGCCCTGTTAGAAAGTGGTTTGCTGTGGTAGAAGGTGAGGAGCTTCACACCAGACTCTCCTGTGTGTGAGAGACTGACCCAGGATCATTGTGATGAATAATCTGTACTTTGCAAGCGAGATGTCAGAACAAGAGAAGGGAGCAGGAGGTCGGTTAGGGGTTTGCCACGGGTAAGATAATGACAGTCTTTGCAAGGAGGCTGGTGTTTTCTGCAGCTGTGCTCAACACCAGCAGTATTTGGTGTAAGCTTTTGTTGTTGTTTTTCCCCAAGTGTTATTCCTGAATAATATTTTCATGCTCTTCCACTAAGTTTTTAGAAAGATGGATGCCTTTGGTGACATTTAACTCCAAAGTACAGACTAGCGAGCATAAAGCTAAGGAACAGACTGCTTGGCAGAGGACTGGGTGAAGAACAGTCTCCCCACCTACAGCTCTTCACCTTTTTTCTTTTCTCAGAGGTGGGGTGAAACTCCTCTGATTAAAGTAGGTGCCTCCCTGCTCCAAGAAGAAGCTTCAAGGTTCAGGGATGTGACAGAGAAGATCTGTCTCCATTGTAGGTGCTGAAACTCAGCCACCACTTAATCCAAATCATTTGACATTCAGAAAATAATCTGCTATTTCCTGCTCCATTAATTTAAACGTAATGGCACTGAGGACCTGGTAGTAATTCTAGGGTACTGGGAGGTAGGACTTTTTTCCAAGTTCTTTGTGTGTTTTCTTTTGCCACTGCTCTTGTTAGAGGAATAATAAACACACTCCTTTGGCTGATGCTGTGAATATAATGTTTGAAATTGTAAATACATTGAGAGGTTTAAGGCCAGCAGTGTTTAGGAAAAAAAGATTATTCTGGAGAATAATGCTGTGGTTTCAGCATTCCTGGATTCCTCAGATTTGTACACTAACATCAAGATGCTCTTTTCAGTGGACAGTTGAAAATACAGCCGCGTGTGTGTAGAGCAGTATTATTTTTTGTTTTAATATCCAAATGAATGTCTCTGCCTTTCTCTCTGCTTCATAGACATTGATGAGTGTGCAGAAGGGAGAGCCAGGTGTGCTCATCGTTGTGTGAACACTCTGGGATCCTTCACCTGTGTCTGTAATCCTGGCTTCGAGCTGGGGGCTGATGGAAAGCAGTGCTACCGTAAGTGACACTTTTACAGCTACGCATTTCAGCCTATCTTATCCGCAAACTGCTATGCTTCATTTTTAATTCACTTGGATTAGCACTCCCAGCAAAATAAATGTATGCAAAAGCTCAAGCTTAATACTATTTTCTTCATCTTCTGCTACTGCTGGTTTTGCAGTTTGATACGTTCCTAAGCCTCTGTTCACAGACATTAATTATTGCATTTCAAAGAGCAAATAGCCCTGTTGGTTTATCTTCAGAGTCTGGTGAATTCTATTCCAGAGTGACCAAAATATTGTTATTCTATGAAATGTATTAATTCCTGCCCTCCTCTTCCCAATCTTTTTATCTGCTGGATCTGATGATAAAGAAAACCAATGTGATGTTCTGCTCTTGTCTTTATCTGTCTAAATTTGCTTATGTTTCTCCTGAGATTATTGACATGGTTAAGTAGATACTTTAAAAAAAAAAATGGAAAAAAGCAAGATTTGGGATGAAAAAAATACTTGAGCAACTAAAATTTCCCAAAATGAAATTATGCTGAGCCCTGTTGTCTTCCTTCATGTACTTCTTGCCAGCAGGGTTTCTTAATCAATGCTACTTTTCTTGAGAAGGGGACTGACTCCCAGCATGGTTAGTTGATCAGTGATCCCTGGGCTATCCTTGAGGGCATATTTAGATTAATAAAGGAGGTGATGTGGAAGGGTTGGTGTTATTATGGACCTAACGTAAGCTCACTGGAATGCACACAAAGGCATGACCTGTTTTAGCGAAGAGGTGGGCAAAGATCATTCAATCTAATAATACTGTGCAAGAACTTTCAGCAGAATTTCCTTAGGAAAATGTGCTGCATGCCAGAGAATGAATGCTTTCTTTAAGAATGTGTGTGTGTAAGAAATACTTAATAAAGATGAAAATCAGTTTCAAATCATTAACATACATTAAAAACAAAAAGCAATTATGTGAGAGACATCCTGGAGAATTATTTCATAGGTGATGGGGAACTGTGAGTAGTGCAATGGGAGAGGAAATGCAATTAATATATAGACACGAAATGATCTGTTATGGGGATAAAAAGGTGGTTTAGACCACTTAGATTTCATTGTGATTTTCTGATAATATTTTTTCTTGATGTTCAGCAAATCTCAGGGGATGGTGATTCTCTGTGCCTTATGTACAATATTACAGAGCAAACACTAAAAATAAAAACATCCTGCATATATTTATGATCAGGATTATCCCACTGTTTGAGCAATTTACAATCTTTGTTTATTCTTTCATTTCCCAGTGGCATGGGGAAGAGCTGTTATTCCAGTTTTGCTGATGAAGAACTGAGACAACGTAAATTATGAAGATAATATATTAAAGTCAGATTCTGCATTTGGTCGGCTGGGTTTCCTAAATCCCAGTTTAACACACTGGACAGGAGACTAGATTTCTTCTCCCTGGTGCAAATAATCATACCATACATGAGATGTAGCCCTCAATATATGTTGTCCTAATTTATACCCGCTTCCAGCTAGACTTGCATTTCTTGTTGGCGGGCAGGTTACTCTCTGGGGGCACAGAAAGGGGTAGGATCAGAGTCACTGACACAGATGTGTCCATGAACCATGGCAGCGGGGAAATCCATCCTTCTGTAACAGATCTGATGCCCACTGGGATGGGATGGGATGTTTCAGGAAGTACGGTGCTTCCTTGAGGGGAGGGTGTTTCTGAGTTCTACATAGTATGGGAAAATGATTCCTCTCTAAATAGCTCTGTAACAAGACAATCCAGCTAATTCTTCAAGAGAAACTTTATAACTGAGCTTATAGTTTCTTTTCATCCTGAAGAAATCATCTAATGAAGTACCTGGGTGGGAATGAGGTGGCCAGACGTTCCCTTTCCTACATGAGCATTTCCACTGGACCTGGCCAAAATGGTGTGGGGACTGTCCAGTGCAACCAAGTGCAGGAGGGTGGGGTGGTCTGTCAGGGCAAAGGGGGCTGGCAATGGCATCGTACCACCACCCGGTATTAATTGTAGGGGCACAAAGTCTCAGGAGAGGAGCTGCCACATGCCCGCTTGAAGGATGTCCGAGGGTCAGAATCTGCTGATTGTTTTGCTTTGCTGTTAGGTGTCAGGCTCACCAGCAGGACTTAAAACTACGAAGGTTTTAAGGCATTTATGTTTGGTGAATGTTTCAGGATGCAACTCTTTTGCATAAGCACACAAAACTAAAAGCTGCTCTTTGGAAAACAAGCAGTGTGGGCTGACCTGGACCACCAGGGTTCCTCAGATGGTTCCTTTCCTCCTCTGGAGCAAGGGCAGAATTTGCCATTGCATTCAGAGCACAAACCTCAGGAAACCTGTAACATTCTTATAGCAGGTGGACTGGTGAAACAGTGAGCCAGCTTCACGCTACCAAGGTTAAGAGCATCCACTGTCATGACACAAAGAGACAAATACTCAGAGTTCAGTGACTCCAAAACGTGCTGCTCTTGGGTGTGTGTGGGAGCTGAGTTTACATTTTCTGCTACAGCAGTCGGCTTATGGATGCTTTTTTACAGAAGGCTTATTCTCCAGTGACTCTCTCCCTGTGCTTGCTTTTTAACATCCTTTTGATTTATTTCTCCACAAGGCATCGAAATGGAAATTGTTGATAGCTGCCAGGACAGCAACGGCGGCTGCTCTCACCACTGCGAGCACACGACTGCAGGGCCACGCTGCTCCTGCGACGATGGCTATCGCCTCGATTTTGATGGCAAAACATGTGCAGGTAATTCATGGTGAATGCTGTGTCTCCACAGGAGGAGGGAGGAGGGGTGGTGGGTCTCTCTGCAAGGGCAGCCTGCGGGAGAGCTGTCACTCAAGTAAATACCTTCCCATCCCCTTCCCTTCTACAAGTTTTAATTAATACAGTCCTCTGGCGCTTCCTCAGCCACTGCTCCAGCTTGCCTTGCTCTGCGTGTTTGCAGGGATTATTAATTAACAAGGGGAAGGAGTTCTGCCTCCCAAATGGAAGATGACACGTTGGTGCATCTCCAGTTGCTGTGGCCATATCTGCCCAGTCCAAGCATCACTTGTCTGAATTTTTTCTCTTCCCTTCCTCTGTTGGGTTGGCTCTGGCTGGGAGCAGTAGCACTGCTGTTCTGAAGTGCTTCATGTGCAAACTCGACTTTGTGTTATGAAAGTTGCTGTATTTCCATCAGATTTGCTCAGTGATGAGATTGCACTTCTGGCTGTGAGAAGTCTCACTTAAGAAGTGAAAGCAATAGAGTTAGATTTGTTTTTATTTCAAGAGAAGAGTTTAAAAATTCCTTCATGTTTTAAATGATTTTACGATGTGATTTTTTTTGTGTTGTTGTTGTTTGTGGCTTTTGCTATGCAAACTGTGTCTTATTCTGGTTTAGGCATGCTGTCACTATGCCATTAAAATTTCCAAGAATAGCCAAGAAGAGGGGGGGAAAAAATAGAGCAGGCATCACAGCGTGGTATGGTAAGATGTGAGGAGAGGTAGAGAGCAGGAGCGCTGGTGAATGTGAGAGGCATTACAGACAAGAGTCTTGCAACCAAAAAAAGCCAAGTGCAGAAGAGAGGAAGGAGTGGGGGAGGAGGGAAACACTGAGGTCTGCAGGGCAGTTGATGCTGGAGCTTAAAAAGGAAAAGAAAGGAAGGACAGGGAGGGAGATTTGGACCCAGAACCTCACAGGGATGGGGTGGGTTACACAGTCTGGTTTGTGCACAGATTGAAGGAGGCAGAGCAGCCTCCTGCCTGTGCCCCTGCTCAGTGACCTGCTGATGGAGATTTCAGAGGGAAGCAGTTACTCTGGGAAGTGAGAGCAGAGGGGAATGGTTTGGCAAGGCTGAAGACATGAAAAGCTGCTCTTAACAGCAAAAATCTCCTTTTTCTTGGATGCACATTTCGCATTCCTACACAGACAAGGGGCTGTTGCAAGACCCCAGAGCAAGGTGTCATCTGACGTACTGCAGAGGAACTCGCCTTGTGACATTTCTGGAAAGCACTCGGTGTTCAAATAACCCACATTAATCATTTTCGTGCTGACCTCCTCACCTCAATTGATTAATTACATTTTCTTTCTCCTCTTTCTCCTGTCGGTGTTTCCTAATAATGTTGGTACTCCTTCCAAGGTTAATTGAGACACTGACCTTTCTCATCTGCGGCTGCTCATCTGGGTAACGTTCAAAAGCATTTTGCAGACTCAGCATTGACAAGGTGGCCCTGGAATGGCCACTGACCTGCTCAGCAGGCTGCAAGGGCTGAGGTCAGCTGAGAGCCTGTAGTGAAAAGATAACAGCTCGATTCTCATATCTAATCACCAGAACAGCGGTGTCGACGATACCAATTTCCAGATGGACACAGGGGAATATAAGGCAGTGGGCAATTAGTTATCAAAACCTAAATTGTACCTAGCAGGTTACTGATGTGCAGCAAATGCATTGGATCAGGGTGTTGTTTCAAGGTATTTTGCATTGAATAAGATTGAACATAAAAATCCCCAAATGGTTAAATGTAGATTGCTGTTAAATAGATGGTATTTTGGGGCTGCTGAGACCTAGTTGTTGTCTGTTTTGTAAATCACCTCGTGGCAGCTAAGAGTTGTAGAAAAGATGGTTCTCCCTGGACGTGATGGCATTGGGTGCTGTGGGAGAACGTAGAAGACAACCACTGTCAGGATTCACACTGGTTCATGCGGGTGGAGGGAGAGGAGGACCTAGAAAGGCACGTGCTGAATTGTGCAGTAGCTGCTGAGCAAAACCGTTAACAGCAGCCCTCGCTGTGTCCAAGGGCTGAACGAGCTGCCCCTTCCTTGCAGAGCTGGACGAGTGCGAGACCGGAGAGTCCTGCTGCTCCCAGTTCTGCATCAACTACGCGGGTGGCTATGAGTGTGCCTGCAAAGCTGGCTTCCAGCCCAACGCCGACGGCTGCGCCTGCGACGGTCAGTGCTTTCCTACCGCTGGCTCGGTCCAAGTAAGCACAACAGCGGGAAGAAGAAATGCTGTCAAAGCTCATCCCAGGGCTTTGTGGGCATTTCCCTAATAAGACAACCAGCGACCATATGCCAGTTTTTCTAGTGAGGTTTTACAAATGGATAATTTCCACTTTGTAAGACGGGAATACAGTAATAACCCAGCATCCAGCATGGAGAAGTGGGGCTGTGGGAGACAAGCCAGCAGAGAGGAGCTTTTCCTCCTCTCTATGAACACTGTATATTGATGTGTGTTAAAGACTACTTCTGAGAAAGCAGAGCCCTCAAAATAACCAAAGGATCAACTGAGCTTAGCAGTTTAAGGCAGCTGTTTTCACTTGTGATAAAAACATAGGTGCAATAAGCTATTCCATATTGCCCTGAAATGTTTTAATACATCTAGTACTACTGAGAGATGGAGAGCCCCAAAATACTGAGAAAATCGGGTTTTCTTATGCACAGAATATTTTTTCAGATGCAGCCAGGCACAGAGTTCACTCTCAGAGCATAGGTACTTGCACCTAATCAGCATTTATATCTGTTTTTTCTAGATGTGGATGAATGTCGTCTTGATAATGGCAACTGCGACCATTTCTGTGTTAATTCTCTGGGGTCGTACGAATGTGCATGTAAGGAGGGTTACAGGCTTGGTGTTAACAGATGGTCCTGCATTGGTAAGATATTTTTACATTTTGAAAGCCATTAAAATGTTTCCCACTGATTTAAAATATGAATTCCACTGAAGTTTTCACAGATCCTGGGATTTGGGGAGCCCAACCTGAGCCATCTCTGAATGTGGCCAGGGTAGAGCTACGTGCAACACGTGGATCCCAAGTTCATCCTCAAGTAATGGGTTTGCCAGCGATTAATGGGAGATGAACACTTAAATCCCCTAGACATGTTTGAAAACCTACACCTCATGTTTTAGAAATAAATACTGTTTTGACAGTTTTCTCGTAGAGCTTGATGAGGTTTAATATCCTGTGGAAAAAAGGTAGCCAGATTCTGCTTTGAACCAAGGCAAGTTTTCCACTAAAGTCAGTGGTGTGATTCTGGATTTCTGCCAGTGTAACCAGTACAGAGTTTAGCTTAGCAACTTAATTTTATAACCAAGTTTAGCACCTGCTAAACCTTGGACGGTGTTTGATATTATAACCAACTCCAAAAAGAAAGCCAACTGATTTCCCATCATTTTAAGGCTCAGATTTTAGCTTTTCTGAAAATAAATTGGACAGCCAGCTTCACTCTATATTTGTCATCTCCAAAATGAGCTAGAGTAATGACCTTCATTAACTAAAAATAATCTCAAACTTCAAGTGAGGAAAATTAAACTCCCCATTTAATTTTTTTTTTTGACTCTTCAGGATCAGAGTTTATTTCCAGAAGAAAGGAAAGGGAAAGGTTTCTTCCCCCCCCCC